>NW_017566839.1:1234188-1765298 GCF_001661335.1 Babjeviella inositovora NRRL Y-12698
TAGAAGATGAAAAGTAGGGAAAGGTGATGTAGTTAATATAGCTAGTGGGAATGAACCGTAGCAATTATTAATACGACGTAATATTGGTAATCCTTAATCAGTAATATCCTAGATACATGTATATCAGAGGATAATGAATGGCAAACGTTTCCACATCAGTGCTAAAGAGCATTAAGTGCGATACATTGTGCTTCGGAGTTTTGCCATTGCCTCTGTGTCGGGCTCCCCCACCGCGTCACTACGTTTCCTCCTATCCACTTTGTTGAAGAGGTTCATCAACCCACACCATATAACAACCATGTTGGCAAAGAATAGTGCAAAGGCGAGGAAATTGGACCCAAAGGCCAAGCCGCAAAGCACCTTGGTGTAAACCGTGACATCAGTGCGGTTTCCGGACCGGGATGACTCAAAGTTCTCAAAAACATCATACGAAAACATATGCTCCACCCGGAGGGTGACGATGAAGCTCACGAACCACAATACCGTTCCTAAAAACTGCACAGCCGCGGAGATTTTGATCGCACTGAAGGACTCTCTCGTGGGGATGGTGGAGGCGGCGACGGGTAACAAACATGCACTAATTGCAAACTAGGAGGTTGGTCAATAAATAAACAGAGATTTTCAGTAGGTTTACCATACCATAAAGATCCCGTAGCACCCGGCTATTACGTTTATCACCGGTCGATTCTGGATATCATCGAACGGAAGGGACATAAAGTTGACAAAATACTCCAAAATCAAGATTGCCGCCGAGCAAAACATCAATACCCGCACCTTATAACAGGAATAGATGCTGTTGATGGTTTCAATGCTCTCTCCGTTCTGTAATCTGATGTTTTCTCGGATGTGTGATTTCCTCATGGAAAAGATGGTTGAGGGTAGAGGGATAACTGAGGGCGGGTTTCCGGGTGTTCTTTGGATAATTATTGCCCCATACGGTCGCTGGTATGTTACGTTATCTGGAATTACCGTACTGGGGTTATTGAGAGATGCCATAGTGGGGTCCTCTGTGTTCATATCTCAACGCTTATTTCAGCGAATAGGAATTTCGGATGTAGAGTAATATAGACTATGGAATTATGTGAAGAACGTTGTCGCAATAATTTCAGTTACCGTTTTGATTTTGTGTCGCAGGCAGCGTCTTTCAAGTTTGGGGCATTTGGGGCTCGAGTGCTAAAAGTGTTCCATGACTTACAGTTTTATTTTATGGAAGATTCTGGTCTATGATGTACCGAATATGACTAATTGGTGATAGATATAAAGTGAAATGAAGGGGGTGGGAGTCTAGTTTTGGTTTGCGGGACTATCTAACAAAACAGGCTTCAAAACCTGCTCATCAAACTGGGTAAACCACTTCCCGTGGTCCTCGGACGTCAACAAGTCAGAGAAAGTGAGGTTGGCAGCCGCGTCAGAGACACGGGATGACGTCCCTGTTAGGTCGTCACTGGCAATCTCGTCGTCCAACATGATGTCGCTGTTGCCTAAGGACGTCTGGGAAGCATTTCCGGATCTGAACCCATCACGGTAAAGTTGAGATGGCGGACCGTCGTTCCGCTTGTGTGGCACAGACACCCTTGGCGTCTCGATATCAAACTCATCGTCGGAGTTATTGCCCGATTCATCGACACAGCCGGTCTTGATCCCGCAGATCTCCAACATCCCTGCGGTGGTTCCCCCAAAGAGAATGACGGTCAAAACCACCACCACCAACACAGTGGCTAGCAAGGTGGATTTGAACTCACCTTGAATCCCCATTGCTAACGCAACCCCAACGGCCCCTCTCAAGCCGGCCCAGAAAGTCATCATCTGGTACGAGTACGGAATCTCGTCCGGTACCGACACGATGCCTCTTCTAGCCGCCTTCTTCTTGATCACCCAGTTCATCAACCGCGACAACGGGAAGACGGCGCACCAACGAGCCACACAGATCGAGATGAACGTCACAATGATCAACATTGGCTTGAAGACTAACTCCACCTCCGTGAACAACGACAAGCCCAAATAGATGAAGATGAAGTTTTCAGACAACTGCGCGAGTAACTGGAAGATGTACTTGGTGGCAATCTGCGTGCGTCTGGACATGTTATAGTACGCGTAGTGCTTCAACGTAATGCCACAAAACAACAAGGAGACGATCCCGGACATGTGGCAGCCATTGGAGAAGAAGTAGGACTCGTACGCAAAGAGCAACACCAAGCAGGTTTCAATCTGAGGATAGCGGCGGACGTGCGAGTGCTTGAGAATAAGCGCCACGATCACCCCGACGATCACCCCGATCAACAAAGAGATCGTGAAGGTCATCAAAAACAATCCGATACCTTCGAAGAAGGATCCTACACCGGCGTTAGCCTTGCCGTGGAACTGCTGGCACGTCTCGAACATGACGATGGAGATGGCGTCGTTGAGCAACGACTCGCCAAAGATGATGGTGTACAACTTGGGGTCGACCTTGTACGCGTTGAAGATGGACAAGATGGTGACAGGGTCGGTCGCGGACAACGTCGCACCCACGGCCAAGGCGTCCAAAAAGGTCAAGCTAATCTTTTCCAAGCCCAACCACGTCCAAATGTAGAGAATGATTCCCAATACCAGCGCGGAGATGAACGTCCCGGGAATGGCAAACGTCAAGATGGCGCCGATATTGCGGAAAAAGTTTGCTTGGTGTAGCTCATACCCGGAGTTCAAAATGATTGGCGGCAAGAGGATGTTGAAGAAGTAAGACGACTTGAACTTGACTGCATCCTGAATGTAGTGCCCCGGGGAAATCCGGATGATCAACCCGATAACCATCCCGTAGAAGATGGACAACACGGTTTCGTGAATAGCCTTGATCCGTCTCTGCTGCAAGAAATAGGAGGACCAGAGCGCCGCACCGAGCAAGAAGAGCAAAATGAATAACGCCCAGCTGGAGAAGATCTCTTCCGTCACGGGATCCGTCTCCTCCAAGCTGTCGTCCACCGGCATGGAGACATCGGGAACATCGTCGTAGAGGTCGCCCCCCGGCAACGCTCGCTTCAATAAGAAACTGGCTAGCGAGTATGTTAAGCTGACCATGAGTGTTTATCGAGCAATTGTGATGGTTATCAGGGTGTATCTTGCGGTGCGTTTTGACAGGTGGTCGTTGCGATAAAGAATAGCCATGCACTACTTTTGCGAGCGTTGCAATCTGTTACACTGATGATACAACACGGATTGCAGTCGGAAGAGTCACGTGACGCAGATAGTGAGCTGCGGTACCGGATATGGCACCAAGGGATTGGTATACTTGGAGACTATTTTAGAGAAATAGCTATTACGGGGAATAGTAACAAGTCTGCCCCAGCTTTCGTTTATTTATAACACTCAAAACGGCCCTAGCTGCCACCGATCTACACCTTCACGTAAGTGCTTTCTAATTTGCCTTTTGGAGGTATCTCTGTAATCAAACTCGAAAATTCAATCACGCTTAAGCGTAGGTAGATTAGATAAACTGCAAAACTCCAGACGACTTACAAACCGACGCCCTTGAGATTGCCAACAAGCACAGACAGATCTTATAACTTACCTGTATCGATTATAAGTAAAGCCTCTCGCACGGCATCAACAACTTCTTGGGCATAGGCAGTTTCCTTTATATCGTTCCACGAGTGTTCAAATTTGATGGCTGAAGTACCGCTTGCGCTGGATTCGATATGAACTCCGGATGTTTCCATCAACGCAATGAAATGGTCTATGTCACACCCATTTGGCACCATGAAATAAGAGACAACGTGTGCGGCACACAATGGGCCCAAAACAGCCTTGAATCCCAAACCAGAGAGCTCATCCTGGAGAAAATCCCTCGTTGTTCTATACTTCTCAACCCTCTGAGAAAGAGTTGTGCTTTGAGTTTTTTCGTCCAAACCTTCACCCACTATTTCCCCTAGGGCGGCTTTCAACGAATGGACCAATTCCACAGAAGACTTTGGAAAAGTAGCATGTTCCCCTGCCTCAAACGCCTTCATTCGTGGGATCCATTTGCTCATACTGGCACTATGGATCACCCGTTTCTCTTCTTTCGTCATTTTTATGACAGACCTCTCAGAAGCAAAGCATATGTTTAAACCAACTGGAAGCCCAATTTTTGTGTGTGATGCGGACACCACGAAATCAATACCCCATTTATCGAATTGGATCTCCTCAACGCCGAGTGACCACGTAGCGTCTACGATTACCAACGTGTTGGGCGAAACGTCTCTCACTGTGGTTGCTATCTCTTGAATGTCTGAACGCAACCCGGTTGACTCTTCAACATGAGTTATGATGATGGCATCGTATTTGCTTTCTCGTAACTTCTCAGCAACCTCACCAAGTATCCCTGACGACCCAAATCTTCCCTCGACAGGAACCACAGTAATTCTATGCATTTCTAAAGAGTCAGAAACCATTTCCGATGCCTGAGGACTCGCTACTGTGAGAATTTTATCGCTGGGGTTGGCCAAGTTTCCGGCAACAATGTCCCAACCTAGCGTTTCCGAGCCCGGTATGACGATAGGCTGAGATTTTGGATCGGTAGACCCGAACAATACCCTTGCGTTCTGCAATACTTTTTGGAAATCGCCAGCTAGTTCTGTAGTCGGGTTAGTCTTGGTGGCAAACAGGTTTTGGATGGCAATCCCGTTGAAGCAGGGAGCGCATGATACGGTAGTAGGCGAAATTTCAGGTAAGATGCGATCGCTCGGGGTGTCGCATATTCTTGGGAGCTGACTAGACCTGGCCTGGTTAATAAAGTAGTCTTCCCTCTGGTGATCGTACATTTGTGGAAACTGGGGAACCATCTTGGTTGGGTCCTGTGCGTTGAGGTGCGCCCCAAACATTGCAAGGCGGTTTCTGGAACTTGGTGCCATATTGAGGTCTAAACAGACAAAGGGTCAGTTGAGGGGGAAAAAAGCGTTAGCGTAAAAAAGCAACCGCTGTGAAGGCTGGAACTGTGGGAGAAGTAGGGTAGGTGAAACTAGGAATTGGTTAGACAAAAAAAAACCGCCGAAAGAGTCTGAAACTTGACTAAACTTGACTAAAGCTTGAGTCTGGAAAGATAAATCCCCATTTGTGAACGCTTGTGGTGAGGTTTAGGGCTTGAGGTTGGGTGAAAAATCCCTGGCAGGAAATCATGCATGCGCATCCATCACATTCCAATGTTAACAGGCTGAGCTAACCGCACGTGATGAATGCTAAGAGGCTAGTCTAGTCAACGGATATCTACAGGATTTTGGATAATCTCCCATCTTGCTTGGTTACTTGAACTGGGTATTTTCTTTGGAGCTGAGGTGGTCCAACACATTGAACCTATAGCAACAACTAGCATGAAAGGTGTCAAGTCTTTTTATGCTCAATACTTTTATGAATCTCAACCTTGGGAGCTTATTATGGTCGTTCCATTACCACTAACCTGGTTACCACACACTAGTACGTTTATATTTTTCAGACACGTTTAAAAAACACCTGGTTGTAATTTTTTAGCCGTATGTCCCTTATCAGAAGACTCTCTGCCTCCGCCATGCCATCCCGTCCTATTGTCATTTCCGGTCCATCTGGTACCGGTAAGTCTACCTTGTTAAAGAAGTTGTTTGCCGACTATCCAGACAAGTTTGGGTTCTCCGTCTCGAACACCACCAGAGCCCCAAGAGCCGGCGAGGTTGATGGTAAAGACTACAACTTTGTGTCTGTAGACGCCTTTAAGAAGTTGATTGATGAATCTGCCTTCATTGAGTGGGCCCAGTTTTCCGGTAACTACTACGGTACCACCATCAAGGCTGTCCAGGATGTTGCTGAGAAGCAGAAGCGTACCTGTATCTTGGACATTGATATGCAGGGGGTCAAGTCTGTGAAGAAGACAGACTTGAATGCCAGATTCTTGTTCTTAGCGCCTCCATCCGTTGAAGAGTTGAGAGCCAGATTGTCCGGCAGAGGTACCGAGACCGAAGAATCTTTGAACAAGAGATTGGACGCCGCTACCGCCGAGTTGGAGTACGCCAAGACCGGTGCTCACGACAAGACCGTCGTCAACGACGACTTGGAAAAGGCTTACGAGGAGTTGAGAGAGTTTGTCTTGACCGAGAACTAGAAATAGACATTGATCAGTAAGGCAGCGTAGGGGAATGTAAGATAAAAACAGGTATGTGATAGGCGAGACTGGGATGTTGGCCATGGTTTTTTTTTGGGAATGATTTGCATCTCAAGTTAGACTATCATCCCAGGTTTGACGATGATCATAATGGTAGGATGCTCAAGTTACCGATTTTCGGTTTGTCTTGCGTTAGACGTAGCTTCAACTCTTACATATTTTCACCGTTACTGGAAACCACTTCAGTTTGATCGATACTTTATACTCTGACAATCAAGTGTTGTATTAGACACCTTTTTGGTATTGCCAGATAAATTTATACAGTATGGAAATACGCCATGTCTCACGACACAAACCAGACATGATTCATGATATTGATATATTTACAGGCTGAGCGATGTCACTCAAGGTCTTTCCCTAGACTTCTACTCATTATCGTCAGTCATTAAGGCTTCAGCCTTTGAGACTTCGACCCTAGGGGCTAACTCAATCTTCCCAGCCTTAGCCTCCTCCATGAGTTCCAACTCCTTCAATGCGCCCTTTTCCTTGATCGCTCTAACCCTCTCGGCCCTCCATTTTCTCTGCTGCTCCTCCTGGTCACGTCTCTCTAATTCTTCGATCCACAAACGCTCTCTGCTTCTGGCTTTCTCCTTGATCGCGTTGTCGTGGATCTCTTTCTTATCACCCGTCAACGGACGGTAGTACAATCCACCACCAACCAAGGCCACCAATGTGAAAGCCTGAGCAATGACCCTGTAGCGGAACCACTTCTGTGCCCCCGCACGGTTACCGGTTCTGACATTACCGGCGGCAAGGAAAACGGCGGCGAAGGTGGCCAACGTTCCAATCGGAACCAACGGCTGCTGCATGCACTGGAACTTTGCCTTTTCGAAAAAAGTCATCTGGGACATGTCCACGTGTTCATCAGTGGATAACGGGATGTTCTTGGATGCCATATTGTAGTTGCTTTGGTTGGATGTAATAGGCGTGGAAGGGTTGGAGTGAACTTTGATCCCCAAATTTGAATAAAACATTGTGGATGGGTGTGGCGGATGGGAGGCGAGTGTGTGTAGCGCACGACCAGAGAATTCTATCCAGAGTTCTGGAATGGCGAGTAGGGTTATATTCGACTAAAGATGTTATACTGTAAGCCCAATACATATACTGGAGGGCTATACTAGATGCCAATGTTTTACGAGGAGGTACCGGCTTGTTCGGACGGGAACCCTTACACACTAGGTTAAATTCATTGTTCTACAGCTCTGTATTCACATCTTACATTGTAATCATATTGGTTCTATACTGACAGTCTTACCTGGTGCCACTTCTCCGATATATAATGCTTCTACTTACCCCCGGTTGGCGATTGGAACATGAACGGTGGTGGTACAAAAAACTGAGCTCCGTTTGGCATCACGGGCATCTTTGGGAGTGCTGGCACTCCCACCTTGGCTCGCTTCTGGTCGGCAGTTTCCCCTTCTTCATCGTGCAGTCTCTTCCCAGACAGTTCATTCGCCTTGATAAACTCATCAAGCTTTGCCTGTATATCTTCCGCTGGTTCTAGACTATCTAAATACACCTCGGTTTGTGAGCAGTTAGGACAAACAAAGTCAGAGTCCAAGAGCGCATTCTCCACGGACTCAAGTGAGTAGACCTCCCCGCAACACGGCGTCTTGACAGGTTTGTTGAAGATGTTTCCCGTAAGCGGGTCCTTCAATTCCAGGGGCAAGTTCTCGTAGTGCTGGACCTTTGTCTGCTGCGACTTCTTCTGGTACGCCTCCCAGGTGCTCTTATCGGCCATAGCCACGACGTACTTCCCGTCCTCGGTGATCATATAGTTGTTGGCGTCATCGTCACCTGGGTTTGGGTTATCGGCACTGGCGGGCTTTTCAATCGTCTTTAAGTAGGACTTTGGAATACCAGTGGTGCGCTTGATACGCTTGCCCTCCCAATTGGGATCGTCGTTGGTAGGACAATTCTTGATCCAATGCTCCTTGGAGCCACATCTGTAGCACATGTAGCCCGGAGGAGGAGCATCTTCGGCTGCCTGGACTGCCCCGGGGACGGTTTTGAAGTACACTGCGGTCTTGGTGGACATGTCGTCCTGGGTGGTCTTCCAGACATCCGCCTGGGTTTGGAACATCAATTTCACCTTGTCTTCCTCAGAGATATCACCATTGGAGGCAGCCGCCGCCATCGCAGAGGCGCTCGCGGAGTTTGTGATCGCGGCCGTGGTGACCGCAGTTTTGACGTTGGCATTTCGCACAATGCGGGGTTTCCCCGTAACATATCTCAGCGCGGAGCCCTTCCCGTTGCGGATAGCGGGTGACCGTCTGGCAACCACAGATGTGGAACGTGGTATGACCTGCGTGTCATCGCTGTATTCTTCCTCGGTGTCGGCGTTGTAGAGCCGCAAGTCAAAGTCGGCGCCTGTGCCGAGCTTGTTGAGGAAGATGATCTCTTTCTTCAAGTCAAAGACTGTGATACCCGTACCGTCAAAGAAAAGCCGCAGGGTGTCCTTTTGTGATTTAAAGCGGTAGAAAATAGTAGAGGACATTGTTGGGGTGAAATGGAGAGACACTGGAGGTGGCGTTTTATGTACATGTTGTAGACATGCTGAGGCTTGCAGGAATATTTTTAGGTCTGTGCAGAGCACTACTATTGCCATATAGTGGCTTGACGCATAGAGGGGCTCACAAATTTTCGATGGAATTGAACATTCAGATCTCACCCTCACTGTTTTGCGTTAAAAATCAATGATTTATGTCAAACCCTAACGGTTTGTGTGGATTGCTACCAATATGTTGTCTGTAAAAAAAAGGTCCCAAAAACTATTCGCTTTGGCAGACACTAGGCTCTACCATTGAGTGTACCCCTTAGACGCAATATCGAGTTCTACCTCTCTAGACTGTATTGATACCCCTCTCTATGCTTTATATCATAGCATACATTTATTTCCAGGCTCTATGGAAGCTTCTTCTCGACTCTGGCGGCGCAGCTGTACGGATAGGCGATAAAACTGTCCAAGTCCCAGATACCCTCCTTGGCGTAGATGTCCTTCTTCAAGAACTCCAAGATCTCTTCTCTGGACTCTGCGATCAAGTTGAAAGCGGAACCAGCAAACGGTGGCTTCTCATCGGTGGCTGGGTTTGGCACGGTGTGGAAGATGGCACCAACGTTGGTGACAATACCGGCGGTAACGGCGGCTGGAATTGCGGCCACGTGTTGTGGACGGACCTTGGATCTGTCGGTGTTTGGCTTATCGTAAACAATCACTACCCACTCAGTCATTTTCTTGGATAATTGGCGTAAAGGAAGGGTCAATCTCATCGCACCGCGTTATTTTCTCTTTGGTCGCGGGTAACTCGAGAGGGGAGCTATGCACTACCTTATATACGCGGCTCAAGGTGTTCCCCGCACTTGGATCGGACCCAGGCCAGCATCCGGACTGATTTTCCTTTATATTAAAGCAGGTTTTTGTGGAGCTCTATCAGGGGCTTCAGCTAAACTAGAAATTGCCTTAGTCGATCTGCACCGCAGCTAACATGTGTGATTTAATTTACTGAATCGCTCGGTTCTCGATATTCCCATACTTGCAATTGGCCCAGGATCGCTGTGGGTCACCTTTGCGGAGGATAACCCCAAGAGAACGCTAAGTGCTCCCATATTCTCCTCTTTCCTACACTCCTAGTAGCCTCGTATAGGAATATTGGTTACCATATCGGTTTAAGCTAGAACCACATGCTTCCCAATTGATCGCAAGGTCCATGTTAGGTGCGCCACCTGAAGCTTGGCAAATAGCTGAGGGCAAAACACATAAGTTAAAGCGTAAATAAATAAATATAGAGAAGAAAGAACTGAAGAGCAGTGACTCTTCAAGGAAGGTAAATGCAATTAATCGAGGCCGCGGAGGGGCGTTCGCGCACTGTAATGATGAGAATATTGTGGCACACCTGCAGGGACGCACCCCCCTCACTGGAATGGCCGTAAGACGGCTGCGGATGGGATTTATATGGAGTTAGGATACTTAGTAGGTATCTGGGAACTGTTCCTTAGGGAAAGCTTGATGGTCGACCTTCTTGTGGGCCTGTTCGTTGTAGCCTTCGCCGAATCTGGAGTCTCTCTTGACCACCTCTGGTTCGGCATAGCACTTGTCTGGCATAGATCTCGGCTGTGGCTTTCTGCTGACAACCTCCTCGACATCGAGGCCACCACTGATGGAGCCTCTGCCCATTGGGTGGGCTGGGATGGAGAAGGATACACCGGCGTTGTGGCTGCCGTGGAAGCCACCCTTGGTGTTGTTAACCTGGGAGCTCTCGAAGATAACTTGCTTTCTGGTGTGGTTTTCTTGCAATTCGGTCAAGGTGTTGTCCCACTGGGCAATCTTCTCTTCTCTGGTTCTAGTGGACAAGAAAGCGCCTGGATGGAGTCTTGGGATGTACTGCATGATGAAGGATTGGTCATGTTTTTGCTTGTAGATGGATTCGGAATAGATGAGGCCGGAGAAACCAAAAAACAAGGCCCACGAGGTTATGTTTCTTCTGGTGAAGAAGGAGACCGCTTCGGTCAACGCTGGACCGTGGCCGTGACCGCCCATGGCCTTGGCGGAACTGGAAAAGGTTCTGACAGACTGGGCAGCAGTTCTGGAAGTGGAGCGGAACATTGTATGTGCAGTTGTTGCTGACGTGCGAGTATACTCCCGGTGTAAAACTCTGGGCAAAGCGTGTCTTTTTAGTTGATGCCTGCAATTGTGGATAGTTCAGGTTACATGCGTGGGATTTTCACCGTTCAGCCAATGAGTGTCTGCCTGAATTGTAAGCAGGACGTGTCCTGAGAAGTACGCAACATGCGTAATGTGAGGCACGCTGGTGGGGACACGAAACGAGGGAAGGAGCAATAAGGCGAAGATAGAGAACAGCAAGCATCTGATTTGACGTCAAATTTCGCTATCTCAACTTATTTTCCACCAACGATGGTGTTGAGTTCAGGTTAACCGACAGACGGAACTTCTGAGCTTTGCATGTGCAGTCGATTGTAGATTATCACCGCTTCGAAGTCAATGTACAGTGAATGTCACGTGATTAAACAGAAGGTAGCACATATTGTTCCTGCAGGTCTCCCGTTGTAATGGTGTCTTGGAACGTAAACAATACTGAGATAGATGTCTAACCTCGGGTTATACTTTCCAAAAAGCACATAATTGGTGAACCATATGGTATGCAAAAAAAAAGTTACTTGTACGCTACCAGTTTATGTTTTTAAAATTTGCAAAAGAGATAACGTATGGCGTGCTAATCACCTTGTTTCACTATATGCTGCCTCACTGACAGATTAACAGCTGGGCTATGGCTAAGAATCGACTAGACGGCGCCTATGTGTTCCAGGGTATTTCTTGTCTACGGACCGTAACACTATGGTGGGTATGTATCATCCTATCGTATCAAATAAATTCGGAATATGTGATTAAATAAACTGAGGCAAATAGCTTTAGGGGCGTCCTTCGCTCCCCTTCTTGGCCACTATCCAGAGAACGATATCTCCAGAGAATGGTATCTTCAGAGAATGATATCCTTAGAGAATGACACCTTCAGAGAGTGATATCTTCAGGCCGGACTGCTTTCCAGTCATTACAACCAGCTTTTGCCAAAGGCTCTTAGTAAGAGTCTGGTTACTTCCTATCGTATGCGATCTCTACACGGAAACCTTTGCCTTCCTACGGAAAATCAAAGCTCTTATATATTAAAGACATATGCAAGCATAGCCGGATCAGCAATGGGTATAAACGTAAAAATGTGTAACGAAATAAAAGAATTAGTAGCCAACAGAGATGAGATAATCAGCCAATTGTTCGACAATCTTGGTCGCTTCACCGGCCTGGATACCGGCTGGGTAGTGGGCAACCAAGATGGCCTGCTTGGTTCTGACGGCAATGATACCCTCTTCCTGGTGCTTCCCATAGATAGATCTATCATCAGCTCTCAACAAAAAGAACTTTTGCTGCTGAATGTGCAAGCCCTGGGCCTGGATCCCAGATGGATCATCAAAGGCCAGAGCCAACGCCGCAATTTCTGGCGCGTACAAGGTCAAGTCCTGAGACTGGGCCCAGACAGAATCACCAGCTCTGGAATAGATGGCAGCCTTATCGAGCTTGCCGGTAGCGACCAAGTTGTCAGTGTAAGCTAAGGGGTTAGTACTGGAACGAGAGAAAGCCACGTCGACTGCGCGAGATGTTCACAATTGCCTCGGGGATTGAGACTATTTCACGCAAACAATGGCACCAAAAAGGCCCGACATACCTTGCCAAGACATGTTTGTGTATGTTTGTGTAACAAGAGCAAGAGATGGAATGAGATGGATTCGCGGTATATATAGCAAAGAAGCGTGTATCAGATCATGGCGTAAGGGTTGAAGCAGCCGTAAGTACAGGCCGTAAAGGGAGTTACCCGGGCGCCAGTGTTTACCGAGTGGCGCACGACCGTGTACAATGTACAACGATGATATTTGAGATCAGATGAGTAAGCCGATGGCTGGGGCTGCCTAGACACCAATGTCACTGTTCAGTTCCAACCGTGTATCGCTATTCAGCGATAATGTCAACATTCATCAGACACTAGTAAGCGTTGTTTTTTGACCTTGACCTTCTGAGTGTCTACTAACGCCTAGACTGCTCCTTCCGACGCATGGTACGCCTCTGTGTGGGACAATCTAAAGCCGTGGTCTGAGTTCTTTGACTACAGACGCGTACATTTTCCACAGTTCCTGACGGTGGCGCTCCGAGCCAAAAAAACAACGATTCTAACCAATCTCGAGTACTTTAAGTTCAACTACGTGATTGTATTTTCGCTCATTGGGTTCATGGAGCTCTTTACGAACATTCCGTTGCTTCTCGATTTGACGTTTGCCGGCACTGCAGTGCACTATATCCGAAAGATCCGCTCCAAGAGTGTCAAGCTCCACGTGGCGGGGAAACAGGTGCGCCTCACGATCAGCCAGTTGTACATAGTGGTCGCTGTAGTCTTCTTCCCGATTCTCTTCTGGAGCTCGCCCGTCATGACGTTGGTGTGGTTGATGTTGACTGCCGGCAGTTCTGTCTTTCTACACGCGTTACTTCTTGACAAGCCGCTTGAGATTTCCATCAACGACTTGGTCTGATATGGTGGGAAATAGCGCCGTTAGTTCATTCAAAAAAAACGTTCCAATTTTTGATTCTCGCACAAACCGTGACGTCTTTGTCTAGAGCATGGGCACGTTCTTAGATACGTTAATACACTTTAGCAATTGCGAGTGCAGTCGGTTTGTCGATCTATCTGTAGGCATTTGCGGATTACTGTAGGAATGAGCTTTCAAGAGGACAGAGGGATACCTGTGAGCATAACTGGACGAGTTTGAGCCGGTAGGATTTCAAATTAAAAGTCTACTCGGAAATAGTTTCGGGGGGAGGTTCGAATATGCTCGCCGGAGAGGTTTATTCTGAGAAGGTGCCAAGAATCCGCACCACAATTATAATGCCATTCGAATTTAACATGTATACGCTTCAACTTCATCCTAGCTAAGTCACAGCTGTAATCCCTTTATACCCATTCTAGTCAACCATTCCCGTCGGCCGCAACTACAAGTCATCCACTACACGCCTGATAAAGGCCATTCATGGATAAGATCTATATATAAGGGCCACCTCACACCTTGTTACGGGTTGGGCCAAACTTGAAGCTATTTACCAGTTGTTCGCGGCGACTTTTAGCAATCCCAAGAGCAGTCTGATAACCCATCACAACTTAGCTAGAACTGATGCGTGTTCGGGTTCTTTAATGTCTCCACCATTTCAATCGCACTCTTCGGATCTCTCTTGTTGTATACAAACAACCCCTGCAACTGCGCAGTGCTCACATTACTCGCGTTCAACCCCAAGCGTGCAAACTTGTTGATGAACTCTTCGCACAATTCGTTCTCATTCTCATAAAACCGCAAAAACATTTGCTTCACCTGGAACTGTGAGGCGTTGTTTATAAGTTTCTTAAAGTCAATGCGGCCGGGTCTTAACAACGCTGGGTCCAATTTTTCTGGGTGGTTCGTGGTCATAAATGTGATACACTCCTCGGCAGAGGCAACCCCGTCCAACGCATTGAGCAAGCCGGAAAACGTGACGCCCGCGGTGTAGCCCTTTTCCTCTGTCTGGTCTCGCTTATTGAACGCGGCATCGATGTCCTCCAACAACAAAATTGATCTTTCAGGGATGTTGTTCATCAAGTGGTTAAGTCTATCATCCGTCAAATTCGACTCGGAAAGGTTTAAAATGCAAATGTTGTAGTCCAAATCACCGGCTAAGGCCTGGATAAAACTGGTCTTCCCGGACCCTGGCGGCCCGTACAAGAGGTAGCCACGTCTGTAGGGAATCCCGCGCTTGTGGTACCACTCGCCACTGCTCAAAAAGTCCTTCACGTCCAGCAAAATTTCGTCTTTAATCCCGCTATCCAAAACTACCGACTCGAGCAATCTCTTGGTGCGGGGCTGGCCGAACGGCCTCCAGTCTTGGCCCCAGGACGTGAAGATCACGGTCTTTCCCTCACGCGCCTTCAAGGCCAACTTTTTTGCCTCATCGAGCAAGTCGGGGAACAAGAAGCGGTCGCGGTAGAGCGTAGTCAACTTTACCGTCTCAAAAGGCGTGCCGTTTGTCATGTCGATCATCTTGCCCGAACGCTCTCTGGTAACCAACATATAAGCGCCTTTATAGCGAATCAAGTGCTTCCCCGGGCCCGGCACAAGCGAAAACTTGGTGGAAACTGCACCGTTGTCGTGCTGGGTGTAATTCGTCTCGACCGAAAGGTGGCGCGACGTGCGGTGCTTGTACTGTGCCATCCACTCGAGAAACCAGAGGTACGACTTGTCTTTGGACGGGATTTCCAAGTCCACCAACATCTGGCGCGTCACAAAGGTCGCTCCCTTCATCACGGTCAGGCGTGCCACCGCTAATCCCGTTCCTAGAAGCATCAATCCTCCGCCTGCAGCAAAGTACGGGTTGGATTTGAGCACCTCGTTGAACACAGAGCTTGTCATTCCCGACACGGTTCCATCTGATTCAGAAAGCGATTTGGAAAGATCCATCAGCTTTATCCCCGACGGCTGTGACATGGTGGGTGTGGAGTGGGGAAAATAAGAAAAGGAGGAGTAGTGAAAAATCGACTTAAGGCATCTATACCCCAAGGCGAACCTGCAAATTGGTCAGTAACGGTCGGAGAGCAATATACAGGAGGTGTAGAGCACGGCGTTGATGAGTAACCCATCATAGGACGAGAGACGCATTCGGACAAAGCGCCATAGATTGAGCCCGGATCGGCTTTCAAGAATACGTGGAAGGGCAAAGATACAAGTTGTGGACGAATCTATAGGAGTTTGGCCGGCCTCGACGTAGCACGGCAGAACCCTTGCAAAACGTCAGCATGCGGCTCAGAGATATGGTAGGATCTACGAAAGTGGATTTGCCAGTTGTAGAACGGCAAATATTTTTATTTGGATCACCATTCAAAAATAAGCAGAATGTCTGTGGTTCAAAGTTGCCGAATCGACCGGTAAGATAATGTAAAAACGTACACGCTAGTACCGATGGAAGTACAGGATGCATCCCTTGCATAACAAATACCCCGAAGCCTCTAAACACCCCGAAGTCTCTAAATACTCTGACTGAGTCTGAACCTCATAACAACAGTTCAAGCCTACATAATGTCGAAGGACCGTTTCACATCTCATCTCTCCCGGCTGAAGACGGAGGATTAGCCTTGGCACTCCTCTGCGGTATGCACACGTCTTTTCGCGTGCAGACTAACCCTCCTTTGCGTTTGATTTAAATGCGCCCCGATTCAACCCGAATCGCCACGTCTTGCACGATTGACATACCATGACCAGTATGTGTGACCCTGTATTTGGTTAAATTGGTACTAACAAACAGACCACGAGTACAGTATTATCCCCATCCAGGGCGTCTCAATGGGAGATCTGGATATGCCCGATGTTGCTACATCTCCATCTGTTCCGTCTCCAGACATTTCTCCAGATGCTGCACTGCCGACCCCGCCGTATGCCCCCATCTCCCAATTGGTGGACCTCCCGGACAAGGCACCACCCAAAATCCTTATCTCTGACCAGGATCTTGCCACATCGGTGTTCAAAACATCCGACCGCATCGTCAGCGATATTCTCTACGACATCCCACACATCCTCTCGCACGAAGCGGGTTTGCTCGGACAACGTCCAATCGCCTACTCCCATTTTCTCTCGTCTATCGCGGGAATGCACTACGAGATGAACGTGTTGAACAACGCGTTGCCGGAGGCGCCCAAGTCCGAGGATCTCGCCTCGGTAAAGATCCTCAGGGGGGTGCTCGCCAGCAAAACCCCAGGATCGAGCATCTACCACGTGAAAATTCTCTACCAAGTCCATGACCGGTTAAAGATCTGTCCTAAACACACCTTCTACACCGTTTCAGACGAGCGGCTCTCGCTATTGCGCCCTAGCTTTTGCTGGGAGATCGACCAGGGTGCCACCACCGCACAGCTTACGGTTTTGACAAAAGCAATGCCAAAAATCCTCGACTCTGCCACGTTCTGCTGCTCCAACTGCTCTACTGTCTTTCGAGCCGAGATCTCGGCCCCTGAGTTCGGCAAAGACCTCGCCGACTTTACCCCCGAGGCAATTGCCGCACGGTACGAGTCCTTGGGAGAAGATTCTCCCGTCCCGACCCCCGACAAGTGTCTCTACACATTATACAAGGTGCTCAAGGGTCCGCTCCTTCAAGCGCCAACGGACGAGGTCAAGAGTATCCATGCGGACAACCTCCTGTTGCGCAGTCATCTAGATCTCCGCTTGTTATTCGACAAGCTCTTCTTCACCCAGCACGACGGCGAGTTGTATCCCCCAAACCTCCACGAGTATCTGGAAGACAACCTCCGCGTCCTCCGCGAGTCGTACCTCCGCAAGATGAACGAAACACTCTACTTAGGGCGCCAGACGGGCAGCACGGTTCCACTCTTCCAGTCCCTCACGTATAACACGAACAACGCGTTGCTCTTTGCGCTTTTTAACGAGCGCGACTTTTCAAAGTCTGTCCTGATGCTCCACGAGCCGGCCAATCTCACCGAGAACTACCTCAATCTCTCGGTGTCATCCCATTACGACGACCGCATGGTCATGGAGTGCCACCAGCGCACGGCTCTCTCTGACGACCCACTCGTCTATTTTGACAACGTGTATGAGATCGCGGAGTCCAAGTTCTACCATTCCACGGTGTTGCGCCGGTACATTACCGAGTTGAACGCAGCAGGTGCCATGGGCATGAAGGCGTACCAGAAGGCGGCGCGCGATCTCGGGGTTGACGCGCCGCAACTCACTGCACTCCCTGACGACCTTTTACTCGCAATGTACCGCACTGAAGTGGGTCTGGACCCTGTCGCGTATTACCGCTTGCGTGCGAGTCTTGAAGTGATCAACAAGGTCCGCAAGAGCCGGACCATCTCCGAGTTCTGCAAGACCGAGATCATTCCGTACGAAGTTGCGTTGACGAACCTTGGCTACGAGGCCAGCACCGACGACGAGTTCGTTCTCAACACGTGTTTGATGCAGGCCGAAGCCGGCGTTCCGGATGCCGAGCGGTCGGTGCTCTCAGTGGTGTTGCACCGCCGAAACCCCAGGTTGCTTAGTTTCCTTGAGAACAACTACAGCGAGCTTATGCGCCGTCTCCCTGGCTTGACCCTGGGAGAGGCCGCGCGCATGCTCGATCTCCCTGATGTAAATGTGAGCGACTCCGAGGTCATTACGGCGTTCGAGCGGTGTGTGCTAGGAAAAGAGGAGACATTCCAGTGCTTGGTCTTGAGACGGGCGTTGTACGTGCTTCAGAACGTGTCGGGGTCCAAGTTTCTCATGAATTACTTGCAAACTGGTCAGATCGAGAAGTCGTTGTTGCCTCCGTCTGAGACGTGGCCCCGTGGGTTGGACAACATCGGCAACACGTGTTACCTCAACTCGTTGCTCCAGTACTTTTTTGCATTGAAGCCGCTCCGAGACGCGGTATTGACGTTCCATGCGTTTGATCCTGCCGAACCAGCGCTCCAAAAAGTGTTGGCAGAGCGGAAGGTTGGTAACCGCAACATTACCGCCGCCGAAACCCGCCGCGCCTTTGAGTTCTTGCACCACTTCAGGGTGCTTTATTTGCAGATGATCGAGAGTCAAGAAAAGTCGATCACGCTTAACAAGTCGTTTGCGTGTCTCGCGTTGGCGTCGAGTTTCGAGGAGATTCGCTTCGCCGATGAAGCCCCTGGCGAGGCGATGGAAATAGAGCTGGAAGATCTCGACCGATCTGATAGTACAGACATAGCCAGACCCGAGGTTAAAAAAGTTAAGCAGAGTCCTTTTAATCCGTTTAGAAACTCCCCAGTACCGCTGATGGTAGCTGAATCCGGTGCATCCCATGAAGATCTTGCTACTAAAAGCGATGTCGATGAAGCAAGTGCACATGTTGATGAAACTCCTGAAACCGCACAGGTTGATGATACTCCTGAAACTGATGCTGAACCCACTACAGAAACAGATATTACCAAGGCTGATGCGGTGCCTTTGAACCTGGAATACCCTCAGCCACGCGAGGTGTTGATCAACGATTTCGACTCTCAGGTGGGACGACAGCAGGACGTGGGTGAGGTCATTGACAATGTGGTCTTCTGGTTCCAGTGTGCATTGAAGCCAGACACGCTCGACGCGGACGGATACCAGTGCGACCTCATCACAAAGTTGTTCGACGGGCGCTACCGAAAAGTCACCGACAAGACCCCCGCCTGCGACAAACGGCAGTACTTGACGGTAAACGTGGTGGGGTACCAGCCGCGCGACATCTATGACGCGTTGCAGAACTTGATGGACGAAGAGGCGTGGGTGGTGGAGGAATTGCCAGAGGTGCTCCAGATCCAGGTTGCACGCGTCTACTACGACAACGGAGTGCAGAAATCGTCGGCCCAGTTGCCCTTCTACGAGCAGATCTACATGGATCGGTACTTGGAGTCGGGTGATGACACAATGGTGGCGAAAAAGGGCAAACACCTGGAGTGGAAGAAGGACCTAGAGGTGTTGAAGACACGGCAGGCGGTGCTCAAGGGGCACGATGACAACGGGTTAACCCCACGCGAGTCACTCGTGCATGTGATGGAATGGATTTCCAAGTGTGAAGAGTCGATATCGCCCGAAACGCTCGCGGTGTTGCAGCGCAAGATAGACAATTTGGAGATTGAGCTGACCCGCATCGACCAGGATATCCAGAAGCTTCAGATTGACATGGACGGTCAGTTCAGGGAGTACACCAAGTGCGGGTACACGCTCTTTGCCATCTTTATTCACCGCGGGGGCGCCTCCTACGGTCACTACTGGATCTACATCCGCGACCTCAAGAGCGGCATCTACCGCAAATACAGCGACGACCGTGTGGAGGAAGTGTCGGAGGCTGAAGTTTTGGATTTTTCCGTCAACAACACCGCCACTGCAAACTGCATTGTGTACGTGCGCGACGACTTGAGTGCGGAGTACATCGATCCGATCAAGCGGAAGACGGACAATGCGGCTGATTTATAGGTTGGTAATTTGTAGAATAGAGGTTTATATAAGCTATTAAAATGTAGGCGTCAATAATATACGTGAGGTGAGCTCGTCGTTGTGTTTAGAACCTCAGGTGTCTCGCCTGGGTGTCAATGGAAGGCCCTCCGGGGAGTCTGAAACTTTTATGCTTAAAGTCTAAAGCAAACTATAGGGTGTCTTGTGTAGCGTAACTGCCAATAGTGCCGTCTTGTAGAGCCTAGGTCTACTGTCAGTCTAAGAAGACATGTTGACAAAGACAAAACTGTTAGCTCTATCAATGTGAGTGGAACAATTCATTAAAAGGTTATGTGCAGCAAGGGCACATCAATGTTTACGCTCCTGGAGGAAGTAAGGTAAGAGCTTGACTCGCATGCCATATTGGAAGGGTATATTATGTTGATTTACATTAATAGTGTTGGATGTTCACATACACAGCTACAGCCATTAGATACCAAGGGTTTGTGCAATAACCTTTGGGCGCGAGTCGAGTGGGTAAACCAACTTTAGCGACTCCTCAATGCGGGGACAGCTGGGAAATGTCGCCGAAAGGTCTGTGTTTGGATGTAATTTTACTGGATAGAATATAATAAGTTGGGTTTTTGGCCAATATCTTTTAAGAATCACTACACTACATCTAGTCATGAGAGAAACCAATCATTAATGATGAATAGAAGTAAGCATTAAGGTTAATGGCGAATCAAAGCAGACATTAAGGTTAACGGCGAATCAAAGAAAACGTTACGGCAAGATCTCATCCCCCTATCAAAGTTATCACCTATTATTTCATTCTTAAAGTCATATTCTCAAAACAATAACCCTTTTTTTATAGCTCTGGAACATTCCTTTACTCTGTTTACCTCACTTCTGATCCCAGTGTACCTCTCACTTATCCTGCACAACATATCTCCGATCCTCATTGCCACGTCGTGTGGATATCACTCCGGTGTTTTTCACAATTTAGACCAACCCCTCCTCCCGTCTTCTTCAACCATCCAATTGCAAGCAAACGTACAGATAATGTCTTCAGGCTTGCAGAGACGCCGTGGGGGCAAGGCTACCCACGAGACCGAGGACTCCCCGGAGGCCCCGGAGCACAAGATTGCATACGACCCGCGCGACATGGAAGACACGACGGAGCTGAAGGCGCCGCTCTTGACATTAATGGAGGAGGTGTTATTGATGGGATTGAAGGACAAGGAAGGTTACTTGTCGTTCTGGAACGACAACATTTCCTACGCGTTGCGGGGCTGTATTTTGTTAGAGTTGGCGTTCCGCGGCCGCATCGCGCTCGTCAACGACCCCTCCAGACGCCGCTTTGAGTTGAGCGAACGGTTGATCGAGGTCATAGACGCGACACCTACTGGCGAGGTCTTGCTAGACGAAACCTTGAAGCTCATGAAGAACGATGAGAGCAACTTGAGCGTGTCCAACTGGATCGACTTGTTATCGGGCGAGACTTGGAACTTGATGAAGATTAACTACCAGTTGAAGCAGGTCAGAGAGCGCTTAGCCAAGGGTTTGGTCGATAAGGGCATTCTCCGCACCGAGCGCAAAAACTTTTTTCTCTTTGATATGGCGACCCACCCCGTTGCGGATGCCACCGCGAAAGACGCCGTCAAAAAACGCGTTTTGGGGCTTGTCGTCGCGCGCAGCGCGCAGCTCACGTACAATGACAAGTTCCCGGAGGCTGCAAAGTACAAGTACTTGCGCACGATCTCCTTGGTGTGTGCAGCATACGCCGCGAACGTGTTGGAAAACGTGTTGAACAACTTGGGCTACGACCAGCGCGATGCGGCGTTTGCGCGCGCGGACGAAATCCTTGCGGGCTACAGTACCGCGCCGTTCACGTTGGGCGCATCCGTATTGGGCGTCAGCACCAACTTGGCGCAAGAGGTGAGCGGCGAGCTCGTACAGGATGGTGTGTCCGAACTCCAGGCCGAGCTCTTTGCGGCAGTGTTGAGCGTGTTTTCCAGAATGGACTCTATCTTGTAGGTCAGTAGAATCGCAAAGGCGAATTAAATGTATATCAAAGGTTATCTAATGTATCAAGGGTGACATATATTGTCGAAGGCTCGATGTAGCGTATAAAGGGTAAAGTATGGTCCGAGGCCGATACTAATGGCGATTAAATCGTGTTAATAGTCAGTTAGGGCGTGACCTGTGGGAGTCAGACGTGTTTGGATCTCAAAATTGGCCTTTACATGGAAAGTGAAACTAAAAGCATATAACCTACAAGGCGCTAGTGTAACGGGTAGTCCAAGATGCTCCCAATTCCCTGATTCAGGTACGCTTAAGTGCATTATTTATTGGCATGGTTGGCGTCACCCCTGTCACTTTCAACACTGCACGTGTAGCTCATTGCCAGTCAGTCCTAAATCCAACATTCACCTAAATCGGCTCAAATTCCATATCTGGAACCTCTCAAACACCCGCTTCAAACCCCCGTGAGAAACGCGCTGGACGGGTAACTAAGGTTGTTTTCGCACCTTTCCAAGCAATCACTCCCGAGAGTGGCGACAAAGTTGTGGAGAGTAGACCGCTCCAAGTTAGCGTAGTCCTCACCGCACGATTCCCACCACATGGCCCCGCCTAAGCCGTTGGACAAAACATACTTGGCCTTGATCTTAGCTGACTGCTGATTGTCATAGACCACCAAAAGTCCCTGCACCGGTTCGTAGCAAGAGGCACTGACCTTGCGGTAGTCAAATTCCTCGGTGGTTCCTGGGAGCGGTAATGTTTTGTACAACCACACACCTGCGTCGCCAGAAGAGCCAGAGCCCACCCCGTTGAACGTATTGCCAATCTCCCTGGTGGTACCGCTGAACCCCCGACCGTAATTAGGCATGCCTATCACCAACTTCTGAGGGTTTACCCCCTGTTGGATATAGTACTTTACCGCCAGGTCGGTGCTCAACGCACCCCCAAAGAGGTTCGAGTGGTAACCCGTTTGGCCCGACCAGGCGCCGGTGTAGTCGTAGCACATGAGGTTCCAAAACGAAACGTACTGGTCGATTTCTGAGGCCTGGAGGATACTGGCTTGTTCCGGGGCTGCCGGTGCCGCAATGGACAATAGCATGCTCCCAGATCCAAGATTCACCACTGTCTCCAATTCGTCCAACCCCGATCTTAGCCTTCTCAAAAGCTCCACCAATCTGGCGGCTTCAACCGCATTCTGGGGATACTCCCAGTCCACATCGATCCCATCAAAGCCATACTCTGATACGAAAAACATGCACGACGCAACAAGGTTGGCAAACTTTGCTTCGTCGGAAACGATGGACACGAACGTCTCGCTCGTCCCCCAGCCGCCAATCGACATGGAAACCTTGGTGTGGCGGAACTTTTGCTTCAACGCATAGATTTGGCCGAGGGAGCCCTTACACAGCACACCGTTGATATCCAACTCTTTCTGGATATCCGCCCATTCGTCAGAGAATTTCAATTTCCCTGTATCTATATCCATCGCAATGAAAGCGTAAAAGAGATTGGTGACGTTTTCAAGCGGAATGTCTCGCGCCTGGTGGTTCTTCGGCTCGTAGACCGACCAATTGGTGTAGTACATGCAAGTTCTAATGGACATGGCAACTATTGGGGCCAATAATGGTTTTAGAAAAGGTTCAACAGTTTCCTAGAGCTTATATCGGAGACTGTGTCTGCTATTTAGAGACAGCTATGCGGCTCCTGCAGAACGCCGCACGCCTGTGTAACTTAAGTCCCCTTGGTAAATGCTCGGCTTAACTACTCGAGCATTTTTGAATCTGGCGTCTACAAAACATCGCAACTTGTCGTCTTAACACACAAACGAGCACGCACACATGAGTGACTTATCTAGAGCGGCCTCGGACGCTGAATCTGACCGTGATACTCCCTCAAAGCAGAAGGCGCTCCAGTCGAGTGAAGACGAGGATGACGGCGGGTTGTTTGGCGACGATGACGACGAGCCAGTGGTCAGGGGGCTCCAGAGCGACGACGAGCTGGTCAGAGGGCTCCAGAGCGATCACTCGGATGACGAGAGACCCTTCGGGCAGTCTCAGGTGCCTGACCGCGAACAGAGAGAAATTGACATCGACGTGCCGTTCTTCGGCACCAACTCAAAGATGAGCTCCTCGCACTACGAATTGAAGCTCCCGTCATTTCTCCTGATGGAGTTGAAACCGTTCGACCCCGCAGAGTTCCGCAGCACGATTGATGAAGACGCGGACCGCGAGACACAGTTGGCTGACAAGTTGTTGGCAGAAAACACCATACGCTGGAGATACTCTAAGGGTGCGGACGATAACCAGATCTCCAAGCAATCCAACACACAGGTTATCGAGTGGTCCGACGGGTCGCTCTCCTTGCAGATTGGCCAGGAAATCTTCGACCTTCCGGAGCGTAAGTTGCACGACCAGTTCTTGGCGGTGGCACGCGAGGCGCAGGAGATCTTGCAGACGGAAGCGGTGCTTGACAAGTTGTTGACGGTAGTTCCAACCTCATCGGACTCCTTGACCCACAAGCGCTTGACCAACGCGATCAGGAACAAACAGAAGCGCCAGCAGGTGTCGACGAACAACGTCATCGTGCAAGAGGATCCGGAGTTGGCCGCCAGGGAGTTTGAGAAGGCCGAGAACGAGAAGTGGCGGTCGCAGAGACGTCTCGAGGCCAAGAGACGCCTCGATGCCGAGCGCTTGGGGCGTACCTCGACACCGGTGGCCGCAGATCGTGGCGCCGTCTACTCGAGCAACTCCTTCGGTGCTGCGGGTAGCGGTGAGTACGACGAGGAGGACGGATTTGTTATCGGCGATGATGAAGACGAGGAGGACTTTGACGATTTGGATGACGAGGAGGGGGAGGAGGAGGAAGAGGAGGCCGAGGAGCGGTTGAGAAGCGTCAAGGCCCAGGGCCGTGCCAAGTACAGAAGCGACGACGAGGAGGACCACCGCAAGGCCAAGAGATCGTCTGATGCGGAGGAAGACCAAGCGGCTGCAAAGAAGAAGAGAAGAGTTATTGAGGATGACAGTGACGATGAGTAGCCATAGGGCGTGTATATTAATGTCAATAGATTTGATTAAACTTCAGAGGAAAAAAGAGTAGACAGTGAGAATGGTAGGTTGGGTGAGCAAGTTTAATGAGGGAACCTAAGTGCAGTTGTTCCAGCGGTTTAATCCTGTTTGTCGAGCACCCTCGGGTAAATGTGTTACGGGGCGGAAGACCTACGTTTGTAATCTGGTACGCAGGCGGAGGACCTATGTCGGTAGTATAGAATCCAGACTGAAAACTTACGTCTGCATATGGCAGAGCTCAGATAGATTCTGGAGTAAACTGGATGATATCTGTATTGGAATCCCCGGGTAATACGTATGAAGCCGCCAGTTTTGGCGAACTAGGTCAAACCTACACTGCATTTTACCAGAGATGTATTAGATATGTAGACATGACATAAAAAAAAAAGAAAATGTTGGCTCTACAAGCATTCCCATCGGTGGCCATCTTGGGCACGCCTTGGAATGCGGTCACTCGAATCAATATCCTACTGATATCTGAGGGTTTGCATCTGTCGGCATCTCCAGCCGGCGGGACAGTAGGCAGGTATTACGCATCACCGGCCTTCTTAGAGTTACACGCCACGATCTTGAACTTGTCCACAGTGACGGTTTCGTTGGTCTCTAGCTTGATGTTCACATCCTTGATGATGAAGGTCCACACATCGTCACAGAAACGATACGTGTGCAAATGGCCCTTAAACGTCAACTTAGACTTGGTCTGCTCCTTTAAATTTTCCGAAACCACTCTGTCAAACTGGAAATGTTAGTATGGCTTGAAGAGTGATTGTGAAGCCAAATACTCACGTTGCTCAAGACACTCATAGCCAATTGTGGCTGGATCTTCTGGTCCAAAATCAACGTGTCCAACGCATCAGTCAAAGAGGTACCGATAGCACTTCGTCTGTATAACTCATAGTATCCTGGGCCGTTCATCTTCGTTGCGTATGGCTTGTCTTCTGTAGCCTACAAACACCTAGAGAGTGGCGCTGATAACTGAATCATGTCTTTGGGTGTCTCTACTTAAGTGGGGCTTGGCGAGACACGACTTTTGCCCAGGTCTGCATGCATAATGCTCACGATGGCGGTTGCACTCTCAAATATTTCCGTTAATATAATATGGGTTTTTATGGAAATGTACAAATTATCAGTCCCCGCCTCCTTTACTTAAAATCTTCCATACATACATCCTTCCAATCCGGTAACCTCAAAGGAATATTGTCTGGGTACAATTCGGGATACGTCTCCCTGATCACCTTCATAACCTCGTCGAACATTAATAAGTATCCCTTGCCGGTAAAGTGAATCCCATCTGTCAACAAATCACTGAAGCTTCCCTCACCGTTAGCCTTCTCGTAAGCGTCAAATTCCTGCCACAAGTCTGCAAATCCGACATTTTTCTCTTTTGCCAAGGCACCCAACGCTTCTGAGTACTGTTTGTTAACCTCTGTGGTGCGGTAGATACCCTCGGCCTTCCCATCCGGTCTTATCGCGTACCATCTGTCCTGATTGTGCCAGCCCGGGCCGATGAGCACGACCTTGATCCCCTTGCTGGTCGCTCGGTCCACAATGTAGGCCATGTTTTCAAGATATCTGTCAATGTCTACGTGTTGGGGGCCACTCACAGCTGCGTCATTAGTGCCAAAGAAAACGGTGATCAAAACGGGCCTGGTGTATTCGCTTTCAGGCGCATCAGGCAAAATGTGGTCAATCAAGGCACGCGCGTGCTCGGAGTTGTAGCCGCCGTACCCACGCTGTACCACATCCATTTTACGCGTGTAAGCATTGGTCATGCCCGACCCGTACGCAAAGTGCACGTCGTTGGTATCGAATGTTGGGAAGGAGTTGTACGCGAACTGGGTGATGGAATCACCGAAGATGATCACCTTGTTGAAGTCTAAAAGCGGGCGTGTCATAGTCGCAAGTGATAACCGTGTATGATTGGCAATATTAACAGCGATATCTGTCTTGGTCTTCTAGTGGGCTTCGATGTCTCCCGTACACCAGGGGGTAAGCCGAGGCTCAAGGCCGTCCCACAGTTGTCCATATAGTAGTGTTATGACCGAAGATGTGGCCATACACTACCTCATTGAGCGGGTGGATGAGATCTGAAGACAGTGGGGAAATGCCGGATACCGCACTTTATGCGGCACGCCCTTGCCTGGATGCCATCATTCTCTCGCCTACAGTCTGAGGTCTGCCCCTAATTTCCAATCCTCTGATTGCATTGCTACCAAATTTTCTCCCGGCACATAAACCCATCCCCAGCCTCCCAACGAGCATTGGATTCTACTCGATACCACTAAAGAATATCCCCTTACACCGTGTCTGCTGATTGGCTCGTTATCACGAGACATTCCTGGCCGCAAGCGTTTGGAGCATCGTTCTACCCACTTTGCAGAAGTCGCCCCAAAGTTCACCGCCAACGGTAGTAAGATCGTCATGGGTGGTGGGATCTTCGACTCCAATGAGGCCCTTGTGGCCGACGGCTCCGTTCCATTGCCTCCATTTGCTGATTCAGCGTTGATCGTGAGAGTTGACACCAGGTCATTGAGTTGTTGAAGGGTGATCTTTACGGCCGTGAAAAGGTCTGGGATCTTGATAACACCGACATCTGGCCGTTTTTATGCGCGTACAGAGAGGAAAAGAAATATGATTAAAGTGGTTCATTGTAAATAGACCAATAAATCAAAATATTAAAAGCAAATGAAATAGATATGGTTTTTATGCATGTTGGGTTTCTCTGATATTTGTTAATGCCTCTTGGTGTGCTCTACCTTGGCCATGATCGAATTACTTCTGCATAAGAGGCTCGGCTCACAGCAACTCCTGTCTCTCCCCTTGGGCGTATATCCCACCAACATAACTTAATCTGTTCTACCCGTCTCTGCGGAAAGGGCGCATCGTTATTAAGCCATCCTTGTTATCCAGGTACTCTACACGAATCTTAATAAATATTATATTAAAGGGCTATACAGAGAAACAGTCAGCATCAAGCTGCAACGCATTCTCCTTACAATTGGTTGGCGGTGTGGAAGATGTGCAAAGCCTCGGTGATTCTCTTGGACATGGTCTTTTCACCTTCTCTCACCCAGACACGTGGGTCAAAGTACTTCTTGTTTGGCTTGTCGTCACCGTCTGGGTTACCAACCTGGGTGAGCAAGTACTCCTTCTTGGTCAAGACGTAGTCTCTGATCCCCGCCAAGTAGGCGTACTGGCAGTCAGTGTCCAAGTTGACCTTGACAACACCATTCTTGATGGCAGTGTCAAACTCCTCCTGGGTGGAGCCGGAGCCACCGTGGAAAACCAAGTACAACGGGAACTCAGAAGCGGAGGCCCCGATCTGTTTGGCCGCGTACTTTTGGTGGTCACCCAAGATCGATGGCTTCAATTGCACGTTACCTGGCTTGTAAACACCGTGAACGTTACCGAAGGCAGCGGCGATGGAAAAGTCTGGGGAGATTGGAGCCAAGGCCTTGTAGACGGCAAAAACGGTCTCTGGTGAGGTGTACAACGAGTCCTTGGAGACGTGCTCGTTGTTGACACCGTCTTCTTCACCACCGGTGATACCGATTTCCATTTCCAAGAACTGGCCCATCTTGGTCATTCTCTCAAAGTACTTGGCACAGGTGGCAATGTTTTCGTCGTCGGTTTCCTCGGACAAATCCAACATGTGGGAGGAGTACAATGGCTCGCCGTGCTGCTTGAAGTAGGCTTCGTCGGCTTCCAACATCCCGTCGAACCATGGCAACAACTTCTTGGCACAGTGGTCGGTGTGCAAGATCACTGGAATGCCGTAAGCTGGGGCAATGGCTCTGATGTAGTGGGCAGCAGCAATGGCACCCTGGATGGAGGCGAACTGGTCGGTGTTGGACACACCCTTACCGGCAAAGTAAGCAGCACCACCCTGGGAGGCCTGCAAGATGATTGGGGACTTGGCGTCTCTGGCAGCCTCTAAAGCAGCGACAACAGTGGACGAAGAGGTGACATTGATGGCTGGGATGGCGAAACCCTTTTGCTGGGCGTAGGTGAACAAGGCACGGACATCGTCACCGACGATGACACCGGTCTTTCTCTTTAAGACATCAGAAGCTGGCATTGTGTATGGATTAAAATATAGGTAATATATCGAGAGAGAGAGAGAGGGGAGAAAGCAACTTGTGAGGGGAGGAAGTGGTTGCGTATTTATATCCCGATCCTTGCGCCCATGAGGTGATGTCTGAAATTTCTCAGACCCCCCAATCCTCGGCTCTCCCCTCCTTAAGCGTGGGACACATGAAAGTGTCCTGCCAATTGCCGGGGATCTTTGGGTGACGACTCCCCGGACAACAGTGCAGCGCGTGGCGTGACGAAACAGGAGAATGGGACCGATGTAAGCGATCGGTCACGCGATGTGTACGGTTGCATCACCTGACCTCTAGCTAGAGGTGGCCCCCGGTGTGCATGCCGGGGTTACCACCTGATGTGCACTTTTCGGGGTTGTAAAGGGAGGTGATACGTAGAGGCCCAGGCTAGCCGGGATGTCTCCATCTTATCCAGGGAGACCACAAGGGCACATTATGCTGGCAATCTGTCACAATTTTCAACAATTTATTTATGTTCCACTTATTATTGTAACATCCTGATGCATAATTGTGCTCTCTCCGGGGTATAGCAGGACCACGTGGCTTGGTTTTTTTCTCCGGGGAGCATGCTAGCGTATATGTACTGGCCGGCCCCTTTCGCTATAAAGGGAGTTTTTGTATGTACGGTGCGGGAGGAGGGACAGCGTGCGCTCTTGTTCTTTTCCGAAAGTTTTTTTCTCGCGTGTCACTGAAAAGCTCCGGGATGTTCCGTGCCCAACTTTTCGGCAGATGGCTTTATATACGTAAGTCATATATGTAAGCCATATATACGGTTTGCAAAATACAAGCCCCGAATTATGCGGATGAAAGGTGAAATGGCACATTGGGCTATGAACCCTTGATGGGTCGGTCGGTATTCGATGCGTGGGCCCATGATGCAGAATATGTCAAGGCATCGGAACCTGGACTCGGATATAAGAGCGCCATGACGGCGACAGCAATCGCGCCTGTATTGTGTATGAAACAGTATGGCATTGTAAATGGATGTGTTTTGGTGAATCAGAGTTTGTTAAATAATCCAGGTTGGCGCAGAGGAGCATAAGTATGTAACACATGGGCGTAATAGTGCTGATGCATGTGCCAGCTGCTGGCTCCAAAGGCCGCTCCACCAAAATAGCCACCCAATGGATTCCGATGATGTCTACATTTCGTGCTAAGTCTAAATATTATTAAAGAAAGGTATAATACACAGGCGGCCAATTAAAAACATACAGCGCTGTAATTGGTCGTCCTAAAGGCTAAAAATGCGAAAAGTTGAAGGGAATCCAAATGGATTAAATGCATGAGTAATGTTTGAAAATGATCCAGGTAATTTAGAATTCGCAGTCGTAGACGTCGGCATCGGAGTCGGAAGAGTCGGACGAATCAGGGGAGTCGGATGTGTAAGACGAGTCAGACGAATCAGAATCAAAGTTGGCAGCTTGCAATGGGTATTCGATGACGGCATCCTGCTCGGAGGCAGAGTCGGAGTCGGAAGTAGTACACTTACAGTTCTCGTATTCAGCACACTCTTCACTGTCACACTCTTCGCAGCCATCACATTCCCCGCACTCCTCACACTCTTCGCATTCCTCATCGCTGTCGGAATCTTCACCGTTGCGGATAACCTTGTAGATGGTTTCATCTTCGCTTTCGGGCTCGTTGGCAAGGACCTTGTAGATGGCTTCTTCGGCATCCTCATCGTAAGACTCATACATCGAATCATCCATAGATTCATCCGTGGACTCATCATCAGAATCGTAAACTGGGGCCCCACCTCTAACAGGGATAGAGACAATCTCTTCGTTATCAGACTCGTCGTAGGCGTTAACCTTTGGAATGATGATCTGCAACTTGTCTCTGTTCTGACCAGTGATCTTGGAGTGGATCAACTCGACTTCGATTTCACCAGCGTTGAATTGGAAATGAGTTTCGAAGTTCAAGTTTTGCAACTCAATTTCGTTGTCGAATTGGTTTTCATTTTCAAACTCGTCATTGATGGCCTCCAAGATTTCACTTTCAGAAAGAGACTCATCGGAGTCAGAGTCAGACTCGGAATCGGATTCGGATTCAGACTCAGATTCAGACTCAGATTCAGATTCTTCAGCAGCTTCATCATACTTTGGCAACAAAACTTCGCCACTGATAACCAATTCATCGTCCTTGACGAGGTAGTTCAACTCAACAGTATGTGGCATGATGCGAGAGTTATCAACTGGGTTGAACAACTTGTAGGTCAACTTGTAATGAGTGTCGTTGTTTTCCAAGTTATATTGCTTGAATTCTGGCTCTTCAAACTCTTCTCCGTCGTTGTTAGCGAGGTTGAACTCATAAACTTCTTCGTCCGAGCTGGTCTCGGAAACTTCCATTTCAGTGTCAGACTCGTCAAAAATGTCCAACAAAGCTTCGTCGGAAGCCTCTTCTTCGTCAGAGGTGTTTGGGTAGTAAACGACTTCGTCAGAGTGTGGGAAAACCAAGTCTTGGTCGTATTCAGCCTCAGAGTCGGACTCTTCGGAGGAAGACTCGTCGGAGGAAGATTCTTCGGACGAAGACTCAGAGTCGGAGGAGTAGTTGGCTTCGTTGTAGAATCTTTCAGCAGCAGCCTCAGCAACAGCAGCATTAAACTCCTTGTTGTACTTTCTTTGGGCAGCTGATGGCTTAGAGACCTTGTAAGCATTATTGTGGCGGATTGGTTCCTGGGAGTAGTATCTAGCCATTATGAGAGTGTGTTTGTATAGTGTTGAGAGGATGGCAAAACAAAAGTTGTTCCAAACGGGAAAACTAAGTTTATTATATAGGGGACAGTGAAAAATTCTTTCTGGCTGAAATTTTTTTTAAGGATGACATGTCTCTGCATATTCCAGCCCCGTATCTAAAGTGCTAGATAAATCTGAATGCAGGCCGTCTATGCAGCTTCCGCCCCCCGTACTGCTGGAGAAAATATTTTTCGCTCCGGTGTCCCAGTTAAACGGAAGCCCATGCTGTATCGTGCATGAAACTTACATCCGTCACATGACATATGCGGCGGACTGACCCTTTGGAGTTCATATTTTGCCACCTAGATGCAACTTTGCGTGCAGGCTGAGGCTCGAAGAAATTGTTAGAAATTTCCAAGAAATTCCATCTGGTTCTACCAGGTTCTACGCATTGCTTTTTTATGCATGCTGGCATGTCACCACCAGACACGCACACTGGCTAAGTAGCACTTACAGACTCCGTCCAGTTCAGTACACGATATGTGGAGAGGCTCCTTCGAAGACGCGTCTAACAAAGCATAACATATTCGAATTAAGGAGGGGAAATAACGATCCTTTGCCTTGGCGGGTTAAGCAACACCTTTTTGATCAATCTATTAGCTCCTTCGTCACTTACGTAGCCTAGGCCGCAGAAGAATATCAGGGGCTCCCTCGGCGACTAATTAACCCGATTAGGTAATATTTGAGCGTGTCTCGTGGCCCCACGATTTACGTGTGTAAACCTAATCTCGCGCTTCCTCTGGTTTACGCGCTCACAAGACAATAGACTGTCTGCTTTGTGTATTGATCGATTAGGTAATATCTGTCGATTCTCCATGGTGTGGAGTGAGCCCATATCCGCACGTGACGGCTCACATGCTGCCTCTCCACTTAGCGCGAAGCCGCGCGACCTCGCCCTAAAACGGACAAGAAAAACAGGAGCAAGGCAAAAAGGCATGCGAAAAAAGCAATTCATGGTAATCCACTACCCCTAATTTACCCATCCCCCTCCGGTTGGGCCAAAGTCTTTAAAGCTCATTCACCCTTTCCTAAGACCTATATGGCGGTGTTATCAATTATAAACACCATATTACATGTCTCCTTAGCTTCTAACTATGGTAAAGAGCCATGTATAAGTAAAGATCCATCGGTTTTGGACCCTCTCTGGGTGTCATGGCCCACAGTGCAGCTGCCCCACTGGACGGATGCGTTGCACGCCGTCGTCGACAACGCTGCACGAACGCCGACCGGGTTTTTCTTTTTCGCGCTTTATGGCAAAATTTGCTACCATTCTCCATCTGGTCGACAAACCGCACTTTCACCAGCGAATCTCGACTCTTGCGCCGACTCTTTAATACAAAAAAGCTTGCCACCATACATCGCTGCCGTAGTTCGTCATATACATCTAACCAAATAACACTTTCTCACGTCGCCCGATTAGAAGATACCTATTACATAGTCAGAGTTATCAATTCACACATTTAAACACAAATACCACTACAATGTCCACAATTTCACAGACCCAGCCTCGAAAGAACAAGGCTCCTTTCAAATCCGCCAAGAAGTTCGTCAAGAAGGACGAACCAGAAGCCAACACAAACCTTGCTACTTTGTTAGAGTTGTTCCCAGACTGGGACCGCGAGGACTTGGTGCCACTCTTGGAAGAAAATCGCCAGCAATTGGACGTTGTCGTCGAATTGATTGTCAGCAACAAGGTCAACAAGTGGGACCAGGTCAAGAAGGAAAAGAAGGTGGTCAAGAAGGAACACAACTACGCCGTTGCTACTGAAACTCCCCAATTGCATAACAATACCAACACCTTCTCACATAACTCACAGCACAACACCGATAAGGCCAAGTTCCAAAAGGCAGCCGCTGCTCCAAGAAGAAAGGAATCTGGTGCCAAGAAGCCTGCAGCCGCTGCTCCCGTCGCCGCTGCCCCTGTCGCCGCTGCCTCCACATCCGCCCCAACCTCTGGCTCCTGGGCCTCTGCCTTGGCCAAGCCTGAGAAGCCGGTTTCCGCACAGCCACAGGCTGTGGAACATCCAACTGAAGAGGAGCCGGTGGAAGAAAAAGCACAACCAGAAGAACCAGCCCCAATCGAAGAAGAACAGCCACAGCCGGTCGAAGCCCCTGTCGCAGCCCCTACCCCAGCCGCCGCTCCAATAGCCGCCCCGGCCACCAAGAAATTGTCGTGGGCCGCTATCGCGGCACCAAAGCCGAAGCCAAAACCAACCCCAAAGCAAGCTCCCGTTGAACAAGAACCTGCCGAAGAAACTGCCCCGGGAACCGAAGAGGTTGATCAGTTGGCTGATAGCATTGCTGAGGCTATCGTGGAGGAGGCTATTGTTGAGGCCATCGTTGAAGAAGTTGTTGAGGAGATCATTGCCGAGGAAATTGCCGAGGAGGCAGTTCAGGAAATCATTGAGGAAGCCATTGCTCAGGAAGCCGCTGTTGTCGAAGAAGAGGAATCCCAGGCCCAGCCAAAGTTCACCAGAAGATTGAACCAGGACGCTGCTGTTGTGTTGCCAAACTCGGCCTCAAACGTTCCAGCTGTCGGCATCTCTTTCGGCTCGATGTCCTTGTCAGAAGAGGAGCCAAAGGAAGAAGCCGCTCCTGTCTCCGCGCCAGAACAGGCCCAGCAACAGCAACGCTACAACAACTACAACCGTGGTTATAATGGTACCGCGGCCGCCAACAATGCCAGCAGCTACAACAACAACCAGTATCAACAGTATCAGCCTCAGCAGGCCCAGCCACAGCAGACTCAGCAGCAGCAGACTCAGCAGCAGAAGCAACACTACGACTACTACAACCAGTTCCAATCGCAGGTTCCTGGCTACAACTACCCAGAGTACTCATACAACTATAACCAGGTTTCCTCTCCAGCTGCCACCGCCTCTAACTTGTACAGTCAACAGGCCCAGGCCCAGGGCCAAGCCCCTGCCCAGGGTCAGCAAGCCTACGGTATGGCTCCACAGGCTCCATTGCCTCAAGGCCAGCAGGATTTAGCCTCTGGGGCCGCCGCTGGCGTTGCCCAGTCTCCAATGAACGCTAATGCCCTTCCTCAGTCTGCCGCTGCCTTGCCACAGGGCTCGGCCGCCGCTGCGGCCGCCGCCGCGGCCCAGCAGCCATTCAACCCGTACTACCAGATGCCATACTACCAGGGCTACTATCCACAGTACAACCAGTTCTACCCAAACCAGTTCTACGCTCAGCAACAAACCAGATACAACCAGTACTACGGCCAAGCTGCTACCTCTGGCGCTCAGGGCCAACTGCCGCAATCTGCTGCCGGCAACGCGCCAGCCGCTCAACAGGCTCAGGAACAACAGCAAGAACAAGGTCAGGGCCAAGAGCAGCAGCAACAGCAACAGGCCCAGCAGACTCAGGGTCAGGCTCCACAGGGTCAGGCTCCGCCACAGCACATGTACGGCCAGCAGCAACAGCACGCTCCATTCAACGGTTACACCTACCCAGGAACTGAATACTCCCAGGCCACTCAGCGTGGTTGGTACTGAGTCCCGAAACACTAGCCTGCTTGAAGGCGTTTCATCTACCAAAATACTTTCATTCATTTCATTCATTGCTTTTTGTCAAAATTTACTTTTTATCCCTCCTGTTTTATATGTTGTGATATATACATCTAACCGTACTCGGTTCTCTCTAGCTATCTATCCTACGTTCTGTAAGAATCGCGTAAACTATATTGATGGCAGAAATATGGATAGCTCAGGGACTCCCTTTAACATGGCCCTGGGTTCTTCTCTCAATCTTGAACTCTTCTACCTCATCCTTGATGAGAACTATTCGTGGGGTGTTAGCGTGTTATAGGGGGATGTGGTATCGGAATCACTTACGTTTTAAATCGGTTATGGACGTTGCATAGCCCTCGAAACTGAAGTCAAAAGGTTTGGTACAGTCGGGCTCATCGTTGTAATCACGTACGGCGTTCAAATACGGATGGTTGATACACTGCTGAATTTCCAAGCGCAACTCGGGGTCCCAGTCCAAGAGATTCTCTAACAAATCATGGGCAAGCTCGCTGGCATACGGATACACGTGGCTCCACGGGATTGCCCTGTATTGGGGCTTTGGGGGGGAGAAGAAATCACAGGCCTAGAGAGAAAAAAATTAGTAAAGTAATTCCGGAGTCTTTCCTGTAGTAACATACCTTGTGTGAACCATAGCGGGTGAAGACATCTCTCGGGGGTGTCCCCAATACCTTTAAGATTTCATTGATTTGGTGAATCTGATCGTTCCCGACAAATAACGGGCGCCTTCCGTAGAGCTCGGCAAAAATGCATCCCACCGCCCACATGTCAATGGATTTGGTGTAGTTTTTGTTGGACAAAATTAGCTCAGGAGCACGGTACCACCGAGTAGCAACGTAATTGGTTATGTTTGCGGACCTTGTGCGGAAAAACTTTGGGTTCACCCCTCTGGCCAACCCAAAGTCGCAGATTTTTATGGATCCTTGGGTTGTGACGAGGATGTTGCCTGGTTTTAAATCCCTGTGAATGACATCTGCCGAATGAATGTACTTTAACCCACAAAGAATCTGGTATAAAAAGCTTTGTACGTGAAATTCCGAAAATTGAACGGCCGAATGGATCACCCTGGCTAGATCGTAGTCAACTAGTTCCTGGAAACAGTAGAGGCCGTCATAGGGTTTGATGTAGATTATATCCAAGTCCACCAAGTTGATAATCTACGGATATTGTTAGTGCCTAGTCTCTGGGTGCAAGTCGGATAACATACGTTTTTGTGTCCCTTAAAGTGTCTCATAAGCTTTAGCTCGCGGATGGCTCTTTTTAGCAAGACTTCTTTGTGAAAGATGTTGGACACTTTCTTGATTGCAAGGTAGTGGGGCCCAGGGCTGGTAGATGTGCCACCGCAGCTTGTTGGTGCTATTGTATCAATTGCTGAACACACGGTACCATATGACCCTTTCCCTAGTACCAGTTGTACCTGATACCGTGAGTCAAGGTAAAAGTTTGCCTTTTCGTACACGCTGTATTCTCTAGGGTTTTGGTTGGAGGTACCTTGGAGTCCTTGGGTGATTGAGGCCATTGTTCTGTATAGGGGCTACGGATTCGTTGGCTTTTGGGATATGTGTTAACAAATCGTCTTCACCAACATACATTCCCCCACACTGCAAATATGAGTCTGAAGAACGATCAGAACGTGCGGATGCCCCCGAAGTGAGAGCCAAGGGAAGCAAATGTGAAGCAGGAAAGGAAAACTACGAACGGAGTATTTCGTTCACTACTGATAGGCGGCTACGCAATCACTGTACATTATCCATTTCGATTTATTTCTGGGGCAAATAAAATCCCTATGTACGTTAATGCATCATAAACTGCATGGCTTGTCTACATGACACAAAAACAAGATCCACATTGTAGATTACCAGAAAAATCTGCAGTAAGTTGGGTGTTATACAAGATTTGGGTAGTGTCCAGTTTCGTTGATCGAATATTAAATGTATTAGTGTAAACTAATACAAGATAAAAACAATTATGAAATAAAATTTAATAAATGTAAATTTAGTTATAAATACGATGTGGAAACGTGAATGAATATATGCCTATATATTTATGATTAACTCTAAACCCAGTACAAGGTAATTATAAAACAATAAAGAAATTATAAAACAATAAAGTAATTATAAAATAATAATAACCATAAAACTATTCTCATATATCGGCACGAAACTGCTACATGTAGTCTTTAGCGGTGATTAACTGTATATCAATACTTTCGTTTTATTTATAACACTGGGAAAAGACACATGTACATACAGGGTAGGGAAAATCAGAAAATACAAGTCCAACCGCGGACTGTAACCAAGCAAATATTAAGAAAAGAAAACCGTCAGTGCAACCACTGAAAATGAACCGAGACAAACCATCCAGAGAGTAATTACATGATAACATAAGAGCCACCTACACCCCTGTCTGGAATGTGACTCAATTCCAACTGCTGGAAGCTATCGGTAGTCTTGTGGAAGTACAACCCAGAAATACTTCCGTTTCTCTGGTCAAAGCAAACGTAGTAAAAGCCGGAGAAGGAAGCACCCGTAATATCGGTAATCTTGGCATCCGGTACCAAGAACTTCTCCTTCCACCTCATGTAGATGATATTTTCGTCAAAGATATCTCCCGCAGACATCCTCTCAACCAACTGAGTGATCATCTCGGGGGTCACGGATTCTCCGCTGGTGTCAATGTCCACGTCAAAGTGGGACTGGATCAAGTTCATAAAGGACGGGAACTTCAACCAGTGTTGGATGTCCACTCGGTCGGAGGAGCCCCACTCCTCGTGCCTGTTAGTGAGAAAGGAAACCGGCGCCTCTCTCTCGTTGGTGCGGCATCCGATGATTTCTGCTTCAAAGTAGGTTATGATCTCAGGGTACCCTTCGGTCAAGCCCGAAATAGAGAGATATCCGGACAAACAGTTTTGCGAGAGATCCACCTGTTTGAACAGGACCGAAACTTCGTAGGCAGATTGGCGAGACTGCTGTGAGCCCATAAAGGTAGAGTTAGCCTTGAGGAAGCTGGTATTTGATGCCTGGCGTGCCGGACGGAGCATATAGCCAGCGTCTGGCAAAATGGGCTGGTACTTTATCCACGATGCATTTTGGTGCAGTTGCGCCTGGCCGAAAAATGTGGAGGGCTCAGCGGCTGCCTGGAGAAAGGGGATTTTGGTCTCAAGATTGGTATTTTCGTTGTCCAGCACGGAGGATAATGACAGGCGCGAGATAGACGGGGTGAGGGAGGCCAAATACGAGTGATCGTATGAAGACGACACCGAGGAGCCTTCGGTAGCGGCGTAGCTCATCTCAGATCTCGGTGCGATCTCGTCATGGGAGGCGGCGATGCCCTGTAGCTTCCAGGGATCAACCTCCGGAATGTGGATGGCATGGGTGGCAGACGGTGTTGGCATTAGATAGCTTTGGTTTTGCTGCGAGTAAGGAAGCTTTGGGTATATGTCTAGGAAGAGATGGAAGCAGATAAATGAGGTAGCAAAATGAGGATCTGTCAAGGGTTTTATGATTCGGACTTTCTCTGAAAATGCACAGAAAAAGAAATGCTTGCTGGGCGCATTATGACTCTATGCGCGTCTGCGCTTAAATGATCGTAAGACGTCCGAAGACGGCGCGCAGAACCTCTGATAAGCCCGATAAAGGCTGCTCCCCGCGCCCTGGTACGTTTCGCAATCGCGCGTCTGCCGCAATCCCGCAATGTCCCTCACTGTGGGTAAATTGGCTTCGGGTGTGATTTGTGTCGGAGTTCCTTTTTGACGTGGGGCCAAATTGCGAGGTTGGTTGAGAGAGTTATTGACATGTTTAGCCGGACCTAACGTTTATATGGTCCACGTGTTCGTAACCTAAACGATCGAGTACAACTAGCTAAATGTTTCGTTTTCCCTTCTCCGTAGTGTGTTCTAGACGGTGGTTACCAAGTAGGGTTTTTGCTAGTGGAAACAGTATCTGTCTAACCCAAATAATTCAAGCTATAACTTTATATGCGCTTTATTCATGACATATCGCTTGATACTTGTCATTTGAATGGCTGGGGGTGCAATGAAACTCCGAACTACTCGGACTAACCCAATTTATTAGGTTTAGGACGCCGGTGGCGGACATTGCTTGGGGCGGTTACCATTTGGGAAGTCATGCCGGAACTGCCTGAGCGCCGCGACACGCATGTGTTCAGCAACCCCTCCTCGCCTTTCCGACCCCCTCCCACTCTTGTTTTTCCCCACAGCTACCCGAGTCACCATCACGTGCCTAACGGGGAACTACGTCCGCGAACTGTCCTATGTAAGCGATATCGTGCGGCTATGGGTCACGTGTATCCAGTGATAAATTTATATAGACAGATCGGAATTTTCCACTCGAGAGCTAGGTGACTGTGCTGCTCTTTAACCTCCGAGAACCCTAGGCCCGCTTGTTTTTCTATTTGAACGCACACATCCCCCGTTTCCACGATACTAAGAAAGGCCCATATATTCTGCCATTCGCACTTCGTAAGTCCCACTATGCCTGAAGAAGTTATCCTCGAGGAAGATCCAAACCGTATATTCAAGGACCTCTTTTCCGGTACCGTCGGTGGTATCGCCCAGGTGTTGTCCGGCCAGCCGTTCGACACCACCAAGGTGAGATTGCAGTCTGCACCTGAAGGCACATACAAGGGGCCGATGGATGTGGTGCGCCAGTTGATCAAAAACGAAGGTGTTTCCGGGTTTTACAAGGGCTCTTTGACTCCCTTGGTTGGTGTCGGTGCGTGTGTATCCATCCAGTTTGCTGTCAACCAGTACATGAAGCGTTTTTTCGGCAACCTCAACCAAAAGAGTGGGTTAGCTGCCTTGACCACGCCCCAGCAGTACTTATCGGGTTGCGCCGCTGGGTTTGCGAACGGTTTTTTGGTCTCGCCAATTGAACACATCAGAATCAGATTACAGACTCAGACCGGTACCGCAGCCTCCGCTGCTGCCGCGGGTCTTCCGTTCTACCATGGTCCAATAGACTGCATCAAGAAGTTGGCCCAGGTGAACGGGGTCAAGTCTGTCATGAGGGGGTTGGGCCCGACTTTGGTCAGAGAGACCCACGGTGCTGGTGCGTACTTTTCCACCTATGAAACCTTGGTTGCCAGAGATATGAGGAATAATAAGTTGGCCAGAGCTGACATTCCGAGCTACCGATTGTGTGGGTACGGTGCATGTGCCGGCTATGCCATGTGGTTGACCGTCTACCCGGTAGATGTTATCAAGTCCAGGTTCCAGACGGACAACATTGCCAAACCGGTCTACTCCAACTCCATTGCCTGTGCCAAGGCCATTTTCAGGAGCTACGGGATCCAGGGCTTTTTCAAGGGTTTCGTTCCAACCATTTTGAGAGCTGCCCCGGCCAACGCCGCCACCTTCTGTGCCTTTGAAATGACCATGCGTGCCATCGGTTAACCGTACATTATTTAATTAGAAAACTTAATATAGAGCGCAGCAAACTGTGGTAGACTTGGAGACGCGAGGACTCGCTGTTTTTGAATAAGCAGAATTCAAATACAGATAAAAGCTTTGGTTTATAGAAATTCAATATCAAACGTAAACATAATACAAAAATACAAATACATAAAAAGTAAAAAAATAAAAGTAAAAAAAAAATAAAAATAAAAAATAACGGTACACTCCGCCCAGACCTCCAGATATACCAGGGATACAAAGGAAAATAACACGTCCAGCACCATACAAGACTTATAAATATGCCATCCACAAGCTGTCCGCCCCCGCAAGGTTCCGCGGATTCACCGCCTGTGAAATCAACTCCAACACATATTGCGTTGCAACCGAATTACCGCTGCTCACGTGCCCCAATGAGGCAGTCTTCTTCACGATAAAGTCCACGTTCACGCGCACAATCTCGCGCAACTGCGGGTCTTGTGCGCTCGGGCGGTGCTGTTGGGTGAACCATGAAATCACCTCATCCCTGACAAAGAGACTCATATACTGCTCCATGTCGTACTCAGGCTCCGAAAGGCAGTTTGCAATCGTAAGAATATACGTCGACAAAATCCCCTCTAACCCGCTCTCCCCGATTAACTTCTGGACGTTGGGGGTCAAGCGGAACGGAACCGGCTCGCCGTTGTGGAAGACGGGCGCTGCGCGCTGCGTCGACACATCCATATTGCTGCTCGCGTATGCGGTGGTGCTGACGCGACCACTCGGCACCTTCGACGGAAGCATGTCTGAGGTCCAGATGTTCCCCGAACCCGCGTCAATATGGATCTTCTGCGGTTGGCGGCCATTAATACACATCATATACGTCATAAAGATGAAGGACGCATACTGCGAGGTGAACTGCTTGCGGAACAACCAGAAATCCTCGTACTGCGGATACAACGCGGTGAAGTGGTTTTTCAACACGGTGCTTGGCACAAGAAGCGACTGCACCGCGCTGAGGATTTCCACACGGATGCTCATCACGTCCGGCTTCGGCAAGCGTGGGTCGTACGCCGCCCGCAACTTCTGCACCGTGTACACAAACGGCTCGTCGCGGTTCTGGCCGCGGGCACGGCAGAACTGCTCGTACACCGCGTGCATTGACACGTCATGCGCATTGTCAGTGAGGATGCGGATGTGCGGTGAAAGCGGCACCGCGACCGGCAACGTGAGCTGGATGTTACGCCGGCGACTTTGCACCTTCTTGGCCAAGCCGTCGTTAAAGATGCGGAACAACTGGAAGATACGCTCCTCGCGGCGCAGATGGCGGGCGGCCGGAAACTGCACCGCAAACGCGTGGACCGAGCCGTCGTGTCCGCGGATACGCATGCGCTTGTAGCACGAGTTGGGCCCGCGCACGAGATCGAGTGTCGACAAGAAGCGCTCGATCTTGATGAAGTGGTTGTTGTTGTCCTTGTTCATAAGGTATTGCCCGGGAATCTCAATGTCTTCAAACTTTTGGTAGTGGAACTCGCTGAGGTGCGGACAGAGCGTTTCGAGATTGACGCTGCCGAAACGGCGGTCAAGCTTCGCCTCGAGGCGATCGCGCCACTTACGCAACTTGCGAATATACGTTTCCAAGTTTGGCTTGCTGTCGATGAGGTCACGCTGGAATTCCGCGCGGATGTGTTTCGGAAGGACCGTTCCCGCAAAGCGCGTGATGTTCTGCTCCGTGGCCTGTGGCAATGGAATGTCATCGCGGGGGTTTGGGAGGCGGTTGAGATACTGAACCCCGTCGTTGAGGAGCGCGATGACGAGGCGGTATGCATCCTCGTCCGCGTTGCACTTGAAACGCTGGGAGATCTGGTCGACAAGCGATTCGAGGGAGAGCGCTAGGAGGGGGTAGGCGGTCTTGAGGATACCCATGATTTCGTCCACATGCTCCCATGGTTGGCGGCCGAGAGACGCACCAGGGGCGGAGCCATTACTACCAGCATTGGTATTCCCAGCATTGGCATTCCCAGCATTGGCATTCCCAGCACTGGCATTACCACCAGCATTAATAGCATTACCATTAGCAGTAATTTCACCACCAAGATTGGCCGCACCAGAATTAGTCGCTGCAGGGTTGGCCGCTCCAGAGTTTGCCGCAGCAGGGCTGGCAGCACCAGGGTTGGCCGCACCAGTGTTGGCGCTTGTGTATGCCGCCGCCTGGCGCTGTATCACGGCAAAGTCTTCCTTTGTCGTTCGCAACTGGAAGTGCAACGCCTGCGGATAGCTCTTGGCAATTCGGATAAGAATCAGCCTCACCAGCGACGCCTCCTTATGCGACAACGACGTGAGTAACTGCGGAATGAACGTAATCCAGTACCACACCGGCACCTCGCCCCTGTAGTTATCAAACGCCTGGGTAAGCGTCTTCCCGGCGTCATCCAAGCTGAGCAACCACAAGATCCGCGAAAGCAACTTCCGCGTCTTGCCGTTCTTGTACAACCCCGAGGCCTGCAAATAGCACGAAATCGCGTTGTTCGCGTAGACGATATCCGCTGGATTCTCCTTAAACCTCCGGTCATTAAACAACCCCCACTCGGCCCACGCCTTGGGCAAGTTGAGATCGATCTGGACGGCCAGCGCGAACGCCTGGTTGGCCTCGTCCTGAACCTTCAACTTGGCAAGGAACATGCCCTTGAGCGTGAAGAACTCGGCCTTCTGCTGAGTGCCAAAGTATACAAGGTTCGTGTTGCTGATCACGTCCAATCCCGTGTTGAGCTCGTTCATGTTTTGGTAGTGGCACTTGGCCTGCTCGCGAAGCTTGAGGAATGCTTCCTGGATCTCGATGTTCGGGAGCGTGTAGATCTTCGCGAGCTGGTTGATACACACCTCTGGCATGTTGTGCGTGCGCGCGACGTGCGCGAAGCGGTTGATAACCCACGCAATCTCGTGGTAGCCGCGGTACGCGTACGAGTTGGCTGTCGCGTTACCGTTCGCCTGCTGGATCGCCGGAATGAACGGGACGTACGTTCGGTTGATGACCCCGAACGCGTGCTGGCGCCACGTCACAAGGTCATTCCAGCAGTTGATATCGTCCCAGACGTTGGGCAAGCGTTCTCTCCACGCCTGCAACACCCTTTTGAGCTCCTGGGATTTGACGTCAAGGTTCTGGGCCGTGGTGGTGAGGAGCGAGCCGTACACCTGGCTCGCCTCCATGAACTCCACGTACTGCTGGAACGTGTGGAGGAGAGGTACGTGTGCCTGGGTGAAGCGCAGCGGGAGCGCGTGCCACTTGCGAAGCGCCAACTGGATGCCCTCGTCGCAGTACTTGGACAACTCCTGGATCGTCTCCTTCTGTTGCGAGTAGCCCTGGAGACAGAGGAACGTTTCGAACACCTGTCGCCGCGGCGTCGGCACATCCATCACCGTCTTCACCGACTGTTCGAGCGGCTCCTTGTCCGCGGTCCAGTCGGCCACGCGCCATCCGCATTCGAGCAAGAGATCCGTGAACCCCTCGTGCTTTGCGAGCTCCGTGAGTACGTCCCAGTGCTGGAGCTTCTCCGCGCACACGATCCAGTTGTCTTCCCAGAGGGCGTACTCAGCCTCACCGTACGGCAACGCGCCGCTGCGCGCCTTGATCTGGGCCGCTTCGTACAACTGAAGCGCCTTGTCCCAGAGCCCGAGCTGTTCGAACAGGAGCGCCGCGTTTGTTTCAAAGTACTTGGCACGGCGCCTCCACAACCCGTAGAACATGTCGTCCTCCTGGAGCGTCGCGTACATCTCCACGAGCGCGTCCTGGTTCGCGTCGCGCACCTTTGCGTTTGCTTCGGTCGCATCGACCGCCTCTAGCAAACGGATCGCCGGGTACCACGCGTCATACGTGCTCCCAAGGTACTTGACAAGGTGCGGTGGGAGCTGGAGGTCACAACGCCCGACACCCTCCAAGAGCGACTGGATCACGTTCGGCCGGCTGTCCATCTGGCGTGTGTGATAGTCCTTGGAGAGGAGGCCGACAAGTGAGCGGGAGAACGCCATCTTGTCGTCAGGAGGGATGGCGGAGTACGCTACGGGGAAGAGGTTGACCCACGCCGCGTGGATAGTTTCGGCGCTCTGGTAGAAGATGCCAATGAGGGGGGCGAGCAAATCACCGGCAGAGAGCGTTCTAAGCGAGGTGAGGAATGCCTGGTGGGAACCCAAGATTTTAGAAAGGGCCTGACCAGGAACGAGCTCTCCTGTAACTCCACCAGATTCGGTGGAAGCATCAGCCGGAAGCCCCTCGGTACCTTCCTCCGCAGTACTCTCGACTAACCCTTCCGTGATATTGGATAATCCCGCGAGTCGGTACTCCCCATCCACCAATCTCAACTTATACTCCCCATCAAACGAACCAAACAAAAGCTGAAGCGCCTGGTTCGTCCACGGATAGTTTGAGATTGCCTCCCAAGACTGCTCGCGCACAATGTAGTACAACCGCTTGGCAATATCTCTCTCGAGACTATCGTTCAAGATAGCAACCAAGCGTTCCCGCACCTTCACGTCGCTGAGATGGGTTCCCACCAAGAACGGGTGCTCCATGCGCACTGTGAGCTCGGTGCAGCTTAATGTCTTGTCCTCAAAGATATCCGTGACAATCGAGTAGTACTCACGCGCAAGTTCCATCTCACCGCGCGCCTCAAAGACCATCATCTTCTGGAGGATACCCGCCTTCTCCTTCGTTGTCGGGAACAAATCCGTTTTGGAGAAGACCCACCCGCGTACGATTGCGATGATCTTATGGAGGAGGTCCTTGTCGAGCGAGCGCTCGATCAACTGCGCGAGGAGAGTGAGGAACACGCGGCGCTGGTCGCCGAGGTTCAGGATCCGCATCAGCGACAAGTTGAGGATCTTTTCAAGAAGCTTTGTCGTCATCTTAGCTTCGTACTCTGACGTCGGCGCTTCTGCACCGTGCGAGATCGCGATGTGATCGTTGAAGAGTTTGCGGAACGTGCGCATGATCGGTTGGAGTAGCAGGTCGAGCGACGCGGGGCTGTGCGTCGCGAGCGTCCAGCATATCGTCACACCTGCCGCGACCGAGGACATACCCCCGAGGTCATCCTGAACAATCGTGGTAAGCGACGTGAGGAACGCGCGGATCTCCTCAGACTCCTCCTCCTGCGTTTTCTGGTGCTCGTTGATCGCCTCGAGGATGATCCGTAACACGCGCTGGAGCACCTCCTGGACATCATGGTTATCAGAACGGAGACACTTGTCGAGAAGTGTCTCCAACTGCGTGAGATGCTCCACGATCCACGCGGCCGTCTGCCACTCGAGCGTGACCGCGAGCACCTCGAGTGCGTTGAGACAGAACCCGAGCATGCTGGTATTGCTGAAGTCCGCTGACACAAGGAATTTGTCAAAGAACTGGAGCTTCACCACCACGTCAGACCAGTAGACCGGGCCGAGGAGCTGGTGGAGGGTCGTGAGCGCGCGCTGACCGAGGTCGGACTCAGACGCGCGTGTCTGGCTGAGGCACACGTAGCGTACGAGGAAGGTGATGCACGCTTCGCGGAGGCCGTATGGGATGGTGTAGGAGGTTGGGGTGGTGTCGGGGGAGGTTGCTCGTTCCGAACGCGACGCACGAGGCGTGAGGGAGTCGCTTTCGCGCCTTTCCGTACGTGCGCGTGAGTCCACGTGGGCAACCGAGTTCGAGTCCTCGCGTGTATCCTCGTGCGACTCGGTCGCTTGACCCCGTGTGGCTTCGCGCTCTGCGCGTGCGCGTTCCTCCCAGCGCAAAATCATCTCCGCAAGGTCAATGGCCAACACCTGGTTCTCCACCGAGGGGTTCGCAAGAATCGTGAGCTTCCCCATTGCCGTGATCACGTTCGGGATGAACTGGTCGCGGGCGACATAGAACAAATCCGGGTGTTGCACAATGAACTGGTACACGTTAAGTACCTGTGTCACCGTGAACCCGTCCTCAGAGAGCACGCGTCGCGGCCACTTGAGCCAGCTAACAGGCGAGCCCTGCGCCATGCGACTCGGCATTGCGGGTGCGAGCAAGTCGAGCGCCTGCTTGACCAAGTAGCGAGTGTCGGCCTGATGTGCCCGCAACAACGCGACAAACACCTGGGTGACAATCTTGACGGGGGTGTCGTACGCCGCGATGAAGTAGGATGTCACCACATACGCGGTCTGTTTGGTGATGTTGTCGTCGAGGCGGATGTAGTTCCACGAGAACTTGATCACGTCCTTACGGAGTTCGCCCACCACCGCAGGCGCCCACTTGATGCAGATCGCCGTCATCTGCAACAACTCAAAGCGGTAGCTGTCCACACCGCCCGCGGTCGGCACCGTGATGATATCGGAGGACGACTTCCAGACCTTTGCATGTACAAGCTCCAACCATGCGGGGATCTTGCCGTCGCGCTTTGCCACGAGGCGATCGAGGCTACCGTGGCGACGGCACTCGGACATGAGGATTGGATTGACAAGGTGCTTGAAAAGGAAGATCTTGGTGGGGAGGGATGACGACGCTGTCGCGAATGCGACGCACTGCGCAAGGAACGTTTGCCGGAGACTCACGTCGTCGCTCTGGATGACTTCCGAGTGGAGAAAGTCCTCAAAGGTATGGGAGAGGGGAAGCCCCAGCGTGCAGAGGATGTCGAGGAACGACACCACCGAAGACACGGCGGTGGCGGTATCTAAGACCAACGGAGCCTCCACCGCGTCAGGCTTGACTACCAAGGCTTCAGAGTCTTCGGGTTTGGCGGCGTCCTCCATTTTGACGTCGGCATCCTCAAGGGCCTTAGAGGGCTCAGCCGTCTCGGGCTTTGTCTGGGCCTGAGTTTCGACGAAAACCACCTGCAACTGCTCAACGGCTTGGGATACCTGGAAGTGGACCGGGGAAATGAATGGCGCCTGCGCGCCGATAGCCAACACGTCCTTCATGACGTCTGCGAGCTGTGCGAGCATCGGGCGCTGTGCGCACAACCAAGCCGCGTCGTACGGCGCGATAGCGCGGATCACGTCCACGAGGTTCGCAAACATTACGCATTTGACTTCCGGCGCCGTTTGCGCGGCCAACGCGTCGTACAACTTGTCCAAGTTCTGCTTCACATGTGCGCGGAGCTGGGCGCACGCCTCGAGCCCTACGAAATACGCGCAGCGCGTGCCGGTCTGACGCACGCCAAACTTGAGTGCAAAGTACTGGAACGTCTCGGGCGCAAAGCGGTTGAGGAACTTGGCAACGGGCGCGCGAAATGGCGATGTCTGGCGGCGGTGCAAGTGCTCCTCAAGGTACTGCAACGTGTTCATGATCTCGTCCATAAAGGTGAACGCCTTTGGCGGGAGGAGGTGGAAGATGTTGAGGATGGCGACGATGATCTGGACGGTTGGATTGCTGTCGAGCTCTTGGGCCGAGATTTGGTGGAGAGTCGCGGGCTGCGCCCACGCCATCAAGTGATCGAGCAACTTGCGGCCAATCTCCACCTTGAAGTAGGAGATGAGGAGCTCCAAGAGTCTGGCAAGCGCCTCGAGGCCAGGTACCGTGAGCTTCTTGTGGTCCAGGAGGTTCATGAGCATCGGGCGGAGGCCACTCTGGAGTAACTCCTTCGGCACCTTGGCGTTCTGCGAGAGCACCAGCTTGAGCCCCATGTGCGACGCGTTAATCACCTCCGACGACTTGGCACACAACGTCTTGAAGAACACCGCGAGAATCTTGATGCGCGTTTGGCCACCGCGCGACGCGACAAACTCTGCGTTGTTGAGAGCGAGCGAGAGGAGCCGGATGCACGCGACGCGGAGCTTCACCAACTGCTCCGATGTACGGTACTCGAACACACGATTCGCAGAGGTGAGTGACTCGTCCTCCGCGTCCACAAGCGTCAACGCCTCGATGAGCAAGCGGTTAAGTTCTTCGTTGAACTGGAGAAACGTGTTCTCGAGCCCAAGACAGAACGTGATCGCGTCGAGGTTCCCGATCTGCATTGGGAACGGGAGTGCGCGGAGCGGCTTGCCGAAGATTGGGGTGAGGAGCACATTCTTGGACGGCTCGATGAGCTTCGCGAGTGGGATATTCGTGGTTGTCGCGAGGATGCGGAGCGCTTCCTGCGCCGTTTCGCGCACCTCCAGGTTTGCGTTCCCTAGGTCGTACACCAACGACGCGACAAACGTCTGGAACGGCTTCTCTGCCGCCTCCGCCGCCGGGAGGTCACGGTTGCACTCGCGGAGAAGCTTGTAGATCAAGCGCCGTGCCGTCGCACGCACCTCGTGCGGCGCGTCGCTCGGGCTGTCACGCAACACGAAGAAGAGCGCGCGCGTGCACTCGAACTGGCGTGGCGCAAACCACGAGACCGGTACGTCGAGGTCTTCGATCAATGTTTGGAGCCCGACCGTACCGCCAAGTTTGCGGTAGTATGCTTCATCGTAGCACGTATGCACGAACGTGTTGAACACAAAGCGGAGGAGTGGGAACTGCGTCGCGGACGCAAACACCGCTGCACTCACGCGGAACACCGTCTTGATCGCGTCGACCCCCGCGCTGCGTACTTCCTTTACGTAGAAGCTGAGCGCATCCACGATGGCATCCACAAACACACGCTCGTCGATGAACACACGGCCCTCATGGTCCGCCGTGGAGAACGGCCGGTCGTTCTTGCGCTTTTGGACAAGAAACTTGCCAATGTATAGGAGCGTCGCGTGGGTGTAGAGGCCGGCGAGAAGGGTCTGCGCGGCATCTGCCACCTCGGGAATGGAGACCGCGTAGAACATGGCCTCGAGGAGGCGGAGGAACAAGGCTTGCTGGCGCGTGAGCTTGGCTTTGTCGACGACGATGCCTTCTTCAAGCGCTGCGGGAGCGTCTGCAGAGTCTGTGGCCGTTTCCGACTGTGCGGCCAACACGCGCGCGCACGCGGCAATCTGGTGTTCAAACCCGTCGCCCATCGCCTCGGCATCCACGAACAACTTGAGCACGCCTGAGAGGTACTGGAACGCGCTCACACGGTAGTGAATCTTCAAGCGCGGGTCCTCCAAGAGCGTGAGCGCCGCGGTGATCCCCGATGTGATACTGACAGGCGCCTCTTCCGGCAAGCCGTCAATCTTAAAGAACGCCTCCACCTCCTGGTCGAGCGCTGTCTGCGATCTGAGGTTCTGTGCGGGCTTAACGAACCGCCGGTTGCGCCCGCCAAGCTTGCCGAGCACGCGGAAGGTGGTGTGGGAGTGTTGGTGGTAGTATGGCAACGGCTTAAGGTGCTTCCAGAGCGCCTCCATGACCTCCTCGATGACGGGCTCGATGATGGGGTCAAAGTACTCGGCCGTGAGGTTATCCACGCAGAGCTCAAGCGTACGGAGACCCTGCGATACGAGTTCCTGCGACCCGTTGAGTGCAAACACGAGTGGACGCATGAGGTAGCTAAGGTGAGGCACGAGGACGGATAGACGGACGGGGACGGTCAAGCAGAGCTCGACGTAGATGTCGCGCTCCTGGGGGTGGCGCGCCGTCTGAATCATGCGGTTCAACGTCTCGAGGAGCACTTGGAGAAGCGGCATGATCTCCTTGTAGAGGTGCTCGAAGCGGCCGCCGCCGATGCTGCGGAAGAGCGTGCGGATGAGGTAGAAGTACACCATGGGCTGCTTGGCGGTGGTGGTGAGCTGGAGCGACTGGAGGATCAAGTCGTTCAAGTGGGGGAGGATGACTGCTTCGTTGACGGTGGGAAAGAGGTTCACCGACATGAAGCAGAGTTTGAAGAGGCGGATGAGAATATTCAGCTTGACCACATCCACCTCACCGAGCTCTGCTAGCTTGGATTTGGCAAACAGCGTGAGGAGCCCCAGGAAGTTTTGCGACGTGATTTCGTTCGCGAGGAAAAATTGCGGAATGTGCAACAACGCCAGGTTCTCAAGCATCGCTGCATAGAGGAACGGCATCTCGAAGTGCACGATTTCGTTGAACGTGGCCGAGTCGATGTGGATGAACATGGTGGCAAAGATCTCCATGATTTCGTTCTCCTCCTTGCTGGAAGTGACCGGGATGTTTGGCCCGGCAATGTCAAACGACGCGGGGCGTGCCTCCGGCTTGGGTGTCTGGAAGAAGCGGAGTCCCAGGATCCCCTCGCGGAAGAGCGAACGGAGGATATTGATCTCTTCATACGTGAAAATCTTGGCGGACGTGTTCCACGTCTCGAGGTTGTAGTCGGGTGTGGGCGGTGGTGGGTTGCACGACTTGAGTCCGAAAATCACGGACTTGAGGAACGACATGAGCGAGCGGAAGAGGTAGCACGCGTCTTTGAGCGGGTCGGAGGTGGAGGGTGGAGTGACGGAGATCAAAACGTAATCTGAAGCAACCGATGGGTCTGAATCCCCCACCGTCTCTTCGGAGGGGGCCAGATTGTCAGTATTTTCATCCTCCATTTTAATGTCACCGTCGGCATCAGCGACACCAGCAGATATGGAGGGGGTCTCGCCCCGTGCCGCAAACGCCTCCTTCCGTTTTTCCACCACCTTTCGCTTTCTTTCAAACTCGCGCTTCCCCCACATTACCTCGTCGTACTTGCGGTTCAACGTCACAAACCGTTTGCTGTGCGCGTCGATTATCTGCATGAACAACTGGCGGCTCTCGCCCTTCTCGGGCAACTTCATAATGCTCTCCACGAGGTTCAACAACAACTTGGAGCTCATGATCTGCACCGTCAATGCCAACGTGTCGTCCTGGAGAATGCGGCAGAACATCTGGACTGTTTGGAAGATCTGCTCGGCCGTCAACTCAGCTCGCACGTTGTGAATGAAGTCTGCGACGGTGCTGTACGCCAACGGGCGGAGCGTGTCATGTGCGGTGAGCCCGTCGCCGACCAACACGCGCTCGTCAAAGAGGAGGTCACATTTTGGGAGGAACATGGAGCGGAACGGCGTCAGGAGAATATGGCGTGTCGAGTGGAGAAGCTCCTTACGCGCACCTGAGAGCTCCGACGGACAATCCTGGAGGATGCGCATAATGAGATCGGGAATCGTCTTATGGTACGGCTTGAGGAACACCGGGGCGTAGCCGCGGATGAAGATGTACGCGAGAAACGACGCGGCCTTGACCTGGCCGAGCACGAAGTCGCCAAAGGCCGCACGGTTTGCGATGCCCGCGGCAACAGACGTGAGGCGTTCGCCACGCGCCTCAGCCACCGTGCGCGCGGCCGCCTGTGGTGCGGCCTCGAGCGTCAAGATGTCGATTACGTGTGGGATAAACACCGGCAAGCACGTGTTGACCAACGGCTTGTACGACGAGTAGAGCGACACCATGGTGATGGGGCACTCGGCGACAGTTTTGAACGACGCCATTGCGCGGTTCAACGGCTTTTCGTCCATATTCTCCGTGGCCGCAAACGTCTCTGCTACGAGCGGCGCAATGTTGGTGTAGATCTCGATGATGAGGTCAATGAACGCCTGCACGTTGTCCACGAGCACGCCCTTATACGCCTTATGGAGACTGGTGATGATCTTGATGCACAACACCCCGTTGTCCTCGTTTTCGTCGCGAAGAATCCGTTGGAGCACTTCGAGAATCGGGAGGGCATACGGCTGGAACGTCTCATTCATCACCGAGCGGTGGACGATTTCGAGCACCGTGTTACGGAGCTTGTGCTCTGGCGACTGCGCCGAGAAGCTGATGGGCACCGTATCGAGGTATTCAATGAAGATGGGCATGAGAGACTTCAAGAAGTACTCGTACTCGGTGGAGCCGCTGAAGGTTTCAATCATGTCGAGGAGTTCTGAAAGGATTGAGTGTTTCGTTTTGCAATCGACATCCTCCTGGAGGCGCGACACAAACGCGTCGAGCTGGGAAGAGTACGACATGGGGAACAAATAGTTGATAAAGAGGATTTGAGTTGAAGCGTGAAAGAGGATATGAGTTGAAGCGTGAAAGGAACTAGGTTGAAGCGAGAAAGAAGTTAGGCTGGAGCGAGAAAGGAGTTAGACTGGAGCTCGTAAATTCGAGATTGGATTCGTAGGATATACAGCTTAGGCTGGGTAGCTGGTACTACTGGATAGAGCTCCGGGTATGTCAATGGATAAATGTGGATAACCCTGTTGGATAACCTGTGAAACAACCTTTGCAAGACAGTCACTAAGCGGATCACACAACCGGAGGAGAAAGGGTGGAACCGAGGATTATACACGAAATAGACAATGTTGCAGAGCAGGGATGTATCTAGCAGGGAGTGTCAGACAGTGCAAATGGCAATGAGTAAGATGGAGCGGAGAGATTCAAAACGAGACGGTATGTTTTTTTATCCACTGTTGACGCTGGGTGGAAAAAGTGGAAATGCTACAGACCTGGAAAGGCCTACATCACGTGAGATTCACGTGAGGGGAGGACCGAAATGTTTATGTCGATTATTAATGACGAGTGGCCGTAAGTAAGGGTAAATGCTACCAGGAGATATTAGCCTGGCCTTTTTACCGATTGATTGATGGTGAAAGGTGTATGTGAGAGTAGTGCCAGATTGGTTCGTAAGTGCGGACGCTCGCGTCGGTTTCCATAGAGCTTTGGTCCTCGCAGTGGGTATGTCTTGTTTATTTCTCAGGTCAATTCTACTGTTCAGTAGTTAAATGATTACTGCTACGTATATGCCTTAAACCTCCTTGGATTATAATTACAGGTCTCTGTGAATGAATACTTTAGCAGAAATGTTGGTCATACGGAAAACAAGGTCTGAATTAGGTGCCAACATTAACTGTTTTTATTTGTTGACCAATGCACCAAAGAGTTCATGTGATGCAGTTTTCGTACCTGGATTGATACTTCCATACATGTAAACTGTAGACCAATAAACTAGCTACTTTTGCACGGCTCGATTAGCGCCACATTGATTAGTCGAAAGCACGATGTGTAAAAACGGGAGTTCATCTCGTGTGGGGTGTAACCATGGCGTGCTGACTCCGATACGGCCAGAAGAAAAGTTTCCAAAATCCGTCAGACTAAAGTCCTTGGTACTTAGCCCCTTCTGCTTCCATCTATAACCTCCTGGGAGCGCCTTTCCATACCGTCGAGCAAATCCCTTTGGCGGAAAATATCTCCTACAATGCTCACCACACACTCGTGCGTGAGCTTTGCAGTAAAGGACGTTTCCTTTCCCTGTAGTTTAAGGGCCTTGAGACCAAGATGCCGCACATAGGACGTGTCGCTGGCCTCCAAAACCTCAGGAACCCGAACGAGTAACGCTAATACCCAACGCGAGAGACTGGCATTGGTGCTACGGTTTAACCATTTCGTTGCGTAGATCACAAGCTTGATAGCTGTCTGGTGGTCCAACAGCCGCACGCAGTTCATATCTGGATCAGTGGTAAAAAAGAGGCTGCGCCAGCCAGCGAACGTGGTGGGGAGGATTGTGTTTACGGGTTCCAATGGGGCCGATGAGAAGGCTTGTCGCGTAGCTGAGAACCTGGCCACAAACTCCTGGTGCCATTCAGCGTGGATGACTGATTGGGGGTCAATGCTGATTCCTTCAGACGTTACAGGGTCAGTCTCATATAATACAGCATCAAGAGCTACAGGCGACACCCTGGACCCTGTCTTTGATTTTTTCGTGTCTGAAAACATAATTTGATGCTTTGTTTCCGCTTCAACCCTGCTCCTTATTAGTAATCTGAGAAACGGGAAACCCTCGAGGGAGCTCACACGTACCTCACCATGCTCAAGTACGCTTCCACGTCGGTGTACGCTTCCTCCCAATTGATTTGCAGAGCATTCGTGATGGATGCCGCCACGGGAAACGCCTGGCGTTGGCCAAAAATGGGGTCTAAGGGCCCGTTACCCTTGTTATCCACATGTGGGCTGTAGTTCAGTTCGGGGTCTTCATAAGAGCGTTTGGGCGGCATTGGTATAGATTACAATGCAAATATATGGGTTATAACAACTTGATGATATTCTGGAATGTATCAAGGCAATATATACGTCAACAAGTTGGGTGAGGGAAGACTGGACCGAGAATATTGAGCCGCAGTCATACGCATATATCACGGTAACAAAAAGTGAGAGACATACATTCACGTGACAATCCAACCACGGCGCGTTCAGGCAAAGGCCAAGGAATATATTAGCTTGCTTTTTTCTTTTTCTTTTTTTTTTTAGCTCTGACCATACGATTTTTTATAAAAAAAAAGCACGTCATTGCATCAACAAACATACCGTGGTGTTATATTCAACCATATCAAAAATCCTGGGTTTATTCATCGATAAATATACGATATTTTATGATGTCAAATCTGTGGAGCCCTTCCTCGTTATTTGGCGTCCTGCACGTACTACGAAAAGTTGTCTAGGATTCATCAGCCTTTTGCATTCTAAAACCTCGCACCGTTTCTCTGTTCAGTGGCGACCGGTTCTATCTTACCACACCAGCTACACCCCATAATGGATGCAATTGCAGAAAGCGTGTTCGACAACACCATGCCCCACGCGGCGGTCGACGACACGCCGTCGCATCTCTCGGTAATTCTTGAGACGTCTGCGGCTGGCTGGCTCGCAATCCCCCAGACCACGTTGAAGCAAGTCAGTGAGGCGCTTCTCGTGGCGCTTAACGCACACCTTGCGTCCAACACGTCCAATCAGGTGTCTGTGCTTGCCAGTGGTGTCCAGCGCTCGGAGTTTCTCTTCCCGACCCCGGAAGACACCCACGCGAAGCACCACAACGGCACCTCAACTTTGGTCAGCTCCAAGTTGTACTCGCTTTTCCGCCACGTGGATGAGGAGGTGCTTCACAGGCTCGACGCCCACATCCAGACAGAAGGCAACGGCTGTGACAAGGGTACGCTTGCAGGCGGTACCAGCATGGCACTCGCGTACATCCGCCGGTGTCAGGCCGAGACTGCGGCTTTGAAGGCACGGATTTTGATCATCAGCATTACTGACGACTCTGCTATCCCCTACATCCCCGTAATGAACTGTATCTTTGCGGCGCAGAAGATGAAGACGAGTATCGACGTGTGCCAGCTCGGGCCGGCCTCCAGTTTCCTCCAACAGGCGGCGGACGCCACCGGTGGTGTTTATATGGACGTTAAGCACCCCCAGGGCTTGATTCAGTATCTAACCACCGCGTTTTTTGTCGACACGTCGCTCCGACCGTTCATGGTGTTGCCCTCACAGAACAATGTGGACTTCAGAGCGAGTTGTTTTGTGACCGGTGGGGTGGTCGAGCGAGGTTATGTTTGCGGGGTGTGTCTCTGCATCTTGAAGGACGTTCCACAGAGAAACTTCTGTCCGGTGTGCGGTTCTCGGTTTGATGATTTGGTGATTAGCAAACTCAGACGGGGGCCGGTGGTGACACGGAAGAAGAAGAGAAAGACAGACGCTCTGCAAACTCCACTGACCCCAGCTGCAGAGCAGCCAGAGGCTGTCACTGATGATTAGCCAACCTAGTGTTGACTGGGGGTATTGGGAACCAAAGGTTATGAAGGAAATATACTTGACAATTGCCACTTTAAAGATTATCTCAAAGATTACGAAGGCGTCTAGCAGAGGATAGATTACTGGAACACTTGATGGAAGGTTGTCTGGCTCTTGTAGTTCAACGGGGATCTTCTGACACTATTGCGTTACAACCCTTTGGAACTAGAGGGAAACTCTGATTCTTAGCTCTCAAGGGATTTTATGGGTGGATGCTTGCCTGAATTATGTCTACTCTGAATTTGGATAGAAAGCCTTGCTTCTTGGGCCTATTGAATTAAACCTGGCGGATATTTATGTGAACATATTTCTCAGTTATATTGAGAGCTAGTTGGACCATGGTGTCAAGGTTAAACCATTAACATCAATAAATTGCATTTTTTTTATTGGTACACCTCCTAAGTTAGTGTCCAGAGGGGCTTTCGTACTAGACCAAGATATTAATGATTCTAATCTATCCGTAGTGTAGGGCTCTGATTATAACAGCAATAAGGACATACAGTGTATCATGGAGCTGGGCTCAACCCTCAGTTATTGAGCCATAAATCTACTATTCATTATTATGGTATAAATTTAAATTTATATATCAAGTATGCATTTGTGCGCCTCACTAAAAAAACCCCCCCACCAGAAATGTTCAGCCCCCTCTCGTAGCACAAGGTCGTGCACATACCATCCACATAAACCTTTAAAAACATCAACCACATATTCTCCTCTCCCTATTATCCCTCTATATTCTCAGCCATGTCGATTAACAGCGAGGAACTTAACTACTTGGTCTGGCGATACCTCCAAGAGTCGGGTTTTGCCACCACTGCCTTCCTGCTTCAGGATGAGTCGCGCTGCGACCGACTTGATGAGCAGTACGCGCCCTACATCCCCGCAGGTTCCCTTGTGAACTTGACGCAGCGGGGTATCCTCTACTGCGAAGCCGACGAGCTTGTGGACGATAAGGGCCACATTGCCGATAACACAGACACGATAAACAAGTTCACGCTCGTGCGGGCGTTGATGAAGGACCAGGAGTTGCCGACGGAGCTCACACAGCGCGACATGACACCCCACTACGCCAAAACAGAAACCAACGAGCCAGATGTACCAGTACAAGAGGAGAAAACCACCGACGACTTTATCCAGGTAATTGACAGCACGTTCACGTTCCCGGCAGCCACCGCAGCGCAGTGGAACCCCGTTTCGTCGGCGCCGGTGCTCGCGTATGCCAGCTCAACCGCTCAGATCTGCGTCGTGCCCCATGCGGACACGCTTCTTACACTCGCGCACCCGCTTGCGCAGTCTATCAGCTGCTGCGCATGGGCCCCTAATGGTGGGCTCCTTGTGACGGCACAGGAGTCGGGCGAGTTGCGCTTGTGGAGCACCGACGGGAAGTTGCGCAACGTGTTCTTCTTGCACCATCTCCCGGTGGTGACGGTCAAATGGAGCGAAGATCTGAAACACATTGCCAGTTTCGATGTGGGAGGCAAGCTTATTGTCTGGGACATTGCCAATGCCAGTGCCATCTACCAGTCCACCCTCTCGGAGCAAAAGGAGGCTCCGGGGATCGAGATTTGCTGGCTCGATCCGTCAAAGTTGGCATTCCCAGCCGAGAATTACACCATCAACATCCTCACCTTGGTACCCACTCCAGCGGTCATCACCACTCTTGTTGCCCACACCGTCACCATTTCCGCGCTCACGTACGACCCGCGCGGTAAGCGGTTGATTTCAAGCTCGGACGACGGACAAATCTGTCTCTGGTCCGGCCATTCGACGTCCCCGGTGCAGATCATCAAGGCCCACTCGCAGCCTGTGGTGTACGCGGAGCCGTTTTCCGACGATTTGATCTTGAGCGCCAGCTTGGACGGCACGGTCAAGGTGTGGAACTCCCGGGGCATCCAGGTGGGTCTCGGGTTGAATGACATTGGTATTTCGTGCGCGGAGATGTCGCAAGATTCCAGATGGTTGGCCACCGGGAGCATTGACGGGGATGTGAAGATCTGGGATTTGTCCAGCATCCACGGCCCGCAGGAGGATTACAAGCTTAGAATTGTGGGCGAGTTCCAGGCTCCGGTCACGGGCGAGGACGAACTGTGCCCGGTGATTGTGCTTAACTGGGCAGGTCTGGAAAAGCTAGCGGTATGCTATGGCGAGGGGAAGGATGGTGTGGTTGTGGATTGGAAGGCCACGCCTGCTATACTGGCTGTGACAGCAGACGGTAAAGAGCTTTAGTTGGGAGGGTTCACACAGAGGATAGGTCTTTGGGCATAATTGCCATGGTGTGCACCTTGTATTATTACGGGTAAAAGTTAATAAATTTAAGGCGTTGTAAACAAGCGGTCGAGTATGGATGAAAGGGTGACAGATTTTTGTCTTTGGAAAAATAGATATATCACGCCTTGAGCCATCCAATCTCTTAAGGTGTTGCATCTTGGGGTGCGATGCCGCTCTCTACACCGGGCGTGCGCATACCGCCATAACACTATCACCATCCGTGCAGTTTTAACCACTTTTATCTATTCTGGCACTTCCACTTATTCCTTTATTTTCACAACCCAAATGGACGAAATACAAATACCCAAGCTCAGAAAACGAACGGCCAAGCCAGAATGGGCAGCCCCGGTAAACGACGCTGCCTCGTTTGAAACCACTGCTTCGCGAAACCCGTACGCCGAAATCAGCCAGCCGTTCGGCCAACCGTCCTCTTCGGCGCAGAGCGTGAAACCAAATGTGCTCTCAACCAAGCGGAATCGTAACGCGTCACGTTCCATCAGTCAGCGATTCTCGGTGCGCTATAATGACGACTTTGCGTACAATGCCGCAGACGCGCCGAGTCTCCCGAATATCGCCAACCTTAATCTCGACTCACAGGCACCACAGGACGTCCAGACACGAATCAACACCGAATTGGCGTATGCTGGGGCGGCGGAAGTGGTGCGATTTGCGCACGGCTTGAAGCAGGAAGATGAAGTGCTCACGGAGCAGATCAAAACCAACATCAACGACAACTATAAACACATCTTCCAGCTCAGCACCGACCTTGTGCTCACCGAGACCGACTTGAACCTCTTGCGGACGTCGATTACCGAGCTTTGCGGCGTGATCGATACGTTACAGGAGCGAGCACGCGCGACGGTGGGCCAGACCGCAGAGGGCGCTTCGCGCGCGCGCGACCGCTCATCCATCGTGGTGCTCGAGAAGATGTGGGCATCCGCGTTGGCCAGCTTGTACAAGCACGTGGAGGGTGCAGCTAAATTTGTGCCGCCGATTCCCGGGCGCCACGTGTTTGCGGAGAGCGGACGGTGGTCTGAGTTGAACGGGGCCAACTGGAAGGTGTTCCAGCCCATCCACCTCTTTGTGTTGAATGACCACGTGCTCGTGGCAACCAAGAAGAAAAAGACAACCAACGAACACGCCTTTAAGCTCGTGGCGGTGCAGTGCTGGCCCATCCAGGATGTCACGATGGGCGACATCACCCCCCCGCAGACCTCCCCCGACGTCTACACCATCAACATCAAGTATCAGAGCTTAAGTTATCTCTACCAGACGGACCGCTACGACCATTACACAAAAATCAGCACGGCGTTCAAGGAGGCAGCACACAAGTTCCGTGCGCAGGCCGACAAGCGGCTCTCGCGCAGCGACAAACGGCTCTCAGGCGTAATGGACTTGAGCACGCGCGTCAAGTCGCACTCGCGCACGCAATCGGAGGCGAATGCGCCGCAAGATGCGAGTATGCGTGAGTTGGGCGCCATTGACGAACGCGTCGACGAACTCTGCATGGCGGTGGCGCAGCACGAGTACGCGAGCTCAGTAGCGATTTTAGCGGAGTGCAAGGCGCGCGCCGCGGCGGTAGAGACACAGCATCTGGACGTGGCGGTGCTCGTGGACCTTTTGGCGTTGAAGTTGCGGCTGCGCGAGGACCAGTTGGTGCGCGACTTGGTGCACGCGGTGCGCACCGAGCACACCCGCGCACAGACCGCGGTATTGATGGCGCACTTTACGCTGTTGGGAATCTTACACACGGGCCGCGATGCATACCTTTCGCAGCAGTCGCTCCGCATAGACGAGTTAGTCAACGAGATCAGCTTTCTGAGCGAGGTGGAGGTGTATGTAACGCAGGTGACCATCGTCACATTCCAGTGTGTGAAGCGCGCCATCACAACATATATTGCGGCGTTTCCAGCCGACACGTTCAGCTTTGTGGTGACATGGGCAACTGCGGAGGTTACGAAGTACGCGCTGTTTTTGAAGAATCAGCTCCACGGCGTGCGTGCTGAGTCGGAGGTACACCAGGCATGTGTACAGATTGCACGTGCGCAGGCGGACGAGTTGAAAGCGGTCGGAATGAATGTGGATTTTCTACTCGAGTAGCCTCCTGGGTTGCAAGCATGGATCCTGTACAGCTGGACATGTAAGCGGCACTTCTCTTCTAATGAAATGCGCCGGCGGGAAAATGCATTCGTCTCAGATTATCCTATGAATGCACCGTGAGAGGATTAGCTAGCAGAGGTCTGTCAACCCGTCTCTCCCTGATCTCCTTGAATTTTAGTGTATTGTCTTTAAAAACGGATATAGGTGTCGCGGTGGGAGAACTTTATGTAAGCTTCTATAACAATTCAGGATAACACGGAAATCCCAACCTTAATGAAGGCCACACCGAAGGGAACTTTAGCGCTAGGTCATTCAAACAAATAATCTGGAATTTTCCGACCTCGCCTTATACTTCATTTATATTCATGGTGGGAATAAAATGCGAAATTCCAATCGAGCCAGTCTCACCTATCCTGCATATACTCTTATCGCCTTCGCTGTTTTGATTTCAGCCATCACATTCGATATACGTCAAACAGTTGACACCGGCTAGATACACCTCACCAGTCGTTGACAATAACATATTTGATACTGCATCCGGTTTAACTTTCTACCCAAAACTCATGCCTTCTTCTCCTTCCACACCGACTGCCTCGGTAACGGCTGGGGAATACCTCGAGTCGCAGCTCCTTCTGTACGTTTAGCTCCCCCCTTCGATCACACTGAACCCACGTATACTAACACCCCTAGCGAAAAAGAGGCCCGCGAGATTATGCCGTATGACCCAAACACGTGCTCGTACCAGTTTGGACCGATTCGCCAGCAGCTCTTTGCGTGTCTTACGTGTATTTCCAAGGACGGAAACCCCTCTGGCGTGTGTTACTCATGTTCCATCCAATGTCACGCTTCCCACGAACTCGTGGAGTTGTTCACAAAGCGCAACTTTGCCTGCGATTGTGGCACAACAAGAATGCGTGCGAACAGTGCGTGCACATTACGTGGCTCGCCGGGGGCGCTCGCCGACGACATTCCATCTGCAAGCAACGAATATAACCACAACTTTGCCGGAGAGTTTTGCGTTTGCGGACACCCCTATAACCCGGCAGAGGAGACGGGGACGATGCACCAGTGTTTTATCGGGGCTGCGTGTGGTGAGGACTGGTATCATGAGGAGTGTATCTTAGGGTATCCTCATGGAACGTTTACAAAGAGAGAAAGGGATAGAGATGAGAAAGACCATAATGAAAAAAAAGATGCACTGGAAGAGAAAAACATTCCGATTGACGTATCTTCTGACGACGAAGAGGTGACAATCCCCGGATTCCCACCCGCTGACTCTTTCGAGTACTTTGTTTGTTGGAAATGCACGTCAAGGTTTCCCAAAGTGTTCCAAACCATCGTGGAAGCTCTTCTGTCCGATTTACAAGTACTCCCATACACTCCGGTTAGCCTTGAACCTATGAGCAAAAAGAGAAAGGTGGACGGGCCCTACTCCCTCTTTTTTGACGATGCATTCAAGGCCCGATTGTCCCAGCTCAAGGATTCATCAGACGTGTCCAGTTTTGTCGAGGACCATCCCTTTTTGGTTTCTGATGACCCGGTGTACGAGCCCCCTCCGGATATCTCGGACGACGAAGGCAGCATATACGATATGGGCAGCAAGATGTTGAACAGCATGCCCCGTGAACAGGCAATCGAGAGCATCCAGGCGTACGAGAGCATCAAGGACAAGTTGAAGGACTTTTTCAAACCGTTTGCCGAGGGGGGCAAGGTGGTGACCGAGGATGAGGTGAGGAGCTTTTTTCTGAAGATTAAAAAACCATGAGTTGTATTGTGGGTAATACCATTGTAATGACGTAGCCCAGTTAGTTTCTTGAATATTTGATTGTCCATACCATCGTATCACTTGTGTAACTCCATAGTTTTTTATGCCATATATTTTCCAATGTTCCACGTGCAAAGTTACGGACCAGATGTCAAAATATGTCTAGAGCTAACTGTTAAGTTATATAAAAATAATAATCTAGTGAAAGTCTTCCGTGATTCACGAATATTTGTTTACGATAGATCTTGGCTGGTTATCAACTGATCCTACATTTGCCTGCGCGAAGTGGCAATTTTTCAGATCGCGCTACGCGTAAGTTTGACCTACATTTTGTTTACCTTTCGTTACACGCTCAGCCATTCTCACACTAAAATGTCTTCCGATGTCATTCTCATTGCAAGTGATGATGAAATTGCATCTATCAGATACCACATGAAACCCAACATTGTTCGTTCCCGAACGCCTGACCCCATCCAAGTGTACGTATATCCAAGCCGTCGCTGAGAGCTTTACGCTAACATCGAAACAGTATTGACATCTCCGATACGGGATCTGAAGACGAAATTATATTAATCGAGGATGTTGCTTCCAGTCCGAAACTGAACCGAAACAATCCAGGCCTCCCCCTCGGGAGCCTCGCCCCACAGCAGGCAGCGCCTCCCAGCCCGAACCGCCACATGGATTATTTAGAAGCAATCGCTATCTCAGATATCAGCTCGTTACATGTGCCATCGTCGCAAAATAATCTGACGTCGCATAAAGCAGTGCTACCAAAAAATACCTACAATCCTCCCGACTTGAACCCCGATTTATTCTTGCCATCCTCCCAAAGCACTGATGTGTCTCCGAAAAGAATTCACGATCTAACAATCCCCCCCGCTGAATCTCCCACCAACCCCGTTACTAAGGGCTCCACCATTCAAGACAGAGATTTGTTTGTGCCGTCATCCCAAAGCAGCTTTAGCCCTTCCAAGACAAAACCTCTTTCCCCTCCCAAGAAGCACACCGTGACCACGGTCCCCGGTAATGCTGAAGACGACAGGTTTCCGCACTCCAGTCCGGTACGACGGGTGGAATCCTCATTCATTTCTGAATTCTCAGACGAAGGTGTCTTCAGATCAAACCCTCTCACTGCTTCTAAGCAAGGAATCAAGTTTCTAGATGACTTTCTCGCCTCGGAATCCGACTCGGATAGGGATGAGATCGCAGTATTGAAGGCTCCGGACACCGTCAGGGTGCAAAAACACAGGCTTGTTTCCGAGATCATAAATAGATCAAAGCCATGCCCTCCTGTGAGCAAAAATGCGTTAAAGGTGCACGCAAAGGGGGGTAAGGTTTCCCTGCTTGATACGGCACCTAGGCTAATCCCGACCAGTCCCTTGCTTACCTCAGAGGGTGACATTGACATCTTGGTTGAGCCATCCTCTATGGGTGTTGTCCCTCCCAAACCCAAGCCTTTTTCTACTAAGGAACTAGCCAAGGTAAACAAGACCAGTCGGTCGCGGGAAGAGCTCATGCGAGAGATGATTATTCACTTTGAGGACGGCTTACACGCGGCTTTTTTTAAGGAACCATTGGAGGAGCCGTTCCGCTTAACCAAGGTGACCCACTCATCCAACTCGCTCCCCATCATCACTTGGAAACGCGTGTGTTCCGCCACATATGATGCCGAACAGGACCTCTTTGTGCCGTGTGTTCCTGTGGTGGTGCCTGAAAAAATTGCGGTGTTGCACTTTGACTCTGTGGATTTTGTAGAACGGTTGGTGCACCACAAGATTGGGACCTCGATAAGAAATTTGAGGGCACGGGAGGCGTATGAGACGGTCATCGTGATGGTTGAAGGGTACGATGCGTACTTGCAAAAGTTACGGACAAAGGACAACAAGCGGTACGAGTCGTTGGTACGATCGCACATTGGCGAGGGCACCACCAAGAAGCGAAAGACCGCGGTTAATGAGTTTGAGGAGGGCTTGACGGATACTGACGTGGAGGTGTTGGTACACGAGCTCCTGGTGATGCTGAAGGTGAATGTATTTCCGGTGAAAACCCGGCACGATGCCCTTACGTGGCTTGAGACCCTTACGTACACCATTGCGGGGGGCATCTACGACAGATCTGAGCGAAACTTGGACTTGGCTACCGTGGGAGTCGTGCGTTCCGGCGCTACCCCTAGCGAAGCCTATCTGCAAGCATTGCGGCAGTTGAAGTTTGTGACGGCACCGGTATCCGAGAAGATCAAAAACAAGTACGACAGTCTCTACATGCTCTTCCGGGCAGTAACAGTAAAGAACGGGTTAGGACGAGGCCCCGACGGTAAGCCCTTGACCCGCGAAAGTATCAGCAGCTGTTTGACCAAGTTGTTTACCAGTACCGACCCAATGGATATCCTCGAAGAGTAGATGCCAGGATAAGTACAAGGAGGATGAGATTATGAATGTTACCTATCCGATGGATATCGAGGAGCAGATGTTAGGACAAGTACAAAGAACGATATGGATGCCGTTCTAGAGGTATCCAAACACGCTGGTATATGAATCGCTATGGTATAGCTACACGAATTATGAAATATTATTTGTATTAGAATCTGATATTCACCAATGAAGGCTTACCTGCATATCACCGGGCAATCCATTCTACTTTGAATGCTGGAGCTTGATGTATGCCACCTTACAGAACGTCCTGAATGTAATGTTAGTTATATAGTACAAATGGCCGAGCTTAAAGAGTTACTTGCTTGACGTTCTGGTAGTCATCCTCGGATAATTGGTCCTTCATGCCTTCGATGCCCTTGAAAGCTCTGGTGACCGCAGCAACCTCGGTAGCCAGGAATGGGTATTTGTAGGAGGCCAAGAGACTGATCAAGTTCAACGACTTGTCAAGACAGCCCATGTGACCGTCTGGGGTAATGAAGCTGGTAATGTGCTTGATGAACTCGCCATCCTGGATCTCCCTGATCGCCTCCTCGTCAACCTTGAGCGAGAGCAACGCAGACAACAACGATAAAGCACGCAACTTGACGTTATCCTTTAACTCGCTGGAGTTCAAAATCGGACTAACGACAGCCCAGCCCTTGGCCTCGGAAAACTTGCCGATGATGGCCTCGTTGTTTCTGACGAGCGAAGAGAGCGCGTACAACCCCTTGAGTCTCACGGAGGTGTCCTTCTCCTCCTCCGAAGCGAGCTTGAGCAAGCCTGTAAGAGCGTTGTCGTGCTTGATGTAGTTGTTTTGGCAGTCGGGATTGTTCTGGACGGCAGTCCCAACGATGGAGGCGGCGTATCTCCTCAAGGACGGTTCTTCGTTGGTTAATTGGCTGATAACAGACGGCCACAACTTCATGTTTTCGATGTTGTTGGCATTATCCAAATTTTCAATCAACATTTCAAAGTTGTCAAAGGCAACTTCCTTGTTTTCCAAGGTGGCTTCCGGGTGGAGCATCACCGTCATGTTCTGCTTCATCAAGGTAGGCTCATCTGGGCCAGCGGCACCAAAGAGTCTGGCCATCTGTTCCGGGTCCGGCTGGCCAAGCTTTTCCAACGTTTCTTGGTCGCCCGAGTTGGCAGCGATAGACCACTGCAAAATCTTTTCCATTGTGCAAGCTGTAGATGAGAAATAAAATTCACCGCCTGTAAAAACCCCCTCTCATTTACTGGAGATGCATATATATATATTTCGGTATCCGGTATGTAAGCTGAATAATTTCGCCAACCTTGGAAGATTCTAGCACTTTCTAGGTGAGGTTCGATTGCATAGAGGGGATGTAGCAGGTGCACACTAAAGGATCTACGGTTCTGAGCAAAATGGCCATGTGTACAGATGCAAGTGGTTAGTTGTTCTCCTGAGAACTAGGGGCGATCTACGTTACTAGGAAAAAATCGTAGTGGTTCTGGCGCTGCGTTTGGGATGCTAGACTCAACCTACGAGGACCGTTTTCTGGTATCAGACCTGACGCATTCTACTTACATGCCCGGCCTAAATAACTATACACAAAAGAGACAAGAAATGTGCGCTCCCTGGTAAGGAGAAGAAGCCATTGGACGAAGGTTTTTTCAACCGTCCCACAACCGCTCCAGCTGGGATCACTATCATGTAAACATGATCTACTCTCGAACGCGTTGTAGAGAGTGGCAATCTAGAATCCCTCTCCCCGAAAGGAAAGGGGGCATTGACACTCTACAATAATACGCGTCCTGGGTACAATAGGGAGGAAAATCTGAGCAGAAAGCGTAGCTTTCGGAGCAGGTGCATGCCCCTTTATAGTCCATGTATGGCTCTCGACGGGTAACCCTATGCGGGTGCGATACTTTCGACTATTTATCTCGAATACGTTTTTGGTAGGGCTCCAAGATTTGAGAGATGCACGACTATCGAGGGGTCTGAAAGCAACCTAGGTGTGACAACAGGGTCTATAAGGGCCGAATTATGGTTTGATTTTATATAGAGAACTTAGAAGGGGAACTGAAATTAGTTTTCTGGGGGCTTCCATCAGAGTATAACTATTGTCCAAGCTGGTTGAATTGCGCTGCGCTGGATTTTATACATGAGCACATTGAGATTGCAGACCGGAATGTCTGCTTATGGACATGCTGATAGCAAGACGATGCTATCTGACAATAAATCTTGTGGTTGAAATGATCCCAAGAAAATAAAACTATAAAATATCTTTATAAATTAACTTGTAGCTTTCATAAAAGGTGAAAAGACTGGGCTATATGACATTCCAAAGCAATCTCTGTAAGCCGTCAAAAATCCATGCTGTCGAAACCGATAATCGCGTGTTACCAGCCGCTTTGTCTACAATAAGTTTAAATATGAGAATATCAATAAGAGAAATGAAGAATATTTGCGTACTGATATAACAAATCGACCGAAAGGAGCACACAAATAAACTCTGGAACCAATGGCAGGATGATAAATCTATAAAACAAAAAAGATAGATAGTGAAAGGGGAGACGACATTAGGGAATGACGTGGTAGAACATAGTTCAGGTTTTGTATTTTATAGGCTGAGCTATCAAAGATAACTCAAATGGGAGGATTAAACCACAACAGTTCCCATACAAGGCGAATCAACGATTGGATGGAAAGGTGTTGAAAGAGTATGTCGTGAAAGTATCATGTACGAATGCCAGATACTCTACTGACCAGTCTCCTGTGCAGCGAGGGTTGCAGTTTAACACACGACGTCTTGAGTGGCTCTGGAGTTCAACAACAAAGCCACAATCAAACCGTACAAACCCAAGACTTCGGCGAAAATCAAAATCAAAATCATACCAACAAACAATCTTGGTTGCTGGGCGGTACCTCTGACACCAGCGTCACCGACAATCCCAATGGCAAAGCCAGCAGCCAAACCGGACAACCCAACGGACAAACCAGCACCCAACTGGATGAAGCCGGTGTACAAGGCCTGCTTCTGCTTCAAGGAGTCAGACACCAAGACAGACACGACCAAACCGTAAATAGCGATAATACCGGCCATAACGACTGGAACAACGTTCTTGACCAACAAGTCTGGTCTCAAAACGCAAGTGGCACAGATACCGACACCAGACTTGGCAGTACCGTATGAAGCACCGAAACAGGTGAAGACAATAGCGGCGGTGCAACCCATAGAACCAAAGAATGGCTAAAAGTGTTAGTACTTCGTTGCGAGTGGGCCCCTAGGCGTTGGCGTCAGAAAAGAGCTCGCCTAGGCAAGCATCATTCGGATTGATGGATGTTACATACAGCGTAGACAGGACTATGGCAATTGGGTTAGTATTCTTGCTTTGAAGCCATGTATTAACGCGGTGGGGGTATCAACGCGGTGAAAGGCACTGGCACAGTAGAAACTATACATACCAAAGATCAGACATTATATATTGATGTAGCGGGTAGTGATATATCCTTGATAAGAACTGGTTCCTTAAGTATGGGGTGCGACATGTTATCTTTCCGTCCCAACTTATCGAGGCTGACCAAGTTGGAGCTGCGAGGAAGGGACACAAGGGAGCGAAGCGTTACCCGATCATCGACATTGGGAGTACCGAAATTTACACTTGCTAAGTGGCGTTTACGCACGCATGACCGGGGCGCATTTGGGTAATACTAGTCGGGAGCCTTGAGTGGCAAATATCCGAGAGCCTCCCAGAGGCTTTCGCTAAAACAGTATGACTGGTTCAAGCCTATGGATATTGATAGCTAATTTTTTTTTGTATTACGATGGTTGTTACGCGTTTTCCCGAGTAACAGTGGGCGAGGGAGTGGCTCTTCTCAATGCCCCTCGGCGAGCTTTAGATAAGGCGGTATCGGGCAGGCGCACGTTTTGCAGGCGAAGTAAAAGTGCCATCCTGCACCTTCCAGTCGTGTCCGTCACAATACATCACCTGACCCTCCACGTGATTTGATATGCAGAAATTTCTTTTGCTGCGAAAATTTTTTATGTACTGCACGATTTTCACAAAAGTTTTACTGGCATACTTAACCTTTACTAGATCCCCTTTCCTTCTCTTTCTGGTTCCTCATAATTATTATCATTTATTTTAGGGGCGAGCCACAGCAAGGAACTCCACTATTATCTTAACCTCATAACTAAACATGTCTGCTCCAAACCCAAAGGCCTTCCCGCTCGCCGACTCCGGCTTGTCCCAGCAAATCTTGGACGTTGTTCAACAGTCCCACAACATCAAGCAATTGAAGAAGGGTGCTAACGAAGCCACCAAGACCTTGAACAGAGGTATCTCTGAGTTCATCATCATGGCCGCTGACACCGAACCAATTGAGATTTTGTTGCACTTGCCATTGTTGTGTGAAGACAAGAACGTTCCATACGTCTTTGTCCCATCTAAGGCTGCCTTGGGTAGAGCTTGTGGTGTCTCCAGACCAGTTATTGCTGCCTCTGTCACTTCTAACGACAACTCCCCAATCAAGAACCAAATCTACGCCATCAAGGACAAGATTGAGACTTTGTTGATTTAAGTTGAATCGAGATATCTTTTCGCATTAAAAATTACTTAGTTGACGGTTTCGGTTTAGCATTTGGTTGCTGGCTGATCTGCCTGTATATTATTATGTAATTTTAAAATAATCATGTTTTCCTACCAGCTGTAGGTCTGAGGTACTGCATCTGTCAGGTACTCTACTTGAACTGGGCGGCCTTGATGGTTGGCGCAAACCCCTTGTACGTGATATGCAAGTATATCTTGGGTATCAAAAGGAATGGGAACCTACGATTCAACCGTACCGATACTTCACCTAGAGTATGAAGATACGGTTAATCCTTACTCTCATAGATTACAAAAAAAAAACTACGGAATTGGTGCTAGTCACTGGCACCAGTCCATTCATGGTGAATCAGAAACCGCAAACCAAACTATACAAACTAGTCAGAATCCCTTTTTATACCAAATATAAACCCATACCGTGGTCTCTGTACAAACACAATAGCCAAAAAGCTCCACCCCTTAAATAGCACTTGATCGCATGATACTTGCCTCAGCTTTGTTATGCGCACTTCATGTGACATGTGATGGGCGTTCGAGGATTCTAGACCTTACTAAGTGAGCCCATGTAACGGACTTTGCAGAGACCGAGAATGCGCCTCGCGTACGATGCACACAAGTTGCTATGCAGGCTCACACGACAGATCTTTAGATATAAGCAGTTCCGCTGTCTAAATCTTGCATTTTAACGGCGCCCCTTTTACCAACCTCTTCCTATACCCAGCTCCACACCTATTTTCCTGCCTTAAATCCGTCATGTCACAAACCATAGGACGGAACCTACGATACGGTGCAGTATGTATCCTATATTCAGGCGGAGCGTAGTTACTAACATCCACAGGTTGGGACATTCATCGGCGTCACAATCTACAAAAGAATCGATGCGAAATCAATCCTCGCGCACCACTCGACGTTTGCCCACACCAGCCAGTTTGGTCTTGTGAACGGGTTCCTTGTGCTGTTGTTCCTCCTCGGCCAGTTCACGAAATGGCTCATCTTCGGTAAGCTCAACCCTGCCGAAATCCGAAACTTGAAAGACCACATGTATTTCACTATATGGGAGTTTGTGCTCGGGTTGCTCATTGTCCATCGAATAGGTACCTCGAGGCATGGTGTGGATGGGGGTGACAACTACATGACCTCGGTGACCTACTCACTCAAATACGGAGGGCTCTTTTTGTGCGTTTTATTGCTCAAGTCTTTTCATTTGTTGTGTGTGGACCGGGTGAACACCATCTTTGCAAACCACGATAGATCCGTTGAATCCAGCTGGTTTGGACTTCGGGCATCCTTCCAGCAGAGGAAGTACACGCTCACACACTTGCGCTTCTCCTTGGGGATCGTTCTCTTGAACTTTATCGATTTGGTGTTGATTCGCAGGTTCAAGAACGAGGTGTATCACTACAAAAACTACAACTTGTTGCTTGTCATCTTTGGCTTCGAAATCATCAATCTCTACCCCTTGATCATCTTTACCAGTATGAAGTACTTCTTGAACTACCGCGAGTACTGTCAGAGTCTGGGGTCGGACGAGGAGCCCCTGGGCTCCCACAAACAGCAGTTGCTCAATGCCCTGGAGTTTTTGGTCAATGCCGTCAGATTTATCAACTACTGCATCTTCTCGATCATCTTTGTGCACCTATTCACCGTCCCGCTTCACGTCTTGCCCTCCTCATACAAATGCTTCCGTATTGCCGTCAACCGCACCCGTGTGTTGATCGAGTACAAGAAAGCCAGCTTGCGGTTGCTGAAAATGGCAAGGCACTTTACCACACCCGGCATCGAGGGCTTACAGCTGTGTGACTGGAGATGTACAATCTGCTACGGAGATCTAGTTTCGGCGTCGGGCCGGTGTCGAGTAGAGTCGGGTGATGTTTCAGCCTTGAATGAAAGCTTGACGGGCCTTATCTGCGGGCACGCGTTCCACTCAGAGTGTATCAAAAGCTGGCTAGTTTGCTCCACAACGTGTCCTATCTGCAGAAGGGGAATAGCGGAGAAATAGAATATGCTATATACCATCGTGACTAATGCAATATGAATCCTTTAATAATTATGTGTAACATGGAGAGGTCGTATTTGGGGGGAATTGCCCAACGAGGTTTAGCAGGAGGGTGCATGATTCGTTTGGCAGGTCAAGGTGGCTCCGGCAACCTAAAAAAAAGTATATGCCCTAGACACATGGAATATCTGAGTCTGCCATTTTATAAATTTATGCCGATATCAGGTCTTTACTACAATAATAAAACCAAATGCAGCTAGTATACAGATAATACAAAATTTACTCGTCCTTCCACTTCCCAAACTTCTTGTAGTCATCAAACAACGTCTTATAAAAGGCCTTGCCAGACACGTCCAACGATGACGAAACCAAACTCAACTCGCTGGCAGACAACACATCAAATACATTGTAGATACCCGGGATAAGCTCCTGCTTCATAGCGTTGTCAAACAGATACTTCAAGGATATATGGACAAAGTTGATCAACAATACTGGCACATGCTTACGCAACAACCGCTTGATCAAACTGTTTGTAGAGGTCAACGACGTCTTATCCTGGTGGGATGCCACTGCATTGGTCTGTGGCTCGCACAAATTGCTGAGTAAACGGGCGTAAGCTCCAGCAGCCTTGGTAGAGGCTGGAACGACATTAGAAGCAGCGGTGGCCTTCTTCTTGGACCTCAAAGCGAGCCCGTCCATGAGCACCACAAAGGTAGAAATGAGTAAGTGGTTACGGTTGGACAAGCGGTACCGGTGGAAGAGCAAGATGTTCGACACCACCTGCGTACACAAGACATAGACGTCAACCTCGGACGCCTGAGCTGTCCGTGTGCCGATGCGGGAGGCAACAACCGTGACCAACATCAACATGACCTCGATGGAGTACTGGGTCAAGAGCCACGTTGAGTCAACCAAAATAGCCTTCACCGACGTGAGAAGAAGACACAACGCAGAGTTGGTAAAGAGGCTGGTGCTTTGTGCTTGCAACAATCCACAGGTAGCGGAAAGCGAGCGCGAAAAGAAGTCCTGGGAGACCGAGTCCTTGCCGAAGTGCTTCCAGAAGACAACCAACAACTCCACGTGGCACTGCATAGAGGTGGCAGTGGCGGCCGAGGGTGTTTCATAGGACGCGAGCAAGAACTCAAGCGACTGGGAGAACGCTGCAGGGGACAACGCCGCCAAGTGCTGGGCATATGCATCGGTCAAGGCCGGAGTGTATGGCACGTCAGCCTCACGCAACGCAGTGTACAACGCCAGGAGGTAGACAGTTTGAGAATAGGTGCGGTCAGCAATCTTGGACGCGAGCTGGAACAAGCTGACACGGATGCGCACATCGCCACGCGCGTGGAACTCTGCGCCTATACTTTTGACGAGTACACGTGTCGCTGCGGTGTGTGCCCCGCTGCGGTCATCGTCAACCACGTACAACGCGTTCAAGAGCCAGGATATGTTGTCCGTGCTATCGCTGGAAGCCCGCTCTGTGATGGCGGTATTCACACAGCCGGTGAAGGAAGTGCGCAATGCGACAAGCTGTGCGTGAAACGCCGACTCTTGCTCGGCCAACTTTGCGGAACTTGTAATCACCGCTAACGCAACCCTGAGTTCCGGGGCAATACCCTTGGCGCTCTTCTTGAAAAATGTCCGCAACGACTTGAATGTCGCCTCCACAAACACATGATTGTGCTTCTCTGAAATCTGGTTAACCTTGTGGCGCCAGATCATGCTGAAAATCTCTATAACGGAGTCCGCGGGTGCGGCGCCGAGTAACTGGTATGTGACATCAATAGTGGACTCAATATCTGACAGAATCGCCGGTTGCACCAACAAGTGCTGCATAGCACAGAGTGCGGGAGCCTGAACCACCGCGTCGTGCGCAAGCGCGGTGAGGATATTCAACAAGCTCGTCTTGTGGAACTTTGACATGCACTGGACCGGGATCCACATGAGCAACGGCAAGAGCTGGGCAGTGTTCTCCCCGCCCTTCAAAAGTGACGTGACCTCATCAATAACGGCATTGGCCAACACCCGCTGCTCGTACAAGGTGTTGTTCTGGAAAAGCTGGCACAAGAACTGATCGCTAGGTGCGGAAACGAGCGCTTTCACAAGTCGCCGGATATCTTCCTTGGAAAACAAGCAGTTGACCAAAACCATCCAGCGGTCCATGAAGCGCAGCGCCAAGGTGAGGTCCGTTTTGCGGGTCTCGAAGTACACAAGGAACTGTGCCGCTACCTCGGAGATGTCATACGCATGCATTTCACGAATTCGGAAAAGCGCGTAAAAGACAAACTCATTTTTGGGCTCCACCTGTTGTGCAACCACCACCAAGCGCTCCAACTCCTTGACTTCGTAGTCTGCGTACAAACAGAGCAAATTGTACTGGAACTTCCAGAAGTGTGCCGGCCCGATCTGGACTACCTGTTGGGTCGCAATTGGCTTCATCAACAAGCCCCGCACCAACAGCACGTTCTTATCGGTGCAGTCGAACAAGCCTTGGACGATAACGGTCAACGGGATGATTCTGGAGTTGAAATTGCCCTCCGTCTGGATGAATTCGAGCAAGTGGGAAACCAACCGCTCCAACTGGGCGGAGGTGAGCTCCTTGATCCGCGCGGAAACCAAGTCCATGAACGGATCCTGTGTCCACACGCTCTCTGGATACTGCTGAATCGACGTTGACCACAGCGAAAAGAAGGTTGTAAACTCACGCGCCTTGATGAACGCCACGAGTAAGCTTTCGCAAATTTGTGACATAGAGTATTCAGCGGGCAGCGCGGTCGCTAAAAACGCAAAGATCTGGTTGCCGTATGTCAAGGCCAAGTCGACATCGAGGTCTAGTAAGTGGGAAATGAGCACCCAGTTCTTGGACGCGGCCGCAAACTCTGTCGCCATGATGGAGCTCAAAAACTCGGGGGACAAGGTACGATTTGACTGCGACAAGAGTGATAGCAAGGTTTCGGTCAAGTCGGGGACAGCCGCGGTAACCACCTTGAAAATTTCCTCACAGAGCCCGAAATCCGACTTGAACAAGAGCTTGATAGTGGTTTGGAAGAGGTAGCCAAGGGAGGCATCTGTGAGGGTCGTGTCACCCTTGAGCAATACCTCAACGTTGAATTTGAGATTCGGCACGCCCAGGTCCCTATGGTAAAGCGTCCTGGTGAACATAGTGTCAAACATGCGAAGGGACGCTGCAGGAAGGGACGCAGCGCTCATGAAACTGAGCATCTTTGGCACGCACGTCCGGGTGAAGGCAGTGGTGGTCTTTTTGTTTAACTTGCTTGCAGTCCCTAAAACCGCAGAGTGGAAGATGGTGGACACAATCTCTGTCCAGGTGTCAATCTTTACCAGAGGCACGTCCTTGGTCAACGTGAGAAGGGTCAAGTAGTGGGAGAGGATACTGAGGCCCATATTTTCGGAAGTTTGCTGGTAAAAGTCATCAAGAATGGTCTTGGCGGTGTCTAATGAGGCATCCAAAACCTCCAGAACCTGTTTCGGTGAGAGCCCTTGTGCTTCGACCGCAGTGTACGTGGAGACCAAAATATCGCTAACCTTGATGCTCCGCAAGCATCTACTGCGGGCGGCTTCGGCCTTGGAAGCGTTCCAAGTAACCTTCAACAAGCGCCAAACCTCTGGATCCACCCGGAACTTGTGAGTTTTGGAGTCATTCAACCGATCGCATAACAACTCGAGGACGAAGCTCGTCCTGTTCGGTAAGTTAACATCGATCTCGCCGTTCACCAAAGCGTACGCGGCCTTAGTGATGTCCGTCACAGACGTGTCTTTGGATCGCAAGTATCTGGTGATACCTTCGGCGGTATTAAGAGACATTTAACGAGAGGTGGTACGTAACTGATATGTCGATTGCCAGTCTCGTACAGTGCCTTAGATTTTTCAGCGGTCTGAATTTTTTTATTTCTCCGGTATATAGCTGAGCCGCCGGGGATTGTGCAGCGCACGTACGTATAGTGCTTACTTTGGTGCTGCCTGTATAGCGGACGTACCCGATGCTATTGATGTTGAAAAGCTCTCCAATTGTCTAGGAGGTAGCCTCTGCACGTTGACTGATCCCAGTTTTGTGTTTCGCAAATTCTTTCGAAAACCTGATCGAGAAGCTGGGTGTATCCAGCAAATGAGAGCCTCGCGTCGGACTGGCAGTTGCACTCTAGACTGTCCGCCGACGAGCTGGCCTCTGCGCTCGGGAGCGATATCTGGTTCAACGTCATGTCGGTTTCAATTAAAAGGCACTCTGGGGGGATATGTTTCACAATCTGCTTGAACAAGAGCATTTTCGCTTCGTTCTCCCGGACCCCGTTGATCACCTGAGAGAGGGAAAAGTACACGTTTAACCTTTCTTTCTTGAAAAACTTCACCCACATCATGGCTTGGTCAAACGAACCGGTGTACGAGTGCAAGCAGACGGATGGAATATGGTTGTATACCTCCTGGTGCGCGGTGATCTCCTCGTAGAGTGCCCCCTGAGCCTTCACGCAATGCACCGATACCGGTTTCTCTAAACTAGCAGCGAGACGGAGCTGTTCCTGTAGAATCCGTCTCTGATGGTTGAAGTCAACCTTGTATGGGGAAAACCTTCCTTGTACACCCTCTACTCTAGCGTTGCTTCCAAAGAAACCGGCCCAGGGAACCCTGAAAACCTTGTCAAGGCCAATTTCACCCATGAACGACACTTTGTGTTTTACTAGGTACGTTTCTAATTTCGTTAAATAGGAGCTGAACAGCGTTGGAGGTGGAAGAATGCTGAGAAATTCGTCGGAAGGGGCAGGCGATAACACCGCTGAGTAGTGCATTTTCTTGTCGACTGTTTCATCGAACGTAAAGAGGTGGGAATACCACGGATGCACGCCAAAACAGGGCACAACTTTGGCCGAGTGGTCTCCGAGAAATTCAACCAAGTCAATGTCATACTGGCAAGTGGACATTAGGCCGAAGAAATTGTCCGGGATGGGCTGGCTATCTATGAACGCAAGAAGGCGGGAGCCACTAGTCTCATTGCAGTCCGAGATTTCCAAATGGCAATGGGCGTCGTATAACATGATGTACAACTCATTCGGGTGTCAGATATGGAACACGGTGTGTCTATAGAATGGCAGGTAGGGCTAGGATACCAAGTCCAGCTCTTGTCCTGTATTCTGGTATGCGGCGATCATGGTTTGAGATTTGCGTCTGTATGCACGGAACAAGCGTCAGAAATACCAAGCCTCAGGTTTCCATTTGACAATAAATGATAGTAGATTGCGTTACAAGGGCATCAACCATGTCAATGTGATGAAGATATTGAGAATAGATCAAAATAATATTCCCCACCGCAAATGGTTCCCATCTGCCAGCTACGATTAACTTCAGTGCTTGGGAACTTTAGTGCTTAACCAGTCGTACTGTAGAGCGATTGCATTGCGACAACCCCATGTCGTTAATGATAACCAAAATATTAGCACAGCTGTTGGTATATTCTAAACAGCAAACCATGCCTGATCCTACAATCCGGCTTGTCCAACGTGATCTGGTCTACACTCCGCAGTTGGGGTAGCCGCGCCATCGAGCGCGCCGCACAACTCTGCATCCCGGTACGTACACGCCTCCTCTTTGTCCACATGGCGGCTCGATTGGGACCACCCTGCAGCATTGTTAGCACTTTCCCCCGGTTGCTACTCCTCAGTCCGAGGATTTAAGACGCCCAATTCAGTGCCAGTGCTACCAAACACATTCGCTATAATATCCACTGCCAGGCTCCCTTGATCATGACCCTTATTGTTGCCTCATTGTATGTACCAGTCATTGCCGCTATTGACCACTAGCTAACCCACCAGATTTCTCCCGTACTCGATTGAGTTTGAGGTCGAGAAGCAAGAAGAACAGCCTACCCGCCCAAAACTCGTCTCACGCCAGTCCAGTTCACTTAGCGTTCCACGGCCGGTTCACCCTTCCAAAACTCCCACGCTAAGCTCCATCTTTCCGGCGTTAATTGCGCGCGCGAATAATACGACACCCGTGCCGGCCGCGCTCTCGCGCGCTCCTGGCACCGAAAGTGGCGACGAGCAGTTCTTCTACAACCACAAGAGCCAAACCGTCACCCCCAAGTCCATCCAGCCAACGTCCAAGGCGAATATGCTCGTGAAAGCGTCCATCGTTGACGGAAAGAAGTGGACAAATGAGGTGCTTGGTCTTCCGTCGCTCCGGGTCAGCAGAAGCTCGTCCTCCACACAGACGCCTACCTTGGGCCAGATTGCCAAAACCCTCTCTGCGTCGCAGGTGACCACCAGCTTGGCCGAGCTTTCCCTTGGGAATGGTCGCACCAAGACCAACACCAACTACCGCGAGTGGAACGCCGCGCACACGATTGAGGACATTGAGGACGAGCTTCCCGCGTCTGAGAAGAGCAAGCTTGCCCCGTATGGTGGCTTTTCCAAGCCGGACATCCAGGCGTCGCTCCACAGTCAGAACGTGTTTGAGTCTGCGCCGTTCACCGTCGTTCCCTTCCGCAAGGGCAACGGGAGCTTGAAGAATGCAGTCAAGTTGTCAGCCGAACACGGGGTAATTGACCGCTGCCGGTGGGTCGGGACGATCGGGATTCCGTGCGACGAGATTCCTGATGCCAAAAAGAGTGCTATCGCGGCCGAGTTGAGTGCCAATTGGGGCTCTGAGGTGGCGTTTGTCAGCGACACCACGTTCCTGGGGCATTACCGCTCCTTCTGCAAGCAGATCTTGTGGCCAACCTTGCACTACCAGATCCCTGACAATCCTAAGAGCAAGGCATTTGAGGAACACTCGTGGGAGCACTATTGCGCGTTGAACCAGGCCATCGCAGACAAGATTGTGGAGACGTACAAATCAGAGGACGACATTGTCTGGGTCAACGACTACCACTTGTTACTTGTGCCCCAAATGGTCAGAGAGAAGCTCCCCGGCGCAAAGATCGGCTTCTTTCTCCATGTGTCGTTCCCGTCGTCTGAGGTCTTTCGCTGCTTCGCTCAGCGCAAGAGGCTTCTTGCGGGTATGCTAGGTGCGGACTCGATCGCCTTCCAGACAAGCGAATATGTGAGACACTTTCTCCAGACGTGTAACCGGCTCTTACTTGCAGACGTGTCGGCAAACGGGATCTCATACGACAGCCGTTTGATCAGCGTGGAGGCGATTCCCGTGGGGATTGACGCATCCGCGTTGCGCGCGCAGCTCGCCATGCCGGAGGTGCGCGAGTTCCGCGACTTGGTGGCGGAGCGCTGGCACGGTAAGCGCTTGATTGTTTCGCGCGACATGTTTGACAGAATCAGGGGCTTGAAGCAGAAGTTGCTCGCCTACGAACGGTTCCTCAACACCTACCCTGGCTATGCCGAAACGACCGTGTTGATTCAGATCTGCTTGAAGGGTGCGGGGGACGAGGAGCTTGAGAGCGAAATCATGCCGATTATTGATCGAATCAACGGCTTAACCACCAGTTTTGCGGACTCCCAGCCAGTGGTCTTTCTCAACCAGGACATTGACTTTGCTCAGTATCTCGCGCTTTTGTGTGAGGCCGACACGTTTGCGGTGACGTCCATGCGTGAGGGGATGAACTTGACATGCCACGAGTTCATTGTGGCGACAGAGAAGCATTCACCGTTGATTTTGTCTGAGTTTACCGGTTCGGCATCGGTGTTGGAGGACTCGGCGCTCTTGGTCAACCCGTGGGACATGCACGAGGTGTCTGAGGCATTTCTCCACGCATTGACAATGCCAGCGGGGGAGAAGGCGGAGCGCTGGGCAAGCGCCTATGAGGTGGTTGTCAACACCAACTCCCAGGTGTGGGTCGAGACGTGCCTCCTGGCCGTTGTGGATGCCTGGATCGAGCAACAGGTGAGGAGCTCGTGTAACGTCAAGTTTTTGACGGCAGGGGACTACGCTGAGTTCTGCAAGCCGGCGTTGCAGCGCTTGTTTCTCTTGGATTTCGTGTCTTCCACCGTGACGGTGGTCAAAGGCGATAAGTTGGTGTCGAACCAGACACAGCGCATGATCCAGGTGCTCAACGAGTTGCTCGCGGACCCCCTCAACACGGTGTACGTCATCTCCTACTACAAAAAGTCGGTGCTAGAGCGGATGTACCGGAGATTGCCCCAATTGGGGCTTGTGGCCGAGAATGGGGGCTACGTCAAGTTTGGCGGAACGGATGAATGGGTCGCGATTGTGGACGAAAGCTCGTTGAGCTGGATGGACCCCGTAATCAAGGTGATCAACTCAATGGTGGTGCGCTTGCCGGGGTCTTATTTGGAGGTTGAGGACTGCACCGTGCGCTTCAACCTTGCCAAAAGCATGGAGGACGACACTGAGCGTGCCAATCTGGTCATTGGCGACTGCATCACCTATGTCAACGACTTCTTCAACGGTGTGGACGTTCACGCCACATGTTTGAAGGATGTGGTGATTGTCCAGCAGAGCAACTTGTTATTGCAGGCTTTGACTCGCATCTTGCACCGTCTTTCCAGCGACGGCGACTGTGTATGGTCGAGCTCCACGTCCTTGGCATCCTTGGGCTCCACTCCAGTCCCAGATGTGGAATATCCGGAGCCGCTCGGGTCGCTCTTTGTCTGTGGCCCTTCCACCTACATCTTTGAGCCGGCGTTTGAGTACTTTAATGACTTGGAATCCAACGGCAAGGCCCGCAACGTATTGAGTGTTGCCATTGGCGATAACAACGGCACGTATGCTAAGATGGATGTCAAGGGGTTTAATGACCTCTTGACGATTTTAAGCAAAGGCTTGAAGTGAGGTCTATAACGGTGTGCAATTGTAGAATATATACCTATATATGTAAAAGTTCTAAGGTGGGGTATTAAAGTTGATGGAACATAATATATACAACTGTTTCGGTATACCTGAAAGAATCACATATTGTATTGACTTGCGTCTCTCAGACCAACCTCCAGATTCGTCCCGTGACTGCTGTCAACGTATGTGTTCCCTGGGGGAGGGTTTCCGCCTAAATGGCTAAAACTGTGCAACCAGATAACTATCTTCCGCGGTGGCATTAATTTCGTCAAGCTCCTTGAGATCCTCGTCGTTCAACGCGCCGTGGCTGTCGTACACCTTGCGGAACTCTGCCACTGAAATCCCGTCCTCAAGGCGGTCGACGGTCCACAAGCTCTCCTTGGCACGCTTATTTCTCTCGCGGTCCGCCTCGATGCGCAACAAGATCTGTTCCTTGGTCAATCGCAACGAGGGCTCAGACTCTGGTTCGCGCCTGAACTCGCCATGCTTTACAAGCCACACACGCTCATACTTTCCCTGTCGCTTGCGATCAAGCAAGACCTGCCACGCACCATCTAGTCCCTTACCCTGGTTGATGGCGTTTTCAAACGGCGCCTTCCGCTCGATCCGCTCCATATCTGCATCCGTCAACCTTGCGTTGTACTGCTCATTCCAGAACGAGCAGTCCCACGCGAGGAGCTTACAGATGTTCTTGATTGTGACGTATGTGCTATGCAAATTGATCAAAGCGTTCGGCCCCGCGGGCAAGACTAGCTCGAGGCATTGGGGCATCTTGGGGAGGAGCGGCGCGATGTAGGGATACGCCGTCTGGGGGTCGTAGCTCTTGTCTGCCACAGCCTGGAACACCAACACGTCGATGAAGGAGAAGATATTAGCGCGGCAATTGAGATCGGTGGCCTCTAGGGACTCGAGAATGCAATTAACAAAGTCCTCCTGGAGCTCTGCGTTAGCCATCGCAAAGGCAGCGGCGCGGGTGAGCGACTGGTGTGACGGCGTGAGGTTCTTGAGAAGGTTGATAAACTTTAGGCGCGCTTCAAACGGGTCCATGGTGAATAATTGGTGGTAAACGGTCCGTGATATTTGATGACCCGAATGGCCCTTCTCTTTGTCCTGTGATGTACGACATGTAGTCGTGTGGCACCCATTCGCTTACCTAAGCCCGTGGAAATTTTTTCACATACAAAAGAACACGCGAGGATTGAATACGAGCCTTGTAACTCCTCCCTATACACAAAATCTATTCAAAATGGCCAAAGCTAAGGGTAAGGGTGGTAAAAACAGAAGAAGAGGTAAGAATGACAACTACAACCAGAAACGTGAGTTGATCTTCAAAGACGAACAGCAAGAGTACGCGCAAATCACCAAGATGTTGGGTAACGGCCGTGTTGAAGCTTCGTGCTTTGACGGGATCAAGCGTATGGCCCACATCAGAGGCAAGTTGAGAAAGAAAGTCTGGATGGCTCAGGGTGACATCATCTTGTGCTCCTTGAGAGACTTCCAGGACGACCAGTGTGACGTTGTGCACAAGTACAACTCCGACGAGGCCAGAGCCTTGAAGTCCGCCGGTGAGTTGCCAGAGAGCGCCAAGATCAACGAAACCGACACCTTTGGTCACGATGACGAGGACGAGGTCAATTTCGAGTTCGGTGCTGATGACAGCAGTGATGACAACGAGGAGTTGGACATTGACGATATCTAAATGGGTCAGGTGGCAACGAAGTCTGTTGCTTGGAATATTTATTTTTTTCCTGGGTGTAAACTTTTAGTCCGGTGTTTGCTAATAAATTCGATACAATCACTGATGTAGAGGGTAGTAGATACGGTGGGTCTTTTATATAGAGAGTGGTAGATACGGTGGGTTCTTGATGGTCGACAGGGTTCTGCAGGCTGTTATTTCATCAACATATTCTCTCGGCTACCCTGATAAGTGCTATTATATGTAGTTGTAATATGGTGTAGTGAATTGAGTCAATGTTCACGATACTCCAACATTGTTTGGCCACCCGCAGCCTCTTAGGATTCTCCACACCAAGCATCCCTTCTCTCAATTTGTTGTTTAGCATTTCATTTACTTTATTTATGTCGCCGTAAACACCTAAACCTCTGTATTTAAGCATTAGTATGGGTTTAGACTGTTCACGCATTCCCCACTGAATATCTAGTATAGCTCATATTATACATGTCCTATCGGCCAATACCCCATCCCCCGTACCATACTTACATTCACCCCTCACCCGCTTTAGCCCAAGGCTTTCTGCATGCTCTATAATATATACACTTGACCTGGAAGCTACACTGACTCTGGGAATCTATGCCAACTCTGGGAATCTACGCCGACTCTGGGAAATTACGCTGACTCTGAGAATCTACGCTCGGTGCACACTGACGAGCTTCTCGATGCTTAGCCTGGATGTGGTGGTTCTCTTTAGAATCTCCCTTCCTCATCACTAATTTCGAAACTGTCCACGCGCCTCAACCCAACTGTCTCCTCGTCGTTCAACAGCATTCGCGTACGGTTCACCTGCATGGATCTTCTGGCGGTAAAACCGCCAACCCCGTTGTCCATCGGGATGTCAGTCACCCCGTTGCCGTGGCTGAACAACTCCTGGTGGTCGGTGCTCTTACGGGAAATGTTCAACAAGTAGACACCGCTGAAGATGATCAAGAAGCCGCAGATGAGCGAAATGATGTTGACGGCGCTAGTGGTGTTGAAGCCCTGGAACAAGATAAAGGACGCACACAACGTGGCGGTGGTGAAGGTTACGTAGTACAACGGGTTGACGATCGACGTGTCGAACTGGTCCAACGCCTTGTTGAAGTAGTTCATCTGGGTCAAGATGCACACCACAACCAAGAGAATGAAGAGGTACGTGGACGCGTGGGTAAACTGGTTGTTCCCCTCCAAGGTCAACTTCAACGCAATCCCGAAGGCCTTGATGGACATCACAGACACAGACCCGACGGTGGAGCAAATAGAAATGTAGATCATCGGGTTCTTCGTCCCGTGGTATGGCGCGATCTTGTAGATCATGAAAAGCGCAAACACCGTCACCGCAAACACATAGAAGAGAAATCCGGGCTTCACCGCGTACCCCAAGATCTCATCCACCGTCTGGATGTCCTTGTCAGGTGGCGCGTGCAACACAATGATGACGGCCCCTAACAAGCACGTGGCGCAGCCCATTCTGCCCAACGTCCCCAACTCCTCATGCAAAAAGAAGGACGCCAACACCGCGCCGATAATCACCGACAACGCGCCAAGCGGCGTCACCAAAACTGCTGGCGCAAACGTGTACGCCGCAAAATTGGCAACCTCCCCCACCGCCATCGTGGAGATTCCCGCCCACCAGATGGGGTTCTTGAGGTACGCGGAAGCGTCCGCCAGCGCCGCACCGCCCTTGTTGGCGGCGTCAATAAGGCCCTTTTTTGTGATGATGAAGGAGGTACCGATGGCGATCGACGACGACACGGCCAAGCCAAGTCCAATGTATTTTTCTTCAACCATAATGACTGTGATGTTGAGGGAAAACATTGGTATGTCGCCAAGGTAATGTAGGCATTTATCAACGTGTCTCGATCGCGTCCCACGTTTCTTTTTAGATTCACGGTCCAGGCACGTCCAGGACTGATGAGCCCTATCGCTTAATCTATAGTGGACACAAGTCGGGGAGTAACTTAGACGAAGGGGTATATAAATTGGGAAAACGAAAGAAAGTACATATTTCGAGAGCTCAAATAGGGTCTAAGAATTTGAAACCGTGTTGAAGAGAATGCTAGCAGAGCTAGAAACTTTACCAGCGGGACTGAATGCTATTATGATGCCGTTTTGGTAGAGCTCCATAGTTTCGATTTAGATATTTGACCGAATATATGTTTCGTATCGTTGCTTAGGGTTCAGCTCTGTAGCCATCCTCCATTACGTATAGTGATAAAATATACAAGATATACAAATTGAAAGTATAAATCCGGAATAACGGTATCTTATTCGGATACCTCTACGTAACTCTATCTCTGTTTATCACGCTATCAATCTCCCCAAAAACTCTTTTTTTTACGACTTTCTATGATATAAATACGAGAATAAATACGCTTGATGTAATTAAGTAGAATGCGTATATCTGCTTTAGGTCACACCTCATGACGTACATTTCACTTCTCTTGCCAGTTTGTTCTTCGGATTGACCTTTTTTAGTCACCGAGTGACTCTGCTCCTTAAAAGTTATGGCCGGACGTTTCCCGTCCCTGGCAAAAGAGAACCTTCGAACTATTCTTCCTCTCCAGATATACCAGTCCCAGAACCAACACCATTGATGATCACCCCAGAGTAGGTGAGAACCTATGATAGGCCGTGGAGGCCCTTCAGACGGCCACGTTATCAAACCATGAGTATTTTCAAACTAGACATAAATCACTAGTTGGATATGGACAGGTACTACTGGCACTATCTCGAAAAGAAAAAGAGAATCTTCCACGAGTACGGGGACACAAATATTGCCTCGTTACCAGAATCCGATGACGCCTGCTTGGAGTTGGTGGAAACCGTCCGCGCCCATATACTGAAGAGATACCCCTTGTTGTTCCAGTCCAATGATGGTATAATCGTGTACAATAACTTGACCGATGAAGTTTTAGACATGACTGAGTCGTTAAAGGAACATCCGTTGATCTAAGTCTCTAATATGGCCAAGGAGGATTTCTTTATGGTTCAGAAACGCCCGGATGGCATGTATTACCTGGTAGCCGCAGAGGTTCCGTTCCCAGGAGGCCTGTTTGGTGTCAAGGAAGAACATGGATGTGATCCACAGTGAAGTTCCGTACTACGAAACCGAGCTTAAACTATTGATGGAAAAGTGGTTTTGCCGCATGCAACCCGCAGACCTTATAGAAAGAGCATTTTGGTACTATAGCTAGAACCACATTGTTGAAGAGCAATATTTACGCCTAGCAAGCCGATGAAAAAGTAAACTCTAGTGTGCCACCAACAGAGTTCAATGTGAGAGTAGAAAGACAACCCTTGAAAAGGTTACCAAACACCCTATATTTTACAGCATTGAAGAAGCGAAGGATGAACCCATGGTTCCTCCATTGTATAAAATTTTTTTTCGAAGCACCTGAGGGCATTATCAAATACAAGTCATTTGAAAAAGTCAGGAATCATATTTTGGACAATTTAGATAGTTTAATAGATCGTCAAATAGAGCTCGGCTTAATTAAAAATGATCCGGTGAAAACGTTACCATCGTACCCTTTTGCACATTTTATTCATGTCAAGGATGAATTGTAATGACTGGAGGAATCCTTCCCAGCACAGAGCCAAGAATTATATAGAGAACGCAGTGAGATAACTAGGAATGACAACTGAGTTAGGGTTGTTTTCCCTCGCTGATCCAGCTCTAGTCTTGGACCAGTCAAAATTTATATTCAAACCGCCGTCTATATAGGTAGGTATCCGAATTTCAGGTGCTTAAAATGTATACGGGGTAGCATACCGCATTTCTATAGCTAATTTTATGAATCAGAGAATGTCTAGTAATAGCTTATCGAAGGCCACTCTTCCGGAGATGGATACCGTTAACCTGATAAATTGCGTACACATCCTACTTCTAAACCTTCTCTGAACGTTTAATCTTTAATTCTGAGTGATTTAAAATTTCCAAAGTATTCCCTTCTAGGAAAAAAGGGTGGATTGCATCTGCATCCGATATTGCAGTTTTCGGCATAATCAGAGCTTGGACGTGCAGGTTGATGCTTTGCATGGGCAGACAGAAAGTCGCTTTTGAAAACCCCTTCGAATTCACAATATTCTGGACTAATAAACCCAGCTTAGGGGAATTGAATTTAGGTCGTTATTCCACCCTACATGTTTTTCAGCCAAGATTTACTATTGAGCGAAAAGAGCGGTGTTGGTACCATCTGGTGAGTGATAAGCCTCAATTCCGCAGAATGATCACTAACAGATATTCTCGACAGGATCCTTGCCACCCTTGGAAACAATTCGTTTCAAAGCAAGGTTGTTAAAAAGGATGTTCTATCTGCCTCCATCCCCGATGCCTGTGAGATAATTACCAACCCTTCCTACTCCATGGCATTGAGGTTGTCGTCAAATCTTTTATACGGGGTTACCTTGTTGTACAAGCAGAAGGTGGATTACGTTTATCTGGACGTTAGTATAGCCCGTTTAAAATTGCAGAGAGATCTCTTCCGAGGGGCTAAAGCTCAATCGGCATTGCCAGATCACAAAGGCATCAGAGCCCGGACCTTGCCTCTTGATAACGATCCTCTGTTCAACATAAGCTTGGACCTATTACCCGTGTTGAACTTGGAAGACCTATTTTCTAGTTATATAGATATGGGATACGAACAGGACGATAGAAGGACAAGAATCAAATTGCAAGATATGACACAAAACCATAACGACTCACCTCTTGTCCAAATATCAGATCATTCTCTTGGCGTTGAAGCTGCATACCACATTCATGGAGAAGGGCAGATCAGTACTGTACCCCCGGTTAGCCATAGCTGGAGAGATGTTGAATTTGGAAACCCTCTTGGAGAGGATTTTCTTGGCAACTCAGACTTTGAGTTTGATGAAAATGGTGGTTTAAGGAACATGGCAAATGTGGAAATTTCGAGGTTGGTAGGCTGTAGTCCCCGTCTGAAACCTTTGAGTGATTTTGATCAATCCATACGGCAAGATTTCGAAATGGGTTGTGATTTTGATATTCCCGAGGGCAGTACGCTTAGTGCTTCGGATTTGAATGGTCAACGAAACGATAAGACAATACTGCTGAGGGATTCGTCTACCAGGGCCGTGACCCTTGTCGTTCCCAACGCAACAAAAGGCCCCCGTCTCCGGAAACTCTCAATTGATGAGACTACTATTCTATCCAATAAGCAGCTCCGGGGGTTTAGGGACCAATACTTGGAGGAAATGGCGGAGCGAAAGAACAAACGCGTTAAAAAGAATGAGACGGGATTGAAAATCCAAGCCTTGTTCCAGAAAAGTACAGGAGATTCCGCTGTCTTTAATATCACACATGGAATGATATTTGGTCCCCATATTACCGGAAAGATCCTGGGGTTCAAGCCTTGGTTTATGACTGAGGTTCTGCCGTCCACCGCCGAAGGTCACGGTTACCTGGAGACCGAAATCCCCAGAGGGAGACGGGGCTCAAGTAGTGATTATGAAATTGGACGAGGTGGCTCCAACCGAAAAAGCTCTGCTACCCGATCCAGTTTTGGCAGCATAACCATCCCTCTTTTGGACGATGGCTTTGAACCCCAAGATTTCGACATGGGCGATTTCAATGTTGGGACCCCAGAGCAATTCCGCCCTTATCCGTTTGAAGATTTCAACATTTTGTTTCCTGAAATTGATGATTTTGAGATGGAACTAACGAGAAGTGCTTCTAGCTCCTCTTCTGGTCCGCGCGATAATGATCTTAATCGGAGTGGCTCAAACCCCAAGAGAAAGAGAAGGTACACCTCGGGGGCGGTACTGGTAAATTATCCATTGATCGAAGGTATGTTATCGGCTATTTTACTATATACTTTCATGAATTGACTAACGTTTAAGTTCAGAACCAGATTCTTGGGATGATACTGCCTTCAACCCTGCAAATTCTCGGAAACTAAGTCCGCAAGACGAAAAATTCTATTCGTATGTGAAGTCAAAGGGGCAGATTTACGGGAAAATTCAAACGAATAGAAATTGCACTAATGTGATATTTGCCGATTTGCTACCATCTACCTCAAAAAGGCAGTCCGTTGCTGCTGCCTTTGCGGGAATTCTACAACTAGCATCCATCGATGCTATTGGAATATCCCTCACATACCTGGCTGAGCTTAATATTGATCTTGGTCATGATGTCCTAAAGGCGGATCAAGTTAGCATTAACATCTGTACTAAAGTTGGCTAATTCGGTGCATGTATGTGAATTTGATAGGCTTGTACCGTATACGTATTTTGCTATATACTATATATTTGAATTAAACTTATAAAATATATTTATGCATGCCTATTCAAGCATATGTACCACTTATTTATAAAAAAATTCATGATCAGCATTTAACTATAAACTTTAAGATACTAGCCAATGATTTTAGAGATAATATGCAAAATACACTTCTATACGTTCGCATATATCATAGATTTTTTGACTACAGTCGAAATTTAAATGCGGCGCATATGCGCGCTCATGTGTTTGTGACCCCTGATGTCGAGACCTACATCGCTGATAGACACCAAACGGTAAATGCCAGCGTTAACACCCGCCATTAAATCCTAGTTCTGTGATTAACTATACCTGGCCTGTGTCTGGACTTGTATCGAGTACATACACAAGCCAAGCCTGTATTACCGGCTATACATCTGTTATTCAGTCCATACGCTTTCTGATAGACTCCAAAATGTATCCCCTGTATTCCAGCTGGACGTCTTTCATCGTAGTAGCTTGCTTGATCCAAGGCCTATATGCGTCTATACACCCCATTACCATCCACGGCCAGAAGTTTATAGATTCAATCACCAAGGAAACAGTACGCAATACCCCCATACTGAATACCCGGTCGAAATATTAACGAAGCACCCCCCCTATTACAGTTTCTTATCAAGGGGGTCGATTATCAGCCTGGTGGATCGTCGGCGGTTACGGCAAACTTCGATCCACTCTCAGATCCCAACACCTGCGCCAGAGACATTATCCTATTCCAAGAGCTTGGTATCAATGTACGCTTGACCAAAATATCCCCTTCAGTAAATTACTAATGCGTTGGCTAGACAATCCGTGTGTACTCGGTGAATCCAGACCTCAACCACGATATCTGTATGACCCTTCTTGCTTCGGCGGGTATTTACGTGGTGATAGACGTGAACTCTCCCTTGGAGAACCAACACTTGAACAGATATGAGCCATGGACCACGTACAACGAGTTTTACTTGGAACATGTGTTCAAAGTAGTTGAACAGTTCTCCTTTTACAACAACACCTTAGGGTTGTTTGCCGGAAACGAAATCATTAATGATCGAAAATCTGCCAGAGAATCTCCGGTGTACACAAAGGCCTTGATCAGAGATATCAAGACATATATCGCCTACAACTCTCCTCGTTCCATTCCCGTAGGCTACTCGGCCGCAGACGACTTGAATTACCGAATGCCTCTTTCCCAATATCTTGAATGCGCAGAGGACGACCCGTTTGTATCTGTGGACTTTTACGGGGTAAATTCTTATCAGTGGTGTGGAGAACAGACGTTCTATACCAGTGGATACAATGTGCTCGTCGAGGACTATGCCAAGTTCACCAAGCCAGTATTTTTTTCGGAGTTTGGGTGCAACGAAGTGACTCCCAGGTTGTTTGAAGAGGTCAAAGCCATTTTCTCCGAAGACATGGTTGGGGTATTTAGCGGTGGGTTGGTGTACGAATACTCCCAGGAAGCTAATAACTACGGCTTGGTAGACATTGATGCGTCTGGAAACGTGCAGATGTTGGAAGACTTTGAAGCTCTAAGAAACCAGCTCGAAATGGTGGAAGATAAACCCTTTACCAAGACTAAGCACTCGCCTCACCGGAATATCCCGATGTGTGAGGAGACGTATAAGAACCTAGATGTCTCAAAAGGCCTCCCAAAATCACTTGCCGAGGATCTCATTCTTGACGGGGTGAGCGTTGAACGGGGAAACTTTGTAGACCTTGAAGTTTCCAACCTTTTCACCAAGTACAAGATATTCTATCCAGACGGAAGCCGCTACCCGGAGGACATTGGTGTGGAAATTGTTCAGGATCTTTCGTCCGTCGATATTTCTGCCTCGGAAAAGCCGCGAAAGAAAACTCACATGCTTATGGGATTGTTCAATAGCAGGGCTTCAACCTCCATGTCGATTACAGCCATGCATTTGGTGGTGGCCGTGATTTCCATCATGGCTTCCATCGCCGCTTAGGATATTTTCGCCAGGGGCTCTAAATTTCATACCGGATCTTGTATTTGAGTTCCCATACATGTCGATCCACAGTTTAAAACGATACAAAATGACGGGCGTAGTTGCATCGTGCATATCGGTGCCAACGCGTTTAACAAACGTACAAAAAAGCCACCATCGTATACAACCGCTAAAGAAACGCGTAATAAATTAAATCTATCAACCTCAGTGGTAAGCTTTCCGGCCCACCAATCGCTACCGAGTGAAACGTTAAAAACAGTCGTTGTTATGCACCCCGGATATGCGGCCAGATGTGGGCTTGGAGCCCGCCAGCCTTACATACGTGCGTCAAGGAACTCAAAGCTTTCTGTAGGCCGGGTAACAATGTCAAAAGACAACAATCAGATGGACCTAGGAGACACTGCATTCACTGGGAGGCTGAGCAGGGAAGAGCTCGAGTAGTAAAGCTCTGGATTATATATACCTCAACACCCATAGCTCTGCGCTTACCCTACATCTAATCCATACTTGCTCTCCGTGGCCTCAGACCCGTCCTACAGCTCTATAATCCTTTGTCCATTGCTCGGTAGACTATCCAACCCAATAACTTCACCCCTCCCCAGAGATTCAATGGTTGAAATTGACATTAGCATCAACCAAGAACTGTACACTAACTTTGACACCGTTCAGGGCGAGGCCACAGTGACAAACGATGCCGAGCTCACATTGGATCGCATCGAAATCAAGCTAGAATGCGTGGCACGGAGCTTAATCAGAGTGCAGAGAGGCAAAACCACACTGACATACACTGAAAAGCACAAGCTTGTCTACCAGAAACTAGTGGTGTTCCCGCCAGAAAACGTCTTGAGTGTCGCAAGCCCAGGCGTGCAGTTCACCTTGCCTCCAGGCAGACACCGCTACCAATTTCTGTTTAAGCTTCCTGCCAATAACGAAGACGAGCTGATCTACCACCGCAGCTTTGTGTTCCGCCAAAATAAACACATCCTGTGCGCTTTACCCCCGTCGTGCAAGAGGAAAACCATTTCCGGCATGTCTTCGGCAAGTGCGCAGGTGGAGCATTTTGTAAAGGTTGTGGCAAAGAAGAAGGGGATCATGAGCTTCAACACCCGCAAACACAAATATTTCACATTCTTGCCGATAGACAAACACGTGGGGCACCTGAATCTTGTGTTTGAGGCGGAACACACGTTTGTGGGGAAGATGCCGTTGCGGGCTGATGAGGAAAAAAAATCGAGAGACGTTCCTCTGGATAGTACCAAACCCTCGCGCTTATCGCGCATTTTTGGCAGCAGTGACACACACAGCGGCCCTGTGATATCCCCCGGATTGGCTAAAAACGTTCCAATCAACTTCCAAGTCAGGTTTTACGAAGTCCCTGGCGTCCAGGTGAACGCGCCGGCCAGTTTCCGCCTTTTTGTCACGACGCCCCTACATCCCTCCACCTTCCAGCTCTCCAACGGTGAAACATCTGGCTTGGGGGAGTTGTACCTCAGTGAATTGGAGATTCAGCTCGAAGCACTCACCGTCGTCACAGCCCAGGGGTACAGGCGATCCGGGGTCAGAAACATCCGTTTGTGTAAATTCCAAGGACTCCATAAGATTGATCTAGCCAGAGCAGTCCCGTCACACGAAGGACACCTCTTTGAGGTGGAATTGCCACGTGATGTGTATAAAACAACCATGGTCATGGAGGGCGTCGTGCCGGACTTTTCGGTGTGTAATATCAAGCGGTCATACGCCTTGAGGACCGATGCTATCTTCAAAGCCACCAAGGACGAAACGGGATCCTTTTTCGGATTGAAAGCCCGACACAAAATCCTGCTTAGACACCCAGTTCTGGTTTTGAGCGGCATCACTCCGGAAGCAGACATCCAGGCTCCAATCTATGTGCCGGTGAGCGCGCCCGACGGCCCGTTCGAGCCAGCTCCGCCTTACGCCGATCTGCAAGCATGAAATATACAGCCAAACCGAGCGTATTTTATATCGTAACCCCAAGGTATTGGACTATAACGTAATTTTATTCAATCTGTCGGTTGTTTGCCAAGCTTTGGTGCTATACATTAGCAATTATCATACACGCATCTAAACTTCCTTGTACCATTTCTCTCCGTTCCGAGCTCAAAATACACCCCACTGAGCACCACCTCTCTCAATCGTAGATTGCTCCCCATGAGGAACTTGATGTACGCCTCCATGAAGTGCGATAGAACAATCACCAACGGCGCAAAGGCGCTCTGGTTGAAATCGCATTCAAAGTCTTCCCCACAGGTAATGTCCGAGTACCCGTGGAAGCCCCATCTCGCTACACATGGCGGAGTACTCACCAACTCAAGGTCTGACACCTGGCGGACAAGGCGCTTGCTCATCGCATCGCCAGCAGCAGCAAAAAACCTTGGGGTAATCACGTCCCTAAAATCACCGTCCTCCACGTCGTAGTACTGGTGGTGGATAATGAAATCGTCGAGAAGCGACTGAATCTTCTCGCAGAATGGACACTGACAGCCGTTCCAGAGGAGATCGGACATCAACACTTCGTAGCATGCACACGATTGCATAAAGGTCGGCGCCACCAACGTCTCCAAGGAGGCTAGCTTGGGCAAGGCATTTTCGTACAAGACCCGGCGACGGATATAGTTGCCGTCGAGCCCGTCCTTGATGTTGCCATCAACGGGGGTGTAGTGGCGGATACTCAAGTAGCGGATAGGCGCCGGGATTTGGATCAAAAACCGCAACACCGCCATGTCCCACTTCTCGGAAAACTTGTGGTCCTTGTACATGGCTTTTTCGCTAATAGAGACGTGGGTAAGCGCCGTGAGTTTAGGTGCCAAGGTGTCGAGGTATTCCGTCATACACTCGCATTCATAGGCGTATTCACACCCCAATCGGAGCTCAAGACGGGCAAGCTTGGCGAAATCGAGGGCGTTGAGGAACGCGTGGACCTCCGTGCGCAATTCATCGTTGAAGCCGTTGAAGCCGTGGTGGAGATTAATTGTGAGACGGGACAAGGTAAGAGGTCCGGACGCACTCAATGCCTTGAGCGTGTGGATATAGCTGGTGTTCTCCCCGAAAGCGATTCCTGTGGCTCGGCGAAGGCTGGGAAGCAACCGGGCGGCGATATCGGGAGAGTCGCGCGCGAGGTTAAGGTTCACATGGGAAACCTGCACTGGAACCAGTGGGTCATTCAAAACTGTCACGGCTTCAATCAGAGCTGACTGCTGGAGGAGAGGGTTTACCTGTGCTAACAATGTCTGGTCGACGATCTGGACGTTGCGCAAGTTCGGCCCCGCCGCAACCACTTCAAGGAAGGCAACAATGGAGGCGTGAGCATCGGAGCCTGCAGCGTAGAGCTTTGAAACGCGTACGACCTGGATGTGGGCTAACAACTCGGGGTTTAGGGTGACGGAGTTGGCCAAGATGTTTTGCCTTACCGTCATCAACTTTTCGTCAAACTCGGCCGACATGAGGACGTTTTGGAAACCACTGATTCCGGTAGCGAGCGAGTCAGCGAACCCAGTGGGGTCTTGCAAGATGACATGCTCCTGGAACGATAGCGAGCGGTAGAGGTGTTTGGTGGAGAGTTTATAAAACCGGAACGACGTTTGGGCTAAGTGGAGTTTAGATTGTTGCGGTAAGAACGCAACCACACGGTCGAGAATGGCGTCAGGGAGGTTGCAAAAACCGGTCATCCGTGAGCTTCTAAGTAGAACCAGTAAAGGGATTTGCTTGGAGGTTAAAGCAGGAAAAAAACCTCCCCATCAATTTGTGCTTACCCCAACAAAAAGACTGACTATGCCTGCGTGCGGCGGGAAGTAAGCCTTGCATACGTGAGCACACCAAAAGTCAGGTGACCGGCAGGATTCCAACCAGAGTTGGTCTCTCGTGTCCATGATTGTATATGAAATGGCCCCTGACCAGAATTTATCTAAGGTGCGAGTAATGGGATTAACTTCTATTGAGTGGGATATTCACAATTCAGTTTGTATATCCATCCATGTGCTGCAATAAGAACCCCCGTCCGTGTTCTTATCCTTCATTGACCTCTGCTTATGAATATACAGTGGGAGCAGTAATATTGTGTGACCTACATGGGAGATAGATATTCATTTCATAATATTCTCTTCAAGACAAAACATATAAAGTGGAAGGATTAAATCAAACTCCCCCATCCGGCACACATCAATGTTTGTATGGGTCCTCATCCTGCATCTTGGTGAAAAATTTATATACGGTCCATCATGGGATCATTCCTTGTACCATTTCTCTTTTCAACAACCATGTCTGTTGAAGTGGGTAGTCTAGGTCCCACCGCGGTTATCGGTGAGACCGAAATCGTTGCGGTCAAAAAATATCTCATCGCGCACAAGGCCACGGACGCGGAGCTCTGTGCGCACATCACCCAGCTCTTCCTCCCGATCTACAATTCCTTACAGGCCGCCTCTGGGTTGTCAAAATACCGAATCAACGTCTGTGACACGTTGGCAATCTGGTTTCTTCGAGCGGGCCAAATATTGCATGCAAATCCTAGTCAGAAACCGTCCTTTAAGGCTCTTTTGGACCCCGTGGTGGTTGACTACTTGTTCCATTACGTGATTGACTTTTTCAACACCAGCGGCGCGGCCTTGGGGAACTCGTTGAAGGAGATGTTCTCCAAGTTGGTAGCGCTTTTGAAGGACGTGCGCGATGCGGACGCGCGCACACGCGTGCTCCGTGCGTGGATCGACTTCGCCATCACCAAGGTCAGCATCACCTCGCGCGCGTTGTACTTCATGGTTGAGGTACTCTCGCGCGAAATCGACGCGGCGTACATCCTCACCGCATACCCCACGTTTGTCAACTTTGCCATGTCGGTGATGAGTACCGGTTCGTTGCTGAGCACATGCGCACGTGCCATCACCGCCATCTACAAGAGCCTGCTCCAGGCAATGCTCGCGGCTGCATCGCATACGGATGCTGAGCGTGCATGGTTGGAACTCTGGCAGGACACCGTCATCCACAATTTGCACGATCTACGCCTCCGCCGTAACCTCCAAATCTACTTGTTACCGCTGCTTTTCAAGCTCTCGCACGCCAGTTACCGCGGCTTCATTCGCGGCTTGGGCGCAACGCTCGACTTAACCCGCGATAGCGACATTGACTTGTTGCTCGGGTGTGTGCGTATCGGTCAGGACTTAGCAATCGTGGAGGAGCCGTTTGACGGCGATGCGCTCATCTCTATTGAGTACATGAAGACGCTACTTGTCCACCAGACAACGGACTTTCGCATCGGCGCGTTTGCAGTGCTCACCGCATCCGCAAAGGGCTCCAAGTCGGTCAAGAACAATGTCTATGACGTGTTGCGCGAGGTTATCGCTGGATTCTTCCTTGAAACCGATGCGAGCTTCCGTGACCGCTTCCAGTCGTTGCTTCGTGCATTCATTGCGCGTGTACGCGACTCCTGCTATAGTATGAACCGCGACATTGCCAGGATGCAAAAGGGCCGCGCTAAGATGAATGCGGCGCTTGTGGACGCCAGAATCGCCGAGTTGACGCTATCGATTGACACTGGAAAACGGTTCTTGACCTGGCTTGCAGATACCGCGTATGCCCAGATGAGGCCCGGTACGTCGTTCCAGCGCCTCGACTCGGGGTTCAAGGTTATCACGGCGTTACTAAAGTCTGGCTTGGACAACCGCGTTGATCGCAAGTTTTTCGAAAAGAACCATTTGGACTATCCCTTTTCCGTGGACCTCTACTCACACGCAGCTGCACGTCTCCTCATCGACAACGTCACCAACGAATTCCAAGCCGTGCGTGAACACGCGATCCAGGTACTCTTCATGTGGCCGCGCCCGCTCCTCACGACACACGTGAGCGCGCGCGCGGTGCGCGACTTGTGCACGGGATCGTTCGGTATGCTCGCGGCAATCCGCGGGCGCAACGCAGACTCCGGTGCGCGTATTTTACAATTCGTCTTTAGCCTCACGCAGGACAATGCATTATTGGTCGAGCTTATCGACGCGTTACTCAGCGCCGTCGCCTTTGCGAAGCGCGACTTTGCACGCGCCGCGTACACCGAGTCCGTGCACGGCTACTACAACGCCATCAGCGTGCTTCTCGAGGGCTTTGGCTTTGCAGAAGACCCGATTTTGGACCCAAAATTGGACCAGTTGGTGGCGTCCATGTTTGAGATCTGGGAGGTAACCCAACCGTTGATGGCGCACGAGTCGCCAGAGGGTAACTTGCCGGCCGCATTCCAGCAGAACTTGCTCCCCGAGCTCGAGGCGAAGTACGGTCCGGCCGAGCAGGTGGTGTTGTCGTACGCGTGGCGTGCGGTCAAGGAGTCGTCGAACCTCATGCGGGTAATGCTCGCACGCGCGCCCGCACGCTTGATGGGGGCGTGGGTAGTCAAGAGCGGCGCGATGATCGTCCAGCAGCTCTTGGTCATCCGCCATCCCGGCGCGTTCTCCTCGGTGTACCCAACGTTCATCGCGTGCTGCGCGCGGTGCAATGGTGACGTGGCGTTGCGCGCGCAACCGGAGCGCTGGTTACGCGAGAGTTTGGCGTCGATCCAGACAACTAGCTCGTACATTACGCGGCGCTCCGGGGGCATTCCCTTCATCGTGACGGGCGTGTTGACGGCGGAAACGGATAGGAACAGACCGTTGTTAACCCGCACGTTCGCAGAATTGATTGCGATCGCGGATGTGCCCGTGGACGCCGCGAAGGAGGAGAAGAACGATATTCCGCAGGTGCACGCGTTCAACTGCATCAACCACATCTTTGTGGAGTCAGCACTCGGTGACGCGTGTGCGGCTCATGTGGACGCGGCATTGACGCTCGCATTGCCGCGCTTCGCGTCCCAGAACTGGTCCATGCGCAACTGCGCGGTGATGTTGTTCACGGCGTTGCAGAACCGGCTCTTTGGCTCGGACAAGGTGGGTGCGTGTCTTACAAAGGTGCCTGCGCGGAAGTTCTTCTCGCGCTTTAAGGCTGTCCGCGCGACTTTGCTAGCACAGCTTGCCGCGTCGGTGGAAGGCGGCTTAGACACAACGCGGACCATTGAGACGGTATTCCCAATCTTGACGATTCTCTCGCGGTTGGAGGCGGTATCGGGGTATGACGGAATGGCAGACTTTGTGCCGTGGCTCCACCGGTGCCTCGCGAACCCCCAGTGGAAGGTGCGCGAGATGGCCGCGCGCGCATACCCTGCGGTGATCGCGCCGGAGGCCGTGTCGCGCACGTGCGTTGCGATTCTCGAAGAGGCGAGTACCAAGGATCAGAACGGATTACACGGGAGCATTCTTGCGGTCCAGGAGTTGATCAAAAACAGCATTCGGTCGTACGACACCGCGCCAGACGCACGATTAGTGCAGACCACGTACGCGCAGCTTCCTAGGTTCTTGCTAAGCAACAGCTGCTGGAGTACGGCCAAGGCGTACGTGAACTTGGTCTCGTTGATCAACAGCTCTGTCATGGAGCTGAAACTCTCCGAGACGTTTGTGAGCGTTTTAGGTCACTTTTTTCTCTCCCAGCACTTCCCGTCAAGCTTCTTAGATGGACCAAAGATGTCGCTTCTTGCAGATACCGCGGCCGTTTTACTTGCGCACTATCTCGCAACGCAAAATGCTGCGTTAGGCGATTTTATAGCATTAGCGCTTCGCTCCGACTTCCACGAGGTCCAGACTACCGCCATTGAGTTCGTCAGTGATAATATTTGTGAGATAAGCATGGCAACCCGGCTCGACATTGTATCCGCACTCTGGGAACTACTCAGCGGAGACGTCTGGAGTTATGTCCAGGCACAGGCTCTCCAGCTTTTGCAACGCCTTCTCACCGACGCGGGTCTGGCGTCGCGTGAGCGGGTGAGTGTGTTGATCGGGTTTACCGCCGACCACCTCTCGGAGGATGTTCGTTCCACGGCGCTTGAGGCAATGGGGCCGTTTGTAGGGAGACTATGTCTCGAGGGGGACAACAAAGTGTTTGAGAGGTGGATGGGGTTGGTGGTTGAGTATTCGAAAGATAGCAAGCCGTATCAGGTTAGGTTGGCGGCGTTGCAGTCGCTCATTGCGTTTGCGAAGGTATGTGAGGGGGCTACGTCCGCCCAGTGTTTCGCTTCGTACGTATCGCTTGTCCACTTCTCCCTCTATCTCTTTCTCTCCGACGAAGATGAGGATATCCGCAACACCGCCGCCACCTCCGTTGCTTCCCTTTTCCGTCTCTCCTTCACACCCATCCCCCGCTTCGTCCAGGACGCCTTTGTTGCCCGGTACGTCATAACCTTTGGCGACTCTGCCCTTGAAGCGTTGCAGGCTCACCATGCCACTGCCGTATCTATGACTTTGCGCAAGTTCCAGCGCACCCTCCACCCCGACGAAGCTCTTTTCAGCACAGAGAAGGAAAACTTCTACCGCAACGACCTTGACCAGCGCGCCGAGGGAAATACCATGTTGCGTCGCGTTGCGTCGGCCTCAGCCTTGCTTCCGAGCGTGGAAATCGAAACCACCCAAATGTTGAATTTGGTTCGTGGTTTGCAGCGTGACGGGTTTGCCGGCTGGGCAAAGGATGAGGACGCCTTCTCGGGAATCATGGAGGTGTTGTGCGACTTGGCGTTGGTCAAGCAATTGGACCGCGTACTCTATGACGCCCTGTTTTCCTCCAGAGTGGAAGAGTTCCGCTGCTTGGCGATAAAGCACGAGTTGCACAACCTAATTATCGATGCCGTTCACGAATTGCAATCGTAGATTGTATGTGTCTAGGGGGCACTCAGTGTATAGAATGGATCATTTGTGGTTAGAATATTCCGATGTATATGAAAACCGTTCCAGTACTAATACAGGTATTACCCAAGCAGCTTTAAGTCTAAGCTCTATGAAATTTTGCGGACCAACTATGGCAAGTTGTAATGAGCAGACGATTTTAGTTTCAATCCGGGAAAGACATACTTAAATCCCTGCCTACAGATCTAAACCAGAAATAGCCGGTGTTGAACTACATGGATTTTTAATAACATTATATCCAGTCGCTTGCGACGAAAGAAAACCATGGAATACCCTAGCCAAATAAACGAAAAGCACGAAACCGTAAGCTTGAAAGAAATATGTATGAAATAGGAAGTGGAAAGGTCAAAAAGAAATGCATTTAGAGGAAATACCATGAAAAAGCCTGTCTTTAAATCAGTAAAAGATCGCTAGTCCTATGATGCTTCAGAAAACCACCAAAGATGCCCTAAGCAGGATTGAAATCACCAGAAATACGTTCAGAAGGGTCGAAATACTCACAACCTGGTAAGCTCCTTGTATAACCCAAAACACATGCATTTAGGTACTTAGATCATCAAACGAATACATCTTCACGTCTCCGTTCTCAAGCCCCGCAACAAACGCCGAATCGCCCAACGCAACGCTCGATACACTCGAAAACGCACCAAAAGTGTTCATGCACTTCCCCGTCTGCAAGTCCCAGACTTTGATCAAACGGTCGTGGGCACCGCTGATAATGCGGAAGTTATCCGCCGCGATCGACCATACACCCTCCAAGTGACCAAACTGCGTGCGGATGCACTTGCCGGTGGCCACGTCCCACACCTTGATGGTGTTGTCAAGGGCAGACGTGAGCAAATGGGTGGGGTAAAGGGGATTCAACGGAGGGGTGCTCTCGACTTCGCTCTGCACGGGATCGGTCTCGGAGTCGCTATCAGCGTGGTCCTCAACAAAGACGTCGTTGTACGAAAACGGAATCACGCATTGGACCTGGCCAATATGCCCACGATTCTCCATTCCGCCAAAAACCTGCAAACAGCGGTTCGATGTCATGTCCCACATGCGCACAGTGGTGTCGTCGCTAGCGCTGAAGATGGTGTTCGATGCTGCGTGGATCTTGACGGAGTTGACCCAGTCAGTGTGCCCGCGCAACGTGTAGCACGTGCGGCTGTCGACATGCCAGACCTTGATGGTGTGGTCGGCAGAGCCGGAAACAATTGTTTTGTCGTGAAAGTCCACTGAAACAACCGAATCGGCGTGGCCCTTGTACGTCGAGATGCACTGGCCGGTGTGGTAGTTCCAGACCTTGATCACCGAGTCCAACCCACCGGTGATCAACTTCTGTTCGTCAAACGCCAACGCGCGTACCCCCTTGGTGTGGCCGGAGAGCGTTCTGAGGAGCTTACCGCTGGTGACGTTCCAGATCTTGATTGTGGTGTCGTACGAGCCGGTCATGAGGTACTTGTGGTTGAACTGGAGGCACGTCACGCCGTCCGTGTGACCGCGGAACGTTTTGATGTTGTACGTCCCCTTGCGCCAGTTGCGTTCCACCTTGAAACGTTCGGAGTAGACGGACTTCCACGGCCGTTTCCGTACTTCCGGTTTGGCTCTCTTTACAGGGGCGTCGGTCGCCATCTTTCTCTTTCGTTCGCCTTGGGAGGCTCGAGGCTCAGCCTGTATCTCTGTCAGTTCAACCTGCGTCCCTGTCTGTTCAATATGCGTCTCAACCTGTTCAATCGGCTCACTCTGGGTCTCAATCTCTTCGATCTTTCTCTCAGGAACTTCTCTGGCACGCTTCATGTGCATCAAGGGGAGGCCCCAGCCGCACTGCGGACACTTTTTGTCAATATGCTGTTCGCACATGTGATGCCAAACACGGTCGTCGTCGGCGAGGCGCTTCCACTTGCGCGACACCTGCGCGGCGTTGCACAAGGACGCGCAGTCGAGGTGGCAGAGGATCTTGAGGGCCACCTCACAGGGCAAAATGGAGATGAAGTCAATCTTGATGAGCTTGACAACCTCCTGCGATACAAACGAGAGGTGTGGGAAACAGCACTGCGAGAGAATGCCCTGGAGGATGAGTGTGCGGTGCGGGTTGGGCGCGGCGCTGAAGATGGACCACACATGACTGATGGCCTCCTGGTCGCTCAGCGGTAATGTCTCGAGGTCGCGCTGGATCTGTTTCATCTTTTTGTGGTCCGTGAGTTTGTTACATTTGATTTCAGGGTTGTGGCGGTAGCAGAACTTGTCAAAGTTGTCAGAGGGGATGTGACTCTGGTCGTATAGATGTTTTGTGAGGAACGGTGTTACCACCGAAGTGGTTTCATGCGGTATATGGTCTTCCATTGCCTTCTTCACTGTATCATTGGTTATGATCAGAAGGAGGTTCAGCGGGTCACCTTCGGTACAAGTATCTTGGAGTAGATTCAGCATGGGGGGAAATGGGGTATATAAAGGCTGGTAAACAAGCAAGTATAGCTGAGGATGTAAACCGGACGCAAATTAGGCAAAACCGAGGAATCTGGATAGAGTTCTGATGTGTGTGCAGCTGTGGTGGGAGCCAGTTATTTATTGTCTGCTGATCAAATTGTGGAAAAAGCTGTCAAAAGAAAAAAGAAAAGCTCTCCGGGGTGGGCGTCACGTGAGCAGCCACACTTTCCACGTGCCGTTATCGTGTAAGGGCCGTGACTAACGCGAGTCTCGGACGATCGCTCATTGCACGTGACGTGATGAATCATCGAATTGTCGGTGAGGGGTTCCCGATTTGTAAAATATAAGGGAAATGATATATGAAAAAGACTAGAAATAACTAAGAGGCCGTTGGTTGAATGTGCCGAGTCGGACTGTTGCGAGCTTAAAGGACTGTAGTGAGGACTAAGACAAGCCATGAACTGTGGCAGCCACAGTGGAAACCCTGTCACTCCCCACGCCACCCGAAAATATGACAGGGGCTGTAAAATGCGGTGAGCAGCCGCATGGGTGGACGGAGAATGCCTAATTGATTGTTTCGTTATCATGTGGTGCCGTACTATGAAAACCGAGCCCACAGTCACACTAGAGAGGGGTATGCATCCGCAAGAATGCTTATCTGTGAAAGTTTAGTTACGTATAGCTCCATGTATGCATGCGATTGCGACATCACGAGGCGTAATAGTCTTTCAATTGCGCAGCTACGTCATTGACACTTTAACTCCATGCCAGATTAGTGAACGTCGTTACAAGGAGGCTATTCTAAAAATATAAACATAACTATTAGTCTGGCATCTTACATGATGCTTGGGTCATGTCAGATTTTGCGCAGGCAAGTCGATGTTGATTCACTGCGTGCGCAGTTCTCGAAACAACGGTCTCCATCGATTCTACCGGTTCAGGAGCATCAAAATCTTGTTTATATTAATATTTATATAGCACTAACTCTTTGTTTGCGGTTGGTACTGAAAAGGGTAAGCTGGAGTGTACCGAGGCTGAACTTCTGAGGCTTCATGCATTCACTAAATCCATTAAGGTTTTGGGGTGGCCATGGTGAAATATTCTGAATGGCAACGTGGTTTATAAATAGCACATTATCAGCTTAACCCCTCAATGTTGACATATTATGATACAGATTCGATTCAGACCTGTAACTGTATTCGTAAGACATGGTAGCAGATTATATTCCCGGAAAAACCATTGAGGCTTTCGAGCAATACCGCATATGCGTGGTACATGCAAGAACAGAAGCCTAGCTATGGTTACCCTGGTCTGGGCCCCTAATTCTCTATTGCGTAGATCTAATCCATATTAGCTCTAGAAAAAGGGATAATTGATGGAATATGGGGTCTTGCAGCTCCAGACAGAAATTCTAGAGCCAGTAATTTTGTATCCCCGTTGGTTCAACAATAATTGTTACGGCCCGGTGCGATAAGTCATGGCATAACTCGATCATATCCCCATATGGTTGTGCCCTATTTCCTATTTAAACTAAATGAAATCATTCGTTGTTATCACTTTATTCTCTGTCGCTTCCTACGATTTTTGGACCCGATGATCCTACCATCACACTGTTATAGGGGATAGGATTTACCTCAAAAGTTCTAATCTCGGTACCTTGCAAATCTTAGATGATTCCACTGTCAGGACTTCCGATGATCGGTTCTTGATCATATACATGGATAGTTCAATATGAATGAATTCCGCGGGAATTTCTGGCTCCGAGACTTTCTCTCCTGAATCTGGTCGGGTAGCAGCTCAATTTGTGCATGGTTTTTTCAGTAGTATATCTGCAATATTGTAGGCTCTGATGCCTGTACTGACTATATCCAAGCAGATACAGTCACTTCCATTGGCACCTTTGTCTCCTTTGTGGCTAGTATTTCAGTCAGCTTTGCTTATTCGATATTTTTTTTTTTTTTTCATATTACACAGTATTCACCATTTTTGACTATGGCGATACACCCGTATTGACGCTAACCCGAGATTACTGTAAATTTCGCTACGTGCCAGAATAACAAATATCTAAATAAAATACAAATAAATAAATACTACTTCAAGTACCCACCCTGTTCGCACAAGCCGTAGAAGATCCCGTTCTTGTCAGCCAACAAGGTTGCAGGAGAGTCAAACTCCTTAACCTCACCCTTGTCCAACACCACAATACGGTCACAGTCCATAACGGTGTCCAATCTGTGTGCGATGGTCAAAATTGTCTTGGAAGCAAACTCGCTGCGGATTGTCTCCTGGATGATTTTGTCGGTTTGGACATCCACGGAGGACGTGGCCTCATCGAGGACAAGCACAGTGGACGTGTTGAGCAACGCACGCGCAAGGCACATCAACTGTTTCTGGCCGACAGAGAGGTTGGAGCCCCCTTCATTGAGCTTAGCGAGCAAGCCAACGGCAGCGCCTTCTTCGCCTTCTTCGCCTTCTTCACCAGCGTCACCCATAGATGCGACATGCACATCCAAATGCGCCAACTTCAACACCTTCCACAACTCATCGTCCGTGTGCTGGTCAAATGGATCCAAGTTGCGCCTGACAGTTCCCTGGAAGATCTGCGAGTCTTGCGGAATGATGTTCAAGTTCCTTCTCAAGTCATGGAGCCCCATCTCGCTGGTGTTCAAGCCATCGATAGTGATGTGGCCTTCGGTGGGCTCGATCATGCGGAACAACGCCAACGTCAATGTGGATTTACCAGCACCCGTGCGCCCTACAATTCCAACCTTCTCGCGAGGCTTAATGTCAAGCGAAATGCTGTTCAACACAGGGTCAAGGTTCTCACGGTAGCGTGTGGTGTAGTTGACAAAGCTGATTTCACCCTGGTCCGGCCACTGGGGCTGCGGGCGCTTGCCCTCCACCACTGGCTCTGCCTCAGGGGCCAACTTGATGTACTCCATGATACGTTCAACACAGACAATTCTCGTCTGAGCATCCACCGCTAACCGAACAAACCAACTCAAACGCATGGTGACGTCCACGGAGGATGTGATAATGAAACCAATCATCCCGGAGCTCATTGGGCTCGCAGTGGTCAAGGAAAAAATGCACAAAGAACTCACCACAAACAACGAAATGGCACCTAACACCCTTAAACGGTAGGAAATCCAGCGGTTCGACGACATGTTTGTGTACGCCGACTGCAAATTGTTCTCAATATTGGACACATGGAGGAACTCGAAGCGCGCGGTTTGGCCGTATGCGCGGATGGTGTCAATTCCGCTCAAAGTCTCCAGAATGTGGGCAAAGATTGGCGACAAGGTGACACTGGTGATACGCTTCAACTCACGCGACGTCACCTGGTAATAATTCTGGTAGTAGACGTAGAACACGAGCATGAGCACGATAAATACCCCAAAGAGCGGAAGGATATATGTAATGGCAATGAAAGCAATCACAATCTCAACAGACGTGGAAATGACCATGTCAAACACCCGGGGCAACCCGTTGTCCGCCTGATTCACGTCAGACGTGAAACGGTTCATTACACGGCCAATAGGCGTGGTCTCGAAAAAGGACATCGGCGAGCGGATCACTGCCGCAAGCATTCCTTCGTGCAAGACCTTTGATGCCTGAAGGCAGCACAAACACCACATCACCAACGCCTGGAGATACGACCCCAAAGAGGAGGATAAACCAAGCGAGAAGTACACCCCGATGTTGAACCACGCGTCGAGGTTGCCGTCGTTGCTTTCGTTGTCCTCGGACCAGTGCTTCAACCACAACTTGCTACCAAGTCCGAGAATCGGGTTAGAAATCACAAACACTGTGAGGAGAATACACGAAGAAATCCCGCACGCGCGTGCATATGCTTTGTACACCTCCCACTTGACATAACCGGTCGCGGATGCTTCCGATGCCTGGGCGGTCTTGCGCTCGTCTTCATCATCCTTAGGACGGGGCTTTCTCTCGAAAGTAGCCATACTCGCGCGTCTCAAGGTGGGCTGACTACCGCGACGAGGATTATCGAGTTTTGCAATTTCGATCAAAGTGTCCTGGTCAAGACGCTCAGGGCCATCTGGTCCTTCAGCGTCAATCAACGCGGAAGAAGATCCTTCAGCAGACCCCGCTCCCTCAACCAAACTGGTGGTGTCTGAGTCTGCTTCGCTGGCACTGCCAATGCCGTGCTCCTTGATCAAGTTATAGATCCCCTCGGCCCGCAGCACCGCCTCCTCGTAGCTCCCTCTCTCCACAATCTTTCCCCCCTCCAAGAGAAGGATCTCATCTGCATGACTCAAGATTGGAATCGCGTTCGTCGTCAAAACCTTTGTCTTGGATGCGAGTAACCCCTGCGGACCCAATACGTGGGTCGTGAGGTGGTGTGCCACATGGGCATCAACAGCAGAAAGCACATCGTCAAGCAAGTAGATGTCTGCACGCGCGTACACCGCACGCGCAATAGCGATACGTGCCTTCTGGCCCCCCGAGAGCGAAATCCCCTTCTCTCCGACCTGGGTCTTGTCGCCATCAGGGAACACCTTCATATCCGGGCCCAAGGCACACGCCTCCACCGTCTTGGCGTAAAAGTCTGGGTCAAAACGGCACCCAAAGGTGATGTTGTCCTGGACCGTCCCGTTCATGATCCACGGCGACTGCGCGCAGTATACGAGCGAACCGTCAATCTTGACTTTGGAACCGCTGAGGAGTGGGAGTTCGCCCAAAATCGCCTTCAACATGGCGGACTTACCGCTGCCGACAGTCCCCACAATACACGTCAACCGGGCCTTGTGGGAGGAGAAGGAGATATCGTGTAAGGCAATCTTCAGGCGATCCACCGTGGCCTCTTCGTCCGCCTTGGCCTCAATTCTGCTCCAGAGGAACGTGGAGTTCAGCACACGGATGGATTCGTCGCCCGCGCGGAGTGTTTGCGAGTCGCTTATCTCGATCAAGTCAGTGTCAATCTCACCAGAGGCTAAGAAGCCAGACAATCTGACGAGCGAGACTCTGGTCTCGATGATCGCAGAGATGAGCCCGGGGATCTCGTAGATGAGGTCGCCCATGATGGTGAACAAAGCCAAGGCTGGGAAGATGATGTCTGGGGTCAACGGGGCGGTTCCAAGGACGAGGAAGGTCGCAAAGGTCGCAAAGGTGATGAGGAACGGAAGACCCTCCCAGAAGAAGACGGTGATGGAGTCGAAGATTCCGATGCGGCGGATGTTTTCCAACTCGAGGTCATTTCTGATATGCGTAATCTTCTCCAAGACCGGTTTTTCCCACGCGTACAATTTGATGGATTTGATGGACGTGAGGAGCTCATTGATGGCCTTGGTCCGCAAATCCTTGGTCTTCATCTGGACCCCATAGAGCTTCTCCATCTTGCGCGCGATGAGCACATTCACCGGCACCAAGAGCACAAGCACTGCCACGCCCCCAAGCACCGCCCAGCCCATGAGGTAGTAGAGCGACATGATACACAACGTGGACTTGAAGGGAAGCGACACAAACGATTGCACGTTCTGCGACATGTTCTGGAGGTTGGCAACGTCCACAGACACGAGGTTGACAACGTCACCTCCCGCGTCCTCGGAATCGTCGCTGCTCTTCAGCTTGGCCTCGGAGGACATCCTCAACGTTTTTGTGTAGAGCAAGGCCATCATACTGGTTTTGCAGTTGAACCCGAGCTCCAACACCCGGACAAAGTAGAAGTTGAAAGAAAGGAGCTCGAGCATGGAGTTGACAAACATCGCGACCGAGATCACGGCCCCGAAAAGCAACGGTGGGGTTGTTTCGGGTTCGTTCTGATATGTGGAGAAGAAGCGGATCAAAATACGGAGAAGGAGCGGCTGGATAAACATGACGCAGCACTCCACCATCTGGAAGACCGCCGCGAGGGCCATGTCCCACCCGAAAACCTTGACCAAAGCGCGGACCAATGAGGGAGATGGCTTGGCGGTTTCCTTCTTCCATGCCTGGGAGACCTTGGCCGCGTTATTAACAACGTTGACGGCCGGTGGAAGTTCGGGGATCATCGACTCGTCGAGGGTCCCGTCGTTGTAAGACTTGGTAATGAGCGGGGTCAACCAGCTGAATGTGATGTACTCGAAAATGTTAGGAACGGTCAATGTTTGCGAATGGATGGTGTAGTAACCAATAAGACGTTTAGCTGGTGACCAGTAGGAGTTTTCCAAAACAAGAATGATGACGGCATTGATGAGGATGAGAATATCGAGCGTTTCGGTGCCCGGGAGGATCTTCCACTCGGTGGTATTCTGGACAACTACACTGGCCTGGAAAGTCGCAACCGTGAGCCAATAGACAAGAAGACCACCAGAAGCGGTAGGGCTGGAGGTAGTCTCTACGACGTGCAAGGGCAAGATGAAAGCGAGAAGGGTTACGGCCGACAAGAGATAACCCGCGGTCCGGATGTCCGAGGAGGTGTAGAGCACGTTAGAATGGATGGTAAGCGCAAAGAAGAAGACCGCCTGGACCAATGTCAAGGCGACGCGGAGAAACTGGGGTACGCCTACGTTCTCAAGGCTAAAGTAGCTGCCGTGGGTCTTACGCGAGGCGAGCTGCGCAAACTGAAAGAGGCACAACAAGCCAAAGAATGCGGAAATACCTATGTACATAAGAGACAAGAAGCACGGGTTAAACGCGTTGATCCGGTGGCCCGCAAATGGGGTCTGGAACACCATCGCATAAGCCGAGAGGGGGCAGTCATGTGGGAGCCGTGGGAGCGTAGCGTTGGCGGAGAGGATGGTCGCTAGGAACGGCGACTGAAGCGTCGCTAGGGGAGAGTCTATAGACATGGATTCGGATAATTGTAGATGGAGAAAACAAAACTACTGTGGACTCGCCTTAGTTTATATAAGATGTGGAGGTTTGATTGTTCCCTAAGCTGTAATTTCACTGATAGCGATTGCTGTAAGTGAAAAGCTTATGCAGTGTGTACATGCACAGGATAAGCCCATGAGGCTTCTTGCGTCGAAGCTTTCAGGGGGGCAAGACGTGCCCAGTTAAACGGCAAATTGGGGTAAAATGGGGGGACAAAAAAAAAGAAGCTGGACCTGCCACAGGTATTGACTTGAATACTACTTTCAGTCAAGCTTATTATCTTTGATTTCTTGTTGTAATGTAACATCTTTGGTTAATAGTGGGAGGGGTGGCAAAATGTGGCGTTGACAGAGCCGTGGACCCGAACGGCAAAAAGTTTGCCACCCAAATTGTTAGACACCGGCTAAAATTTAATATGGATCTGCTGGTCTAGGATCTCACAGCCGTACGCCACCTGAACTTACCGGGCAGACGAGCTATAGGGACGGGCATATCAAGGGTTGAGGAACTAATCTAGTTCTGGTGTAGGAAATGCATACGATTGTCCAGGGTCCACAGAACCAAACTTAGGGATAATCGAACCGATGGATTGAGGAAATAGTTTACGCAACTCTATTTTGCAAGCGATGGCAAACACCAAAGAAAAGGTGTGCGGGGATCTATTGTCTGAGTCAATCTCTGGCTTATAAATTTTACTAGCGCTCGCGTGTAGAGCTGGCGTGTGGTATTGAGCGACTTTGCTGCGGATGCAGGATACGCCTCTACAACGGACAAGGATAAACTCATAGATGAGTCAGTAGGGTTAGTACACGCAAAAAGATTGCACTGTCTTGCTAATGTCCATGATTGTCACGTGGTCTGCCACTGTAAGCTATACTTTAGTGCTGGATGCTGGTTGATGTCAGGAACTTTAGCACCTGTTTTGGTTTAGTAGACCCGTCTCTTAAACACTGCAATTGTTTGCGGTGCAATTTTCACAGGGGTATCCTGTTATCTTAGTGATCTGTTCTTGACGTGTATATCTAGTCTTGAGAGTGCTAACTGGATGGCGTACGCCACAAAGTTCGGTACGCAGAAGGGTGGTTGAAACTTTTAATACAGGCCGATATAACGGCAAAAAGAAAATTTACTTACGCCAAACTATCCTCCTGGATGATGTTTCAATGCGGGATCTAAAAACGATGCGCCAGCCCGGAATCGAACCGGGGGCCCAACGATGGCAACGTTGGATTTTACCACTAAACCACTGGCGCATGCTTGTTGAAAAATGTTTGAGGTTTTTAATGATACGTTTTTGGTCTTATTTTGTGGTTTATGTACTATACCACCGCTATTTAGCTGGAACAATTAACCTTCCATAAACATGAGATGATTGAAGATAACATCCGGGTACTCATGGGGGCCTTTGATTTTGTAAAATGTGAACACTATAGGATAGTAAATCAATGAGAAAGCATGAGTACGAAACAGAATTGAGATAGAACAACCCTGGGGGTATTCTGAAAACTGGAAATATCCATTAGAAAACTTCTCCGGGACCACAGCAATACTTTCTTCAAGCGATAAGACGACCTTTTTCGACGTCGCTTAGCCTAACTATTCCTTCCAGAAAGGTTAATTCAAAGCAGACGAGAGGCTTGAATTACATCCGGTGAAATAACGGACCGAGTAGCTCAAAGCTGGACCAATCGACTTTTTCCGATTCGTTATAAATCTTAAAATGTTTCAAGACAACGAAAATTTACAACTGGTTAGACTTTAACTCAGCAACCCCAAATGCGTTTTTGGATCATGTCTCAGGTCCACGTGACGCGACCCTCCTGCACACACCAGATCAAAACAAACAGCGGTGTGCGCACGCCCACAAGCAGATCATTTAACACGGCGACTTCAAAACACAACCACTTGTACTGCCCAACTCTCTACTCAATACACCATTGCTATGTCAGCCGAACCAGAACCATTGTCCCCCAAGAAACTCGGCGACTTTGCGTTCAACTTAGCACAGCTTTTGCAGGGCGCCACGAAAGCCGACGTCGTGTGGTTCCACAGCGTCGCGGCGGTTAAAGCGTGTGCAGAGTTTGCCGAGGAGCCCGCGCCCGCCACCCTCTTTGTCATAAAACATGAGCCCGAAATCACTGATTCCGAACTCGAAGGCGCTGAACTCGAGGTTGCCCGATTCACCATTGCCAGCACATTGACCCCCAATGCCTCTTCCCTCGCGTTGATCAAGGGGCGAGCCCCGCTCACGGCTTCCCCACTCGATGCCCAGATTCAGGTGGTCAACATCCCCCATCTCGGGTCGTCGTTTGAAAATCTCCGTTCGTTGGTCTCCCTCGGTCTCGCGCCGTACTTTGAGGCCGTGGCCCAACTGCCAGGAAGAGAGGAAGAGACGTCTATTGGCTCTACCCGCAAGAAGATCAGCGAGCTCGCCCTCTCTTTACAATATCTCCAGCAAAATATCCAGGTGGCCGACCTCACGCTCTCTGTCCATCCTGCTATTCGCCAGGCCATCGCCACCGCCGATGGACCTGACTATCTCAGCTCTATCCCTTCCGACCTCCTCTCCGATTCCAACTTCCTCAACGGCCTCCAGACCATTGTCAATGGCTGGGTGAAGGCTACACGCAGTGTCACACGGCTCACACACGACCCCAGCAACGGCTCCACCTCCGATGAGGTCAACTTCTGGCTCTCCATGGAGACCGCCTTGGCGAGCCTCCAGCAGCAGCTCTATAGCCCGGAGGTCCAGCTCACCCTCGACGTGTTGAAGCATGCCAAGCGATTCCATGCAACCGTCAGCTTTCTCTCCGATACTGGCATCAAGGAGGCGACCCAGACCGCCCAAACCTACACACAGTTGCTCCGCGACCTTCCCATCGGCGAGGTGCTCTCGGCCTCTAGTCTTACAAATCTTGACGAAGCGATTCTTCTCGTGTTTGGCCACTTGAAGCGGCTCCGAGTCTCCCAGTACCCGCTCGACCGCGCTATTACCCTCGTCGAAACCATCCTGGCGGACGTGGATGCAAAGTTGAAGCAGCTCATCCGCGGAGAGCAGCTCATGGAGCTAGAGCACGCAGACTTTACCACTGCGGTCGCTGGCATTACCTCTGTCTTTTCCACATTCGACTCCCAAATGAAGGACTTTGCCAGCCTCGCGCGTGAGTTGCTCCGCAAGCGCTCGGAAAAGTACATGTATGTGAAGGTGCTCAGCAAGACGGATGCGTTGGCAGCGCGGATCGTTCACGTCTCGGCGTTTCGTGCACGCCACGAGGAATTGCTCGCCATGGTCAGTGCCGCCTTTGCCGAAACGACGGAACCATCCGACATCTCCTTGGACGTTTTCGCGTCTGTGGACGTTGCTGACACCTCCGCCGAAGGGAATCGGAGGTGGAACGCGGCGGAAAAAGCATACCAGACGCGCGCGGCCCGCATGGAGAGTGCAATGATCGCCACCTTCAAGCGCGAGCTTGCGGCCAGCGGCGCCACCTCGAACGAAATGTTTGCGGTCTTTGAAAAGTTCGCCTTCTTATTGGCCCGTCCGGCTGTCCGTAGCGCTGTCCACGACTACCAGTCGCAGTTACTCGCGGCGGTCGAAACGGATATCCACAGTTTGCAGGCGCACTTTGCGCAGCAAGGCACGGCAGCCGCGCTGTACCGCCTCCGCGACCTCCCACCCATCACTGCGGCCATCAGCTGGGCAAAACAGATCGAACACAAGGTAGACAAGCTTGTGGACAAGCTCGAGCTCGTATTGGGTCCCAGCTGGACGTCCTACGCCGAGGGCCAGCGCATCCACACGGAAACGTCAGTGTTCCGGCGCAAGTTGGACACCCAGGCGCTCTATGATCACTGGGTGCAGGCAGCGGCGCAGGGTACAATCCAGGGCCCGGTGTTGCAAGTGGTCAAGGGCAAGCGGTGGGCGTTGGCCGTCAACTTCGATGAAAGTATTGGCTTGTTGTTCAAGGAGGTGCGCAACTTGTGCTGGTTGGGCTACGCGGTGCCGCACGCCGTCGTCGCGCGCGCGCGCACCGTGCGCAAAATCTACCCCGAAGCCATCAGCTTGCGCGAGGCATTACACACATTCACGGTAGCGGTCGTGGATAGCGACACGCTCGGCGATTTTCGTGTAGTGGTGGCGTCGTCGCTTGCAGAGATCTACGCGCTATTAGAGCGGTGTCTCCTGGTGACGTGGGAGGACTTGGCGCGCGCACGGGACCTAAGCCTCGCGCAGACCGACTTGGACCTTGTGGAGACCCAGAACGCGGCGCTAGTGCAGAGGCTCGTTGCTGCCATCGGTGCGTTCTACGAGATGGTTGAGGGCCTCAAGCGAACCAGCACGGAGGTAGCGCGCATCTTTGAGGCGTTGATGGTTTGCGAGTATGAGATTGAGGCGATGGCTTCGCTAGTGGCCTCTGCGCAGAAGGTTATCGATAACATGATTCTCGACGGCTCTCTGAACGTGGCACTGGTGGTGGCCCGTCTCAACGCCCGTCTTGCACATGTGTTTACCGCACGGTGCACAAGCGAGCTCGAGGTGTTTATGTCTGAAATCGCCACCGGGTACGAGAAGAGCCTCTTCCTCGCCCCCTCCAGACACGAGATTTTGCTTCACGACCAAAAGGTGGTGGTTTTGCCGCCAATCGAACACTCACGCTACCAATGGACCCAGGGGTTGCACCGCTGTGTGGGTGTCGTCTGTGCCCAAAAGACTATTCACAGTGTCAGCTTTGACGTCCGCGTGGCAAACCCCGCAGCGGAAATGTTCCAGATCGACGTATCGCCGGTGGTGAACCGTTCGTTGCAGGCCATCCAGCTGCAGATCGTGCTCGCGGAGCGATACGTGGCCAGGTGGCTCCAGCTCCAGAAGCTCTGGGACTTGGAGTCGGGGGATGTGTCGTCCCACCTAGGCACCGCCGTTGAGCACTGGATCCAGGTCTTGCTCGAGTTGCAGAGGGTCAGGCAGACATTTGACACCGCGGAAACCAGTGAGACGCTCGGCGCTATGATTCTCGACTACGACCAGGCCCAGTCGAGGGTCAACGCCAAGTACGACATCTGGCACCGCCAGCTCATTGCCAAATTTGCCGAGGTCATGTCAACGATGCTCAAGGAGACGGACTCGCTGGTAGTGCGCGCGCGCAAGGACTTGGAGGTGGTTCCAGACTTCACCTCTACGCCTGCCACCACCGCATTAATATCCCATCTCGCCGGCCATCGAGCATCGCTCAGCACCTGGACGACCGCGTTGCACCGTTTTCAGAAGGGCCAGTTACTTCTTTCGCGCAACCGCTTCCGGTTCCCCTCCGACTGGCTTCATGCCGAACAGATGGAGAGCGATTTGGCCGCATTGGCAGAAATAATCGACAAGCGCACGGTCTTGGTGGACAGCCAGATGGACGTCATCACCACCCGTATTCAGACCGAGTGCGCACGTGTCCAGCAATTGATGGTGGCTACCCAGACTGAATGGAACACCAAGAAACCGGTCTCCGGCAAGCTTGAGCCGCGCGTCGCGTTAGGCGTGTTGGACGGGTACGAAGCAAGGCTTGAGGAGATTCAGGCCGAGAAGCAGATGCTTGTAGACGCAGCCGCGCTTCTTTCCATCGACGTGGTGTTGGTTCACGACTTTTCCCCGGTGTTGGAGGAGACCCGTGACCTTAGGTCAGTGTGGTCGTCGATTGACACCCTCTGGAAGGCCATCCAGGACTTGCGCGCGATTCCGTGGACCTCTGTCCAGCCCCGTGCCTTGCGTCGCCAACTCGAGGAGCTTCTCGCCGCCGCGCGCAACATGCCCGCGCGGATTCGTCAGTACCACGCCTTTGAAACCATCCAGGAGAGCGTCAAGGCGCAGCTCAAGGCGAATGCGATTGTAGGCGACCTTTCATCGGAGGCGCTCCAGCCGCGCCACTGGAAGAAACTCTTCTCGCTGCTCAGCGACCGATACATTCCGCTTCACAACATGAAGCTTGGCGACGTCTGGGACCTCCACTTGTTGTTGAACGAGGCAGAGATACGGGCGACAATCGCGGTGGCCAACGGCGAAAAAACCCTTGAGCATTCCTTAGCTCTGATCGAGGAAGCCTGGGCCAATCTCGCGTTTGACTTGGTGGGCTACCAGAATCGCTGCCGGTTGGTCAAGAACTGGGAGGTGCTCATCCAGAGGTGTGACGATGATCTTGGCGCGTTGACCTCTATGAAACACTCACCGTACTATAAGGCCTTTGAGGAAGAGGCGCTTTCCTGGGAGAGCAAGCTCAACCGGTTGTACGTGTTGTTGGATGTGTGGATCGACACCCAGCGGCAGTGGATCTACCTCGACGGGGTGTTCGGGGAGAACGACATCAGCCGCGTGTTGCCGACCGAATCCGCGCGCTTCCAGAATGTCAGCGCCGAGTTCATGCTCGTCCTCAAGAGCTTGTTCCAGTCGCCGTTCGCCATCCACATACTCAACGTGGCAAACGCACAGAGCAACTTGGAGCGCACCTTAGACTCCCTCACGCGCGTCCGCAAAGCTTTGAACGACTACTTAGAGAAGCAGCGCGAGATCTTCCCCCGTTTCTACTTCATCGGGAATGAGGACTTGTTGGACATTATTGGCAATGCCTCTAACGTGACCGAGGTTGGGCGACACCTCCAGAAGATGTTCCCGGGAATCGCCAGTATTGCCTACGACAAGCAGCGGTCGTTGATCACTGCAATCCACTCGGAGGAGGGCGAGACGGTGATCCTCGGCACCCCTGTGTCGATCGCTAAGCACGTGAGCTTGCACCAGTGGTTAAAGGAGTTGGAATACGAGGTGAAGTGCACGTTGTCGAACGCCGTCTTTGCCGCCACTACAGAGCTCAGAGACATTCTCTATGACTCACTGTCGAATGACCCGCGCTCTGATGCCCTCACCGTTTGGATCGCAAGGTACCCAGGCCAGGCGTTGATTCTTGCCTCCCAGGTGTGCTGGACAACCAAGGTTGAGGAATGCATCACCCGTGGAGACTTTTCTGCCAGAAACTACTACGTTCGTGCTCTCCGGATGCTAGCTGGCTACGTGTTGCTGGAAGCCAACGTGGTGACCCGCAAGAAAATCCAAACCTTGATCATCGAACTCATCCACCAGCGTGACATCATCGATGCGGTGCGAAATGTGCGGTCGGTGGACGAGTTTGCCTGGCGATCCAACCAGCTCTTCCACTACGACGTTTCGAATCCCGACCCGGTGAACCGGTTGACTGTGGTGCAGGCCAACGCCACGTTTGTGTACGGGTTTGAGTACTTGGGGGTCCCAGGCAAGCTCGTCTACACACCCTTGGTCGACAAGTGCTTCTTGACCATGACCCAGGCCCTCAACCAGCGGCGTGGTGGCTCGCCATTTGGGCCGGCGGGTACCGGCAAGACAGAGTCGATCAAGGCGTTGGGGCACAGCCTTGGGAAGATGGTGTTGGTGTTCTGCTGTGACGAATCCTTTGACTTCCAGGCCATGAGCCGGATCTTTGTGGGGATTTGTGAGGTTGGTGTCTGGGGGTGCTTTGACGAGTTCAATCGATTGGAGGAGAACATGCTCAGTGCCGTCAGCACCCAGATCGAAAAGATCGAGTTGGGGTTGGCAAGCTCGTCCAGCATCCAGTTGGTCAACCGGCCGGTGTCGGTGCACCCCGAGACCGGGATCTTCATCACCATGAACCCAGGCTACGCCGGCAGATCCACCTTACCCGAGAACTTGAAGAAACTTTTCCGGAGCTTTTCAATGGAAAAACCCGACCGCGAGATCATCGCCGAGGTTATCCTCAACTCCCAGGGCTTTACCTTTGCCAGCGAGTTGGCAGCACGGATCGTGCCCTTCTTCCAGGAAATGGAGCAAGCCACGTCAACACAGTTGCACTATGATTTCGGACTCCGTGCCTTGAAGAGCACTTTGCTGAACTGCGGCAAGAGCAAGCGGCAAAGCGACGGGGATGAGTTAGTGGGTGAGTTGTCGCTTGTGTTGGGAAGCATGAGAGAATCGGTGGCTGCCAAGCTCGTCACTGACGATGAGGTAGTGATGCGCCGTCTCGAGAACGAGCACTTCCCCGAGGTTCAGTACGCGGCGCCGGAGGACACCCGGCTCATTGAAACCGTGCGGGAGATTGCGCTTGCCAGCGGTTACGCCACCGGTGACGAGTGGATGAAAAAGATATTGCAGCTCAAGCAACTTATTGATACGCACCACGGGGTCATGATGGTTGGTAAGGCTGCATGTGGCAAGACCGTGATGTGGAAGACCCTCCTCGCGGCCCTCTCCCAGCTCGATCAGGTGGACAGCGTGCACCACATCATTGACTGCAAGGTACTCTCCAAGGATGACATCTACGGGTGTTTGCATGCAACCACACGCGACTGGACTGATGGGTTGCTCACAGGGATTCTCAGACGGGTCACGGAGAACCTCCGCGGCGAGCTTTCTAAGCGGATCTGGATCGTGTTTGACGGCGACGTGGATCCTGAGTGGGTGGAGAACCTCAACAGTGTGTTGGATGACAACAAGCTCCTTACCTTGCCGAACGGTGAGCGTCTCGCGCTTCCGTCCAACGTCCGCCTCTTGTTCGAGGTGGATAACTTGAAACATGCGACGCCCGCTACCGTCAGTAGATGCGGGATGTTGTGGATGAGTGAGCGATCGATCGTGCCTGCTGATCTTTTGGCGCACTACATGGTGACTTTGCGGACCAAGCAGATTGCCGAGGTCGGGGAGGAGCAGATTGTCCTCCAAACGGCGCATAGCTCGGTGCTTGCGATCCAGAACCGGTTTGCGGACCACCTCCGGCCGTTTATGGACGGGGTGATTCTCGAATGTTTGGAGCACTCTGCCCGTTTGGTCCACATCATGGGCTACGATGCAACCCGCTTGGTCATGACCTTTGCCACCATGATGAACACCTACTGCCGCCGTCTTGTGTCGTTTGTCTCCACCACCGTGAGCTTCCTTGGCGAGGACTGGAAGGCGTATACCGCAAAGGCCGTGTTGCTCTCGCTTGTGTGGGCGTTTGCCGGCGATTGCTCGTTGGAGGACAGAGAGAGCTACTCGAAGGATCTTCTTGGCCGTCTGTTCGGAAGTGGCGGCGGCTTGTTTGACGGAATGAACTGTGACGGTTTCCTCCTTGACCATGACATTTCCCTCCCGGGGGCCGACTGGGTAGCGTGGAAGGTTCCGGTGCGGGAACTCGCGGCCCATTCCATCGTGGAACCGGACGTGATTGTCCCCACCTTGGATACAACCCGACACGAGGACCTCTTCTACTCGCTTTTGGCCGAGCACCGTCCATTCATTCTCTGTGGCCCGCCAGGGTCGGGTAAGACCATGACCCTTCTTGGCGCCCTCCGCAAGTCACCGCACTTGGAGGTTCTCGGTCTCAACTTCTCTAAGGAAACGTCGCCTGCGATCTTGCTCAAGAGCATCGAGCAGCACTGCGAGTACAAAAAGACCGCGAAGGGTACGGTGTTGACACCACGAAACCGGGGCAAGTGGTTGGTGGTGTTTTGCGACGAAATCAACCTCCCCGCCGCCGATTCCTATGGCAACCAGCGCGTCGCCTCCTTCATGCGCCAACTCATCGAGCAAAACGGGTTCTGGCGCAACGACAAGCAGTGGATCTCCTTGTCGTGCGTTCAGTTTGTGGGTGCGTGTAACCCGTCCACAGACCCCGGCCGCCGCGAGTTGAGTCCGCGATTCTTGCGCCACATGTCGTTGGTTATGGTGGATTACCCGGGTAAGACCTCCTTAACGCAGATCTACACCGCGTTCAACGCCGCCGTGCTCAAGTGCGCGCCGAATCTCATTGGATTTGCGGACTCCACCACGGGGGCAATGCTCGACGTATACTTTGGCTCGCGCGCCCGCTTCACCATGGATATCCAGCCCCACTACATCTACTCGCCTCGCGAATTGACCCGGTGGGTGCGCGGTATCTACGAGGCTATCAAGGCCACAGAAGAGCTTAGTTTGGCCAGCTATGTCAGGCTTCTCGCCCACGAAGCGTTGCGGTTGTTCTCTGATCGGCTTGTGGATGCTGAGGGCGCTGCCTGGACCATGGAGTTGCTTCGTGCGGTCTTTTCCCACCGCTTCCCCAATCTAGACATCGCGGCAGTGCTACAGGGCCCGATCCTCTACACCGACTGGCTCTCACTCACCTACCAGCCGGCCGACCGTGACCAGTTGCGGGTGTTTGTGCAGGAGCGACTCCGCACGTTCAGTGAGGAGGAGCTCGACGTGTCGCTTGTGCTTTATGACGACCTTTTGGACCACGTGCTCCGTATCGACCGGGTGCTTCGCCAGCCGCAGGGCCACCTCATCCTTGTGGGTCCCAGCAGCAGTGGAAAAACAACGCTCAGTCGGTTTGTCAGCTGGGTGAATGGGCTCAAGGTTTTCCAGATGAACGTCCACCGCAAGTACTCGCTCAAGGACTTTGACACCACGCTACAGGACCTCTTGCGTCGCTCTGGCGCGTACGGGGAGAAGATTTGCTTTATCGTCGACGAGTCAAACATCTTGGAGACGGCGTTCTTGGAGCGCATGAACAACTTGTTGGCAAATTCCGAGGTGCCGGGGCTCTTCGAAGGCGAAGACTTTGCCGCGTTGATGGCGGTCTGCAAGGATGAGGTGCAGAACCAGGGGTTGTTACTTGATACCCAGGAGGAGCTCTACCGGTGGTTTACCCAACAAGTAGCAGAAAACCTCCACCTTGTATTCACCATCAACGATCCAAACAACCCGGACTCGCCGCAGATTATCTCCTCGCCGGCGTTGTTCAACCGGTGCGTGCTAAACTGGATGGGCGACTGGTCGGACGTAACGTTGGGCCAGGTCGCACGCGACATGCTCCAGCTGTCGCCGATCGACAGCAATGGTGTGGCCGATGCGATGGTGGACATACACCGGTCGCGCAGCGACTCGACAGTGACCCCGGGCTTCTTCATCCAGTTTATCAGAACCTTCAAGGAGGTGTTCAAGAGGCAGGGGGCGACGTTGGAGGACCATCAGCGCCACGTCAACATGGGCCTCGACAAGCTCCGTGAAACAGTTCTTAAAGTGAAGCACTTAAAGGAGTCGTTATCGACCAAGAAGGAGAGTTTGACGGCGAAGGAGAGTGCGGCGCGCAGCATGCTCAGCGTGATGCTCAACGACCAGAACGAGGCGGAGCGGCGCCAGGAGGCATCGCTTGACATCCAGGCCGCGTTGGAGAAACAAGAGGTGGAGATTAGCCAACGCCGTGAGCTGGTGATTGGCGACTTAGAGCTCGCAGAGCCGGCGGTGCTTGAGGCGTTGCGCGGGGTAAAGAACATCAAGAAGCAGCACTTGACCGAGATCCGGTCGATGTCGCATCCGCCGGAAGCGGTCAAGGTGACAATGGAATCGGTGTGCATACTCCTCGGCTACGAGGTGCTGAGCTGGCGCGACGTCCAGACGGCGATCCGGCGCGACGATTTCATTGCGAGCATTGTCAACTACGAGAATGAGAAGCAACTCACGGCAGAGATCCGCACGTACATGGAGCGGACGTACCTTTCACGTGCCGATTTTAACTTTGCGACGGTGAACCGCGCCAGTAAGGCGTGTGGGCCGTTGCTCCAGTGGATCCTCGCGAACTTGACCTATTCAGCCATCTTGGATAGGGTGGGCCCGTTGCGGGAGGAGGTGTACTTGTTGGAGGAGCATGCGCGGAAGAACAAGGCCAAGTTGCTCGCGATCGAGGAGATGATCGAGGAACTCGAAGGGCGGATTGAGCAGTACAAGGACGACTACGGCGCGCTCATCCGCGATGCAGAGAACATCAAGACCGAAATGAGCGGGATCGAGCATAAAGTTGAGCGGAGCATGCGGTTGTTGGAGTCGCTCGGCGCGGAGCGACAGCGCTGGGGCGGGAATATCAAGGAGTTTGTGCAGCAGCGGCAGTATTTGGTGGGGAACGCACTCCTAGCGTCGGCGTTCGTGGTGTACTGCGGCTATTTCGACCAAAGAGGCCGGTCTGAGATGGTAAAGGCGTGGCGTGCGCGGTTAGCGACGGCGGGCATCACGTACGAAGAGGCGGAATCGGTGGTGGTGGGCATGAGCACCAACGAGGAGGTGTTGAAGTGGCAGGAGCACGGCTTGGAGAACGACCAGTTGTACATTGAGAACATGGTGGCGATTACAAACACCGATCTGGTACCGTTCATCATTGATCCGTCGGGGGCGATTGTTGACGTGTTGATGGCGGTGTCGGGAAGAATGTCTGTGGCCAGTTTCCTCGACGACGGCTTTGTCAAACAGCTTGAGAACGCGTTGCGCTTTGGGGGCACGCTTTTGCTCCAGGATGGCGAGCACTTTGACCCGGTTGTCTCCCGGATTATCAACAAGGAGTTCCAGACGACCGGGGGCCGCACACTAGTCAACGTTGGGAAGCAATTGATCGATTGTTCGCCGGACTTTAAGCTCTATATCCACACGAAAGACCCGCGCGCACGTATCCCGTCGTTCCTCCTGAGCAGGGTCACCGTGGCCAACTTTAGCGTCACGCGGAGCAGTCTCGAAACCAAAGTGCTCAACATGACGTTGCGAAACGAACATCCGGAGATCGAGGAGAAGCGGGTTGAGCTTCTCAAGCTCCACGGAGAGTACCGGCTCCGGCTCCGCGTGCTCGAGGAGACGTTGCTTGTGTCATTGAGCGACTCCACGGGGAACATCCTAGACAACAGTCAGGTACTCGCCACGTTGGAGACGCTCAAGTCAGAGGCCACCCAGATCAATCAGAAGATGGTGGACACGGCCGATGTGATGCAGTCAGTGGATGAGACTCTCGGTCGGTATAGCACCTTGGCGGCTGCAAGCTCCGGGGTGTTTGCTTTGTTTGAGCAGTTTGCGTCTATCGATCCATTGTACCAGTTTTCGCTTCCGTACTTTGTGGGGATTTTCGAGCGGGTGCTCAGAACGTCCGGGGAGACCGGTTCGGAGCTCAGCAAGCCGATAGACCTTAACGCTGAACTTTTCCGTGAGGCATTTGCGGTGGTTTCTCTTTCCTTAAAGAGGGAGGACAGGATCACCATGGCCTTGTGTATGTTTATTCTCTCCCACTCGGTCGATGGTTATGCGTCCTTTGCGGAGATTACCGCCGCGTTGATGCGAATCATTGCTGATGGCAAGGCGACAGTGGTGGCGAGCCTCTTGCCGGTTTTGAAGGCGATGTCGATAGATGCCCGGGAAACCACGGTGGAAGGACTTTTCTCCCAATGGTCCGAGGAGCTGTTTGCTCAGTTCCTCCCCGACGACGACCTTACGGCATCGCTCAAGCCGCTCGTACGGGCGGTCATGTTGGTGAAGGCCAATCCGCGCGTGCTCATTTCAGCCTATGCTGAAGTCTGTTTGTTCTTGGATGCCGGTGCCGGGCCGTTTGACTCGAAGTATGTGCTCGATGATGTCGTGAGGCAGCACGCGCACCCGTTGAGCCCGATCATTCTCTGTACGCAAAAGGGTGTGGATCCCACGTTCAGGGTGGACCGTTTGGCCAAGAGACTCTCAGTGAAGTTGTCTATGATCTCCATGGGCTCCAACGAGGGGATCGAGATGGCTAAAAAGGAGATTGGCCTGGCGTTGAGAAACGGCCACTGGGTGTTGATTCAGAATGTGCAGATGGCCCCCGCCTGGTTGGAGTACTTGGAAAAGTACTTGGAAGGGCTCACAAAGACGGAGAACTTCAGGTTGTTCTTAACCTGTGACGTCACCTCCTCCATCCCAAACACGCTCCTCCGGTCATCGCGTGTGGTGTTGTTTGAGACCTCTCCCGGGGTCAAGAGTGCTATGACTGAATCGGTCAAGCTCATCTCCCAGGAGCGGCTCGCCAGCGGGCCGGTGGAGAAGAGCCGGTTGTACTTTTTGCTTGCGTGGTTCCACTCGTTGGTGCAGGAGCGGGTGCGTCTAGCCCCGGTGGGGTTTTCCAAGACCTACGACTTTAATGATACCGATTTCGAGACCGCCATGGTGTTTATCGACAACTGGATGCGGTTTGTGTCGAAGGGGAGGGATAACGTCGCCCCAGAGCTGATTCCGTGGGAGGGAATTCAGTATTTGGTTGCCAGCATTGCGTACGGTGGCAAGGTTGACCGTTCCGAGGATCTCGATATTCTTCAGGGTTTGGCTAGAGATATTTTTACCCGTAGTTCGTTCGATGCGAATTTCACTCTTGTGGAGGGTTTGGCCCCTCCAGAGGGCAAGACGATTGATAGCTATGTTGACTGGATCAAGGCGTTGCCTCTGCACAACTCACCGACGTGGATCGGGTTGGAAGAGAACGTTGAAGACGTGTTGCAAGCGCTTACTGGGCGACGTATCGCTGGTAAAGTGGTGGAGTTGTCTATATGATTGTTCTGGTTACCATATTTTATATTTATGTAATGTGATATTAGTATTCATACATGTAGAGATATATTGATTAATATTTAATATGATATTATGTATGGTATTAGTATCTATTAATTCGTATCTATGATATTAGTATCTATATGTAAAGATATATTATTTTTTTAAGTGGAAATATATTATTTTTTTAAGTGGAAATATATTATTTTTTTAGATGAAAATATTTATGCATATTTGTTTGCTTAATTTTCGTACTTTTAATTTTAAAGTTTAACGTCACGATCATGCAAAGTCTCAAATTTCCAACAAAAATTGGACTAGCTAAAAAAAACTGATCTTTAGATCAAGATAGCTAACGCTAGGCGTCAACCTCCAAATATCATATCCTTTGATGGTATATGCTAGCACCTCCCTCCTGATGCGTGGTTAGGAGGGCCCCTAAGTATCGATCACGTGACCTACTATTGGTTGAAAAATTATGGGCCCAGAATACATAATACCGATGAGCAAATTTCCAAGATAAGCCCTGTTTCCATTGCATTCCACCCTCAGTTCCCGATGTGGTCGAGTATTCAGCCCATACGCCATATCACGAACAAAACTCCACCCCGACTAGCTGTTCTCTTATCACGGAGACTCTTCCAGAAGGCTCCTGAGTGCAAAGCCATTGCCAGAGCGGAGACGGCCCCAACCTTCAGCATAGACTTGCCATTTCCGTCACATAGCACATCCATAAAGGCAGTCAAAACAAAAGTACCGGGTTATTCTGAATGCCCGGCGCTAGGTGAGACGTGCGTGGACTTGGCACTGCGGGGCCAGTTCCGCGAGCTCGTACTTGAGCTCACCTTCAATCTCCAAAGGCACCAATGTCTCCAGATCCGCCACCTTGTACATATTCTCAGCCAGCTAAACGAACTGGAAAACTTCGCAGCCGTTGCGAAACTCTATAGCATACACGTCCCACTCTTCCGACTCCACGCACCGCCACAGGCGGTCAAGGAGCAGTTCATGTTCGCCTTCTACCAGTTGGGCGCCTTGCCCCAGTTTGAAGTGGTCTTCCAGAGCTACTTGGCACACAAACCTATTAGCCCGCACTTTCTTGTGGACGCGCTCCTTCTCTACGTCAAAAGCGGAGATGTGAAGCTCGCCAACGAACTCCTCCATCAGTTCTTGACCCAGGACTACCCCGCGCTCCCCGGTGACACTCTCCATTTGTACTTGCGGAGCCTCATGAAAGCAAACTGCACGCTCAGCTCCGTGCAAGACGCCTTTGCGATTGCCCATGATAGCTTGCAGCTCAACGACGAGACGTATGCTATGATGCTCGAGGCATACGTTCGGCTTGGTTCTCTGGAAGAAGCCACGCTCTACCGCGAATACCTTGCAAACAAAGGCTTGAACCGGTTGCTCCCCGTGCGAATGCAGGAGATTATCGAGCAGTTCATTGCTGAAAAACGAGACAGTGCACTGTTGGCGGTCCTAAACCGCCGGTATTTGGCTCTTATCGAGGAGGTACGCTGTCTCGTGCCCAGTAAAACGAACTTTGACATCCACCGGTTCCTTAACCAGGCATACCTAAAGCTCTTGCGGGTAAACGGTGCCAAAAACAACTTTGAGGATGTTGAGGCCGTCTTAGCAGTCGTACAAAATGACCCCCTCTTCGATAGCGACCAGCTCCACTCCACCGTCGCACAGTGCTTCGCCAAGGTCGGCGACGCCGAATCCATCCACATCTACATGGACCGGTTGCGTTCGATAGGCCACGTGCTCAGACCGGAGTACGTGGTGTTGATGTACAAAGCGTTGTTGAACCGCTACCCGTACCTCGGGCGCCAGTTCTCTCGCGACTTGATGGATCGTTTGCATGAGCTTCCCACGAAGCTCCAGGTGGCTGTGAGTCGCAACTACCGGTTGGCCTTAAACCGCAGAGGCTACTACCTCAAAAGCGGGAACGACCGGCTCATTCGGGAAATCTGTTTGGCTGATCCCACGGACCCGAGCGCCAAATTCCGCGTCACAAACCCCGATGAACAGGTGGTGCAGTCGCTTCGAGCCATGGTGCGCAGCGGGGTTAAGCCCCAGTTCCACCACCTCTGGCAGATCTTGCGACACTTTCTTGGTCGCAAAAGCTTTGACAGCGCGTTGGCCGTCTCCCAGATGATGCTGGAGTGCCACTACCGCACGCCTATCAAGGTAGATCTTGCGTGGTTGAAGTACAACGTATCGCAGCCGAAGGAGCGGGCGTCCGCGGGGAAACGCGTTTGGGAGTTTGTCCAGGTGAACAGACGGCGCTTAAACGCGCAAAACGTCTTGGAGTTGGGTGTCTTGTGCACAGCCGTGAGGAACTACGAGCTCTCCGTGCAGTTGGTCATGGGTCTCGACGATGAGTTGTCGTCAGATGAAACCATGCTCAAGTTCTTGGTGTTGTTCAAGGCCTACATGTACCAGCAGAACTTTCAGGGTCTCGGCGAGCTAATTGCGGAGTTCCGGGGCAGAGACGTGGTGTACAAGCCGTTTTTTAACGACGAGTTGAAGAAGTATGTAAAGTACTTGAAAACCATGAAGGTGGAGCATGCGTCGGTTGAAGAGTTGATTGGGCTCGTGAAGGAGGTTCAGGTGGAGTTATTCAACGAGCGCTTTAAAGCGCACAAGCAGGCCAAAGAGATGCTTGATCTTATTGTCAAGTGGGCCAGACCGCAAGCCTAGATTCCAGGATATCTGTATATATTCCCTGGTAGGCAGGCGTCGATGGGGGATATATGGGAGAGTTTGGCTATGAGAGGTAGAGACCAACCCATAAATATTCTGAAAGGAGATTTGTGGATGGAGATTTGTGGATGGAGTTTAACATAGCATGAATGGGGTACTCTAATTTAGTAGTGAATAATATTTTCACCAAGTGTCGCCATATCTACCCATGGTCTAAACTTGTATTCAATTCTCGATCACTCTGCTTATGATCTCACGCTCTGATTTTTAAATCCACCTATTTCACGAAGCCCAAACTTCTGAGATTCATAATCAAAGATAACGACATCTAATACTGGTTATCAATTCGTACTTTATTTTTTAGAGAATACCAGCCAGCACCTCTACATATATCTAGACCAACTCGGTAATCAACTCCGAGCGGCTGACCTCATATCCTGCATATAACTGATTCATATATAATTTTTGACATTTTGCTTACCCCAGAGCCACTTCAATACCCCGACTCTTCTCTACCCCTCGATTATCTGAGAACATGTCTAGTTTATCGGTTGAAGACGTGGTTCTCAATGCAGTAAGTACTTCTCATAATCGCTCAAAAACGCATACTAACCTTCAGGAACCAAACTTGACTACTGCGCTATTAAAAAGCGTCTACGCCTCCACGGTGTGTATCATCTGCCAGGAAATGATGCACATTCCGTTCTCCACCACCTGTGGACACACCTGCTGCTACGAGTGTTTAAACGAATGGTTGACCCGGCAGCCCCAGTGCCCCCATTGCCGCACCCCCATCTTGAAAGAGCCGGTGTTGAACCGATCCATCCAAAGCGTGGTTGAAAGCTTCGTGGAGACCGCTAAAATCATCAATACTAATATTACGGAGCAGATTGAAGCCGAAATCGAAGCGGTGAAGAAGGTCTACGAGCATGACCGCGTCAAAAAGATTCTTTTCAAAGAGATATTCTCCAACGCCACGACGTGTGTGATTGACCGCTCGGACGGCGTTCCGCGATGCGGCAGCTGCCACTGGGAGGCCCACGGGACACAATGCTTGAACTGTGGCGTGCGGTTCACCATTGCCCCCGATGAGGAAGACTACTACGACGGCGAGGAAGCGTATGATGAGGACCACTTAGAGGGTTCCAGTAGCGACCACCCGCTTCCCGGAAGCAGCAACTTTATGGACGCGATCCAACGCCACATGCTGCGGAGGTACCGTGATAACGACGAAGACGACGAATCTGGGGCCAGTTTTATTGATGACCGATCGGACTTGTCTGAGGTCGACAGTGACCATGTACTAGATAGCGAGGACGAAGTGGGTGAATCGTTGAACGAGATCCGGACGGGCATTCTGGAAATGGAGGAATCTACCCAAAATTTCCGCGACTGGTTGAGCACAAACGATAGTCCGAGAGTCCCCCGCGCGATTATCGAGGACAGTGACTCTGAAGAAAGCGAAGATGATATCAATGCCTCGCTCAGAAGGAGTTTGGGTGGTCCGAGAAAGAGAGTGTGTCTAGCGTCGGAGGATGAGGAACATATGGATAGTGAAGATAACGAGTCTGACAGAAGACCAGGCAGAAGGAGACCATTACACCTCGTTTCTGATGAGGAAGACGAGGAGAATGGTAGTGACCTAGGTGAGGATGAGGAGAACGTGAATACATTTGCTGAGCTAAGCGCAGAGGAGGATGTTGAGCGCTCTTCGGATGGGGAACTTTCGGATGAAAGGTGGTGAGCAACGCTGCTCAATCAGTGGGCTATATTTTGCTGTGAGCTGCCGTTAACAATTTATTCGGATATGCTCAGATGAATGTATTATGAAGATTTGCTCTAATGACGAAATTTACTCCAGATTATCATAAATATGGTAAAGCCTTTTATCCATCTGTAAGATAGCCAGGTCGGAAATTGAAATCCAAAGATAATTAATCTTATTTATTTCCATTAATCTCCATCCGTTTTCATTCATTCTCAACTTGGTGCCGCTTTAAGTTGACCTCTCGTGGGTAACGCATGTCAACGTATAATAGCAAAGGTCGTGCACCTACGAAGCATAACTGTCGCACCGTTTGTGTGCATATAGCCGGCCTGTACACTAAACTCACCTCTTTTTTTTCATTCTCAGTGATTGGCTTACCGAGCGCCAGACATACAACTAGATATAAGACTGGAACGCACGCTATACACTTCCGTTAAGCTCTTCACACACACAATTAATTTCATGTAAGTTCGCCTGCTATATCAGCTGTTATAACAAAAACAGCACGATACATCGGTGCTCACAGTCAAAGCGATATACTAACATACTCTCTAGAATGGCTCCAGATCCACAAAACATCATCAGATTGCAAAAGCTCTACCAGAACTCTCCAAAGCCAATGTGGTTGAAGCACCCAAGATCTAAGTTCTACATTTACCCATACGTCGCCATGTTCGCCGTCGGTGTCACCGTTCCTTTCTACTACTACGGTAGAGCCGTCTTGGGTATTAAGGCCGACAAATAGATTTAACGATACACCAACATTACCGCTTTGAAACCTACAGACAGCTTTTAGCTGCTGGTTCGGGTTTGTTGGGGGGAGCGGCCACTTCGTCTTTTCTACAGCGAATACCCGTATTCGCATACTTCCCCAACTTCCACCAATCTCCGACCCCAGAGTTGTCTCTTACGTTTTAAAGCGTGCCTACGTCTATCTTATTTATTTCTTTCCCAATCCGTTATACCAGATTTGCTATCGGTCCATAAATTAGTGAGTTGTTGAAATGTATGCTTCAACCTCGATTCCTCTATCTTATCCCACCGAATCACATTATTCTTTCTGAAATGTCGACCAGACTGTCCTTAAAGTAGATAAGTAAACCGTGTTTAGAGTGGATTGAGTTTCCCCGCTGTCTTCAAAGTTGCCATCTGTTTTGAATGACTTAGACAATTTCTGGTGCCTGGAAAATCAAAAAAGTAAATACGGGCCGAGCAGGGAATTGAACCCTGGGCCACTCACACCCAAAGCGAGTATCATACCACTAGACCACACGGCCGTACTATAAGAATGAGAGAACCAATTGTTATATCCACCGTTCTCTAACCTGAATTTCAAAGCGACTATTGGCATAGACATGGATCAGAGTCAATACCAGCAACATATACTAATTTTACCCAACTAGCTATAAAAAATCACATTAATTCATATCCGTAAGTCTGAAAATAAACATTAGTGCTAGCGGAATGGACTACCATTCTCCTGATATTCATGATACGGGAGACGCTTCGCCTTGGCATTGCTGGCTGAGTTGAGCCTCGTTTCATAACCCCCTCGTTCCGAATCTCCTCCAGTGTTGGACGCATAGGAATACCCACTGGACAGAGGGAAAAGGTGCCTCTGTCGTTCACTGTTACTCTCCATAGATACATCCTCAGGGAAAAACTGTCCACTCTCCCCGTACCTGGGCTCGGCAAAAGGGCGGCCTTGTTCCCGTTGAAGGCTTGAAGAATATTTATACATATCCGAGCGTTGATCCGTAAACACCGGCTCAGGGGTCAACACTTTCGGCATCCCAGCAAAGTTATCGTCGAACGCTTCCTCCAAGAGGGGGGAACGCTGCTCCAAGTACCGGTCGCTGGAATGAACACTGAGATCGGTGTTTGTGCGGGTGGGGGCAGGCGGCTCGAAGTACGGCTCGGACCTGTGAATACCGTTGATTTCCGCCTCCACGTCATCAAACGGCGAGCGTAAAGACTCGCGGAGGCTGGGATCGGTGCGCTTCCTGGGGGGGAGGATTTGCAACGGAATATCCGTATGGCTCAATCCAATAGGCTTCTGAGAGTCAGCAAGGGAGAGCGGTACCTGTCGCCGAGGTACGTACCGCAGAGCTGCTCCACTATCCAAGACCGAATACGGCTCTATTGGCCCCACGGATTTTTCAATATCATCTGTCGGTAAACTGAAGGCCAAATTTTCGGTGGAGCCAACCAGCCGGTCTTTGCTGCTCCTAGAAGCGTACATCGGTGGTCTTCTGGAAGATTTGGACAGACTATCGCTCATGCTAACATACGGAAACGAGTTCTTGTGCGAGGTATAGGGTGGAACACCATATGTGCTGGAAAAGAGATCGCAGGTGTACGCATCTTTGGTATTTATCGTCGTGAAGGATGTTTCACTGAATGCTTGTGGAAGAGAGACGGTGGCTTCGGGCTTTGTGATATCCGATACGGAACTGCGCAGTTCATTGTAGAATCTCTGTGTCAGGTATTTGTCATACTTGGCGACCAATCTCTCGACCTTTTCATTGACAATATCGACGTAGTACGCGTGGAATCCCGCGTAGCCGCGCTTCTCGATCATGCAGCAAATGGGGATGGCGAGCACGATTGCAAGTACCAACTTGAGGAAGAAAAAGAGCCAAATGGTGACGGAGAGCGTCATAAACGAAAGCACCGCGGCCTCCACCGTGTTATCGACATTGGCAATCAGTTTGATCGCGGTAATGAGATTGTGGCTCTCGTTCTCGTTATATAACGTTGAGTAGATCAGGAGCCCGTTGATCACTTGTCTGGGGCCGTCGCAGACCACAAGCGGAATCATCCCGTTGACCTCAAAGAAGATGTAGAATACGCACCAGTCAAAGAAGTTGTCAGTGGCAATGCCGTTGAAAAGGCAGAAACACGAAAAATTCTTTACACTGTACCAGTTCCGGGCCATAGGGTCAATGTAGTTCAGCGACACAACACGCGTGCGGTATGTCCGGATCGCCATGGCCGTGTTGAAGCAAAGAATCGAGAGCGACGCGAGGATACACGCCGCGAAGATCCACCGCGAGATGCGGTATGGGATTATGGGAGCCACATTCAGCGCCCAGCGGTTGAACACCAAGAGGTTGACACACGTGTAGCAATCGGAGGCCAAAAGTGCTATAGAGAGGAAGATGACGATCCACATCCACAAGTAGTCGCGATTGGTCGCCGCGCGGAAGTTCCGAAACAGATCAATGTCGACCGAGTCAAACCGGATGTCCTTGTTCGTCCCTTCCGCCGCTGACTTTCGTCCTATAAACCACCACATGTTATTGTAGGTTGCAAAGGGGTGTAAGGGGGTGGTAGAATAGGGGGCTGCTCAGGGGTTTGCGGAAATAGCACTATGTGAACAGAGATCAAGGTCGGAGACTGGCGTGTAACTTGTACGTTTTGGGACCGTTCAATGCGGAGTATCGACTGAGCTTGGGGGCTTGGCTGAATGCAATAGTACGGATGCTAAGGAGTGGTAAGTGGTCACAATAGATGAAGCTCCTGGTCAGGCTCGAGATGCAAATCGAGTCCTTCCTGATGATTGGGGCTTGGTCTTCAAACCGACGCGCCGCACACGCAAAGGGATGTTCAAACAGGCTTTTGGATATAGCAGGGCATATGCATGGCTAGACAAAAGAGGTATCTTGATGGGATTATTACTTATTGCGGTAATTAAATATACAGGCCAAGCAGGTATCAACCAACGGACACGGTGTAGCCGCACGAAATGCGTCGAGCCGCAGCGGTACACAGCCTTCATGGAAGTTGAGGCAGCGATGAAACAGGGGGTTCTAGTCTGAGCTATCGTTGAAATAAATTGCAAGGTGAGGGTGTCATTGCGTGAGAATAGTCCCAGATGGTATGCAATGTAAAGTAGCCTTGTAATGGCAGCTACGTTGTGATAGGATTACCGGGGAGTCGAAATACGCTCCATCACTGAGAGATAAACCCACCGAAAACTGTCGTCCAAGGAGTGATAAAAAAAACTCGGCTAAAACTAAATTACGAGAGGCATCAAATAAAATAATATTGCTAAAAAAAAAAGGTGAACGTTAAAAAAAGAAGAGCGACTACTCAGGATCGAACTAAGGACCAACAGATTTGCAATCTGCTGCGCTACCACTGCGCCATAGCCGCAATTCTGAAAAATGATGAAATACAATGCGCCATATTCGACTGGTTATCTCATTACTACGTTTCTACCGTGATCAACATTATATAATGGAACATATTCAAAAGTTCGATCCCGCCACAGCATCCAATTATAGGCCAAGGCAACATGGTATTTTCCATATAAATTCATAGCACTCGCATCTACCGGTGTATTACTGCCAGAAGACATACATATCCCGTGTGTATTAGCAACCCCATCTACACTTATCCATATTTCCACCTTTTGGAATACTCTAATCCTGCCGATTTTCTTTTGTCTCAATCCGTAGGCCATATCCTCTACTAAAAGGGGTCCGTCCCGCCGTGCATGTTTTTCGGCCGAGGTCCAGCCTGCGTAGCCGCGGGGAGCGTTTTGTAATGTGAAATTTTTAGCCCGATTTGACACTAAGCAAAACGCTCCACTGCCGCTTTCGGCTCTGACATTGCATATTGTTTAACCAAAACATTATCCGTCAAGTATTTCACCCATCTCGAGTAAAATACCCCACCTATTCAAAGTCGACTATTTCCAGTCTGATATTAGCTCAAGACCATCCCCCGCACTTGCTACTCAAGCAAGATCACTATCCTTTGAGCTCGCCTTTCAATGGAGAAACCTGCAACCAGTCTGCAGTCACTGGAGAAGCGCAAGACGCTGTCGCCGCCCAGTCCCAGGACCAAGAAGCAAAGAGGCAGCGGTAATACACGCGCGTCGCGCGCTTGTAGCGCCTGTCGAAAGCAAAAAACGCGTTGTTTCACATCGCCAAACCACCCGGGCTGCTTGCGCTGCGTGTCGTTGGGCGCGGCGTGTAGCTTCGATACGGAGATGCCCGACGATGAGGAACGAGTGTCGGTTACGCGCGACACGCTCTTCAGTGCAAATAGCGTTAGCTCGGGATATAGCAACATGCGAGCGTTGCCACTCACGTTGTCATCTTCGCGCGCCCGCTCGACGCTGGACTCGCGCGCACATTCGCCGCTGGTGCTGGCCGTCGCCGCTGGACTCGGCTCTGCCTCAGACACTACAACCATCCTTAAGGGTATACAGGAGATTCTTGCAATCTTGCGTCCCCGCGAACCTTCCGTACCTCCCCAACCGCTTCCCGACCGCCCAAAACACCGCTCATCCATGTTGGAGATTCTAAACTCGCACAACTACCTGTACCCCGGGGTTACAACCCCCATCTCATCGGCGGTGCAGCCAGAGGTGATTCTACCGCACTTTGATACCCCCTCGGAAGCCTTCCTTATCTCGCCGTTCAACTCCATCGGAACCATCAGCTCGCCCAACCACCTTCCCCTTCCCCTCCAGCAGCTTCTTCAGCCAAAGATTGACTTATCGTACCAGGATATCATCACCCTTGGCATTATAACCCAAGACCAGGCGATCCAGCTCCTTCAGATCTTTCGCGACCGCTACGGCCGCTGGGTGTCGTTCCCGGACAAGATTCCCACCGCGCTCTTGGTCGATAAGTTCCGCTTCAACTCGTCGATTCTTCTCACGACCTGCTGCTGTCTTGCACTCCGCTACAGCGACCCCTTCTTCAAGAACCAGGTGTACCACTTGCTCCTTCACAAGTTGCAAGTCGACCTCAACAACGCGCTCACACAGTTGCCGCAGCCGTTAGAGTTCATGCAGGCGCTTGTGATTCTCCTGATCTACGGGCTAAGTCTCTCGTCTGAGACGTTTGTTATCGACGCGTGGTTCCTCTCCGGCATCGCACTCCAGCACTTTGTCACCAACGACACCTTGGGCACGTTGCTCAGTGAGAGCACGCTCCACGGCCCGCGCGACCCGCTCTATGCCGTAGACCGCGCCTTTACCGAGCTCACGGTGTACCGTGTCTGGAACCACTTGTCGTTGGTGCACCTTGTGAACTGTAACTTCTCTGGGCGAGCGTGCATTATCGATGAGGCAAGGCTTACGGGCTTGATGACGTCGTTGTCGGCGTTTAAGAACGTGAACAACTTTGACGGAAGAATGGTGGCAGAGATTTCGCTACAGTACATTATCTACTGTTTTATCAAGAGGATGGAGGAAGCCCAGGACCGGGAAAATTTACCAGAGACACATGATCAAGCCCAGGAAAACTCCCGGGGAAATAGCCCGGCTCAGAACTTGCCGCTCTCCCCCCTCGCCCACACCAAGGAAGAACTCCGCACCTGGCAAGAAAGGTGGAAGAAGCTCCTCGAACAGCCTGCATCTCAGTTTGTCGTTCTTGGCTACCACTACGGATATCTCATGGTCCTTTACAACTGGAACTTCATGAAGCTCTCCACTGCCGCGCGCACTAGAGCATCCAAACCCCTTGCCACTACATTGGCACACACAGACTCCACCACGCTCCGCCTGATGCTCTACCACGCGCGTAAGGTTGTGCGGGAGATTTTGAGTGTCGCGAACGACTCCTACTTCGCCTTCTTGTCCGACCAGATCCACTTTTGTACATTGTTCAGCGCCATTATGTTGATTAACATCTTGCGCTTGGTCGGTAGTGCGCGCACAGGCGACATTGATCTGATCTCGCTCAGTAGCGGCGAGCTAGCCGGGTACTTGTCCGAGATTTCCGACTTGGCGAAGCGCTTCCGCCGCGTTGCTACCGGTGAGAGCGACGTCGTAATGAAGTACGCGTTGACCATCGAGGAGGAAATGCGAGGTGTGTTCCCCGAAGAGCAAATTCGGGGTGCGTATCCCGTGGCCAGGAAGTGAAATTTGATGTTGACATGAAATAGATATGGACAATACAATATATTTGGTCATAGGTTGCTAGTTTACCCCAGATATCCTTTATCGTCCACCCTCTGTTATGGATTACATTTGAACTAGGTAAACGATGAGCGTTGGCTAACTTTCAGATTGAAGCTTAATGTAATAGAAAATTTAAAGTCTATAATTGGATGCGGGAATGGGCAAATTCAAGACTGGAATTTAGCTCCAGGTAGCTATCTGATAGCTACTGGAGTTTGAATAGGAGGGATGTTGTTTCCTGTCTGGGTATAAATATAGTTTACTATGGATCTGACGTCCGCTTCCCATACTTTCATTACCACGTTTATGAACCTACTCTATACCCAGGATACCATCGCCAATGCCCCCCCCCCCTACAAATCTATTTCCCGAAGCCTTGCTTCTATTGATCTTTGATTGATTGAAAATTAAATCCCCTGAATTCTTGGCTCCCATGTGCCATTCATTTTTTTTTTAATCCAGATCGAGAACGTCGGGAAAGGAGTTTTTTGGGGCACTTCCCACATCCATATTCGGCAACAACCCCTTCACACGCCACCTCCAGCGCAACCTCTTCTTGGTGGCGTCCCAGAGCTCTCCGCCTGAACCCTTTCTACCATCACTCATAAGTTCGAGGTTTTGTAGTTTGGTGACAAGCTCGTCAGAGAAGCCCTGGCCCTCCATTGCTATGGCTCTGGGTTTTGGCGATCCAAAAGGCGAACGGTGGTTGAGGAATGAGGGTAAGCACGCCTTTTTCCAGGGTGAAGCCGGGGTGTGTGCTTTTTTCCAAGGCGAAAGCAGAAGTTTCTTCCGGGGCAGCGTTCGTGACTGTTCTGCGAACATGGTGTTGTAGTCCTGATCCACCTCCTGCTGGAAGAGTCGCTTGGCTGGAGGGACATAGGTTGAGGCAATGCGGCCTTGTTGGCGCTGACGCTTCCGCAACTCCTCAACCACTTGCAATTGAAAGTCAAAGTTGGACTCCTCTGGTGGTGCCTGTTTCTGCAACAATTCTTCGTATTCATCGGTGCAATCCCCGCAGATGAAGTTTTCGTAATTGTTAGCGGGCAACATTGCAGATCCATCGCTTTTGTCAGCTTCCGTCAGGGATAAAAGGGACGAGAGTTCGTACAATGGCTTTTCGCAGATATCACAGTGCTTCAAGAACTCTGTACCGGGAATTTTACCGAAAATTGATTCCAAGTTCTCACCCCGAGGCCTTTTAGATGGGGTGGAGAAATAGTCGTCGTTGGTGGCAGGCATGGTCAGCCATCGGGTCGTGGCGACCGTGGGAGTAGCGGCCGTGGGGGTCACGGGCCGCGAGATAGTTCGTGTGTACGAGAATCGGCGGTTTGGCGGGAGAAGCTCTAACTTGTCGTTGAAAGGCTCCACAAGAGTGTTGGAGTTGGACAAGATGGTGGAGTCGGAGCAGGATCGGGAGGTGGACTCAGATAGATAGCTGGAACTATGATTACCACCGAAAGTAGAAGATATATAGCCGACCTTGGTATCGCAAGGCATGTAGCTGGAGCTAGAGAAAGAAAAGCTTGGTTCAGAGTCAAAAGTGGAAGAACAGCATGGCTTAGAATCAATAGCAGAAGAGCGGCTCGGGTTGGCATCGGAAGCGGAACACATTGTCGATGTAACCGGGCTATCATTGGAATCTGCACGGCTCGCAGAACCAGTACTTGAACTGATACACGTGGGACCAGAACCAGCGCCCGAACCGGAGGTTGTCGGAAGGAGGGAAAGTGCGCCGGAGTTTGGTTTGTCCACCGAGTTGAACCCTGAAGCAAAACACGAGTCGCAACCCAATCCTATCTCACCAGTTTCCATTACTCCCTCAGGCACACATCGCGACCGTTGTGAGGTCATTTGCAGAAGCGATCGCTTGACATTCGCTATGGATTGCTTGCGCTTGATGGTCTTGACAACATCAGAGTCCTCGATGTAATCTTCAACGAGACATAACTGGTCGTGTCGATCCTGGAGCGTATGGCAGAAGCTATCGTTCACCTCGGGGTCTTTGGGAGAAGCTAAGGTCGAGGGAGAGGACGGGGGCGGAGGCAAAGGAAGCGATGTGAGCGTATGATAGTCGATTAGATCCAACTTGGACGTCTTGTGAGAGATGATTTTTCGACCGCAGCTCTTGGGGTTCTTTTTGTTGGCAGTAAAGTAGTCGTAACTCTTCTGCTTAATTGTCGCCTGCGACAGAAGCGTGGAGAGGCTATAGAGGTCTTCCACGGTAGTACTGGCCTCCAAGGAGACAATATCGGCAGATATCATGAAGAGAAATGGTTGTGTAAAGTATTAATGCTCTGAATGGTAAGGTAATGGGTGGAGATGCTGAGTATGGTAGAGTTTATTGTTTCTAAACCAAGTAATGCTTCTGAGATGGGATACTAGTGGTCTCGGAAGAGCGTCAAAGGTTTGGACCAGATTCGAAGGGCCAAAGTGGTAGCGGTTACAGGCTAAATCTATCCTGCAACGGCTAAATCGTAATAACAATCTTTTGGATGCAAAATTATTCTTTTGGATGCGAAACGGATAGTTTCAGTAGCGGATGCTCCGGGCGGCGGCAAATTCCAGTTTGACCAGCTTTCGAACTTTCTCACGGTTGTGCAGAGTCTAAAACGAAAGGTTGGATCAGATCCTAGTAAGGTTGGGCGTAACAAATTATTCCAAACGGTAGGCGTTTTTGGTGTGATATTCCATACGGTTAACGATACAGCTCAGTGTGAATTAATCTGCCAACAAATCGGATCAGCTTGTTGGACGGTACCTGAACGGTAACTATGCATGCCATAAATCCTGTACCCATGCTACAGGTGCAGGCTATTTTGGTTTTGCTGCTTTGAAGATGAAACTCTAATGGTGTTTTGGCTGTCCGGATCGGGAGATTGTCCAGGAACGGGCTTTCGCGAATACACCATATCTATTGACGAGATTTAACTTTGAGGGTGGAGTCAGATCCATTGTTGAGAAAGTACAATATGTTCTATTCCAAGGCATATCACATAGTTTGTGCCAGAGATATCCCGGGGTTAAAACTACAGTTCGATATGAAATAGCCCATTTCTACTGTGGTGGCTAAATTCCCGCGAAAGGTCCCTTACACTGAGTGCGCCGAGCGTGTTTTAACCATGCAGCGTTGCTGTGGCCGGGGTGCGCCCCAGAAAAAAGAAACCTGTCAAACCGCCAAAACGGTATTGTTAGTTGTCAACATCACGTTACGCCTAATCAAGAGAGAAGAGAGGAAAAGAAACGGGAAGAGAAATAGGCTATAATAAGAAAGTAGAAAAGTTTTGCAAGTCAAGATTAGAGTGAGAGAAAAGAGGCTGCGAGTTGGCGGATTTAGGTATGTCACCATAGCTACAACTGAGAAATAGGACCACAGGGTACAAACCAGTGCGGTAACTCCCTCTCGTCAATAACCCCAGTAATTATACTTAAGTCTAGACCCCTGTCTTCCTCCAGACAGAAGTAATGTTAAATACTTTGGTGATGCCATACATTGGACGGCTCCCCCACTACCAGGCGCGAAAATTTAAGTCTTGACACGTAAACACGTAAAGCACGTGCCTCTTCTCGTGACAGACTCAGGCAAAGAAAGTTTCGGAAACATGTGTGCCCCACAATTATGTTCCATAATAGCCCTACGTCTATCACAATAAAGCTATGCTGGATTGTTTTTATAAATTACCGCCCTCAATATTGTTTTATGGTAAACAGACACACGACTACCGCATGTGCGGAATAAGCGCTGGCCCATCCTTTGGTAGGGCCTGATGGGTCGCACCAATGACGTCACTAACTGAAAGATTAGAAGAAAGCGTTTTTATTTGAGTAATGACGCAAAATATCCATGTGATGAAAAAAGCACAAGAGGCTGTATTTTCAAGTTAGTAGCTCAAAACAGTAGAAGGACGGGGACTCAGAACTCTGGGCATATGTCAGGGAAAGAGGTAATGAAACACGGGCGCTTCATACAACAAATGAAGAGGTAGAAAACCACAATTCCAACGGTAGTTTAATAAGTATAGACAGTTACACCGACTCATACAAGCAATACCAGAAAGTATTGGGGAAAAAAATATACCAGTCAAGACCTAATATATACCAGCTGTATAAGATTGGGAATAGACAGTAACCACTCGCTGAAAGCTTAAACCCCAACCCGAGAATCAGCCCGTATGCATCCTGCGTTCGGAAAAATCCAGTCAACTCCTGAAACGACCCGGAATGGGTCCGCCACCCTCATTCGTTATCTACATCCATAGCCTTTTTCATACATTCATATCTAAGCATACCCTTTTAACAATAGAACCTTTTTCACCATGTCCACTGCTTATGTCTCTACAGTCGTTGGTGCCTTGGCATGCCAGCGTGACTCATATTTGCGCACCTTGACCACGAAGGTCGTCGGGTGCCAGGAGCTCTTACCGGAAAAGAAGAGCAAGAAGGCGTCTGAACCGGTGACAAAGTCCTATGAAGTTGAACTTGAAGACACCGTTTTGTTCCCTGAAGGCGGCGGCCAGCCATCGGACACTGGTTCCATTAACGGCTCCATCCCCGTCACCTATGTTAAGCGTGATGGGCTCATCGCCAAACACATCACCACGGAACCGCTTCAGGTCGGGTCAGAAGTTTCCTTAACGCTCGACTGGGACAAGAGGTGGGACCACATGCAGCAGCACACTGGACAGCATCTTCTTTCTGCCGTTTTAGACCGCTACGACTTGCCAACGTTGAGTTGGTCCATGGGGGAAATGCTCAACTACATCGAGCTTCCAAGAGCTATGTCAGCGGAGGAAGTGGCCAAAGTCAGCAAAGAGGTCAACGGTGAGATTAAAAAAGCGACAGCCATCGCAGTGGAAGTGCCAAAGGACAAGGACGAGGTGAACCAGGAGAAGATGCCACTGGACTACGATGTTAACAAGGGCGTTTTGCGCATTGTCACCATTGGTAAGCTCGACTCCAATCCGTGCTGCGGGACCCACCTTGCGCTGACGGCGGAAATCGGCGCCATTGCGCTCTTGAATCAGCAATCCGTGAGAGGCACCAACTCCCGTTTATTCTTCCTCACGGGCGATAGGGTTGTGACTTATGCTACTATGGCGCACAGCGTGTTGAAGACGTTGAACGCAAACTTGTCATGTCAGACAGATGGTATCTGTGACAAGGTTGCGCAGTTACAGATGTCCTACAAGAAGGCAATTACCAAGGAAACCAACTTGATGAAGGAGTTGGCCACGTACGAGCTGAGGGACTTTGTTGCCAAGTTCAAGGGTGGGGCTTGTTTTGCTTACGTCTACAAGAGCGACCTTGGGCTTGACTTTGCCCATAATGTCACTCGCGAAGTCGGAGTGTACTTTGCGGAGGAGAAGGTCACTGACAAGACTGTTGTGGTTTTGACCGGAGAGGGCAAAGATGGCGGTGCGTGCATCGTGATTGGCGAAAAGACGGACGAGATCGTGAGTGAGTTGAAGAAGAGGTTGTCAAATTTGAAAGGCGGTGGCAAGGGCAAGTTCCAAGGCAAGATCTCCGCGTATGAGAAGGGTCAGTTGGAGTCTGTGAAACTCTACCTCGACAGTTTATAGGGGTTTATGCTGTATCCTTTTATGGGTTGCTTATTATATATGTACCGTCGGATTTAATAGCTCTGGCTGCCTAATATATGTGTTATTTATTGATTTATTGACATTCTTGATGTTTTTTTTTGTCCATATCCTAAGGGCGTAGGTGTATTGGTGTTTCCATGTGAGCTCCAGCGCCAGCTTTCCGATCTTAGATTAGACACCAAAACTGTGTCCACAGCCTCTCCCTGTTCCCTAGGTGACATGTCTCAGACCCGATTATAAGCTTGCTTCATGTTTCCCGGGCTCCATCTTCACTTTTTAGAGGGGCGGATCCGAAATAAAAATTTCAATGCCGGTGACATTAGCTTAGTCTTTGGTTTATGAGACCTAGTAAGGAAGCATATATGGATGAAATACAGAAATAATCTTTGCTTATACTTCTTGGTGCTTATTAAAACAGCCAGATGATAAATATGCAGCCTAAACTGGAGGTCCTAACTGACTAAAACGTCACACCATGATTGTCTTCGAAAAAACAATCAAACACGGGCCCATATATGAGACCACAATCTACATACAAGACATCATGGATCTAGCACCCTTAACTATATACTAAACTTCACTTATAGTAACTTCTTATCTCGTTTATTAGCTCACCCCAACCAAACCCTTCATCGCCAGGTCCGATCTGAGGAGTGATCTACAGAGCTCGCTTGGAAACGCTTACTCCTTCTTAGCATCTCTCTTTGCCTTCTTCAACGCTCTCGCACGAATCGACTTGTGCATGTTCAAGTTCAACGTGTTGGCAATCTTTGAGTACACCCCAACGGTGTTTTCGATCCCCCAGTGCATTAACGCGTGTGACCAGAACGGCGTGGTAGTGCCAAACCTTTCCTGAGCACCGTTGCGACGCCCCGCACTGCGCAACACCGATGCGACAAAGGTCTTTGGGTTCGGAATCGTGACAGAGGTGCGTCTAATCTTGGACATTGCCGATGTCACCAAGTACGAGATCACTAGTTCAACATCCACGCCCTGTGGCTTTAATTCACCAGCCAAAGCCGCAGACCACTGCTGTAAAAACGCTTTGGACCCGGAGTAGGTTGCAAGGTACGGGGTAGGCAACAAACCACCGAAGGAGCCCATGCTCAAGATCAAACCGCGCACAGACTTTCCGGCGACGGTGGCCACAATCTGCAGCGCAACCACCTGGGTAATTCTCAAAGTGGCGGTGTTGTTGATGGTGATGATGTCTCTCATCTCCTTCTCTTCGGTTTCGAGGAACGGAACCGGGATGGAGTGGGATTGGCCAACGTTGTTGACCAAAACGGTGACCGGCAAGGTACTGATTACCGCAGAAAGCTGTTCGTAGTTGGCAGTTTCGTCGGTGGACACGTCAAAAGCAAGCACCTGGGTGGCAACCCCGTACCTTGACTCGATATCGGCCGCAAGGAGCTCCAACTTGGACTGCGTACGCGATACCAACACCACATTCAACCCCTTCTTTGCCAATTGCAAGGCGTACTCCTTCCCGATCCCGTCGGAAGCACCAGTGACAACTGCCCAGTACTTTGCCTTCTTTGCGGCGCCGTATTTGGCAAAGTTGACCGCCGGGAGGAGGAAGCAGTCGGCAACAAGGGCAGCAAAACCCAACGTCGCAGTCGTGGTCTTGTACACACCGACCGCAAGCGCGAGGTAGAGCAACAGGGTGACAAGTTTACAATCGGAGCAGGAGTCAATCGTTTCAAAAATAGACATTCTGGTGGGTGATGGACAAAAACGATATGAGGGCAATGGTGGGAAAATGGAGTCGTTTTGTTATCGAGGGTGGAAAAACTACGTCACGTGATAAGCTATTTCTGGCAGTTGCGGAGCTTTCGCAGGGCACGTCAATAATTCTATATATTTGATACTAACGACTGGATATTTGACTATTGAGCATTTATATGGAGTGGGGACACCTTTTATATGCCTTTACCTTCTTTCGGTCCCACACAGCAGGATCGGTCATGTCAATTGTGCTACAGTTGGATATTTACATGAGCACATATATTAGCCTTTAAGGTATTTAAGAGCCAGACTGAGTGCTGGCCAGGCCACCTCATCCATGGGTGGAGGTACATCCCCTGCTCCTTTGTTATAGGTCTAAGACGAACCATCTCATGCCAAAGTTTAACGTATGAATATCAGCATTGCAGATGAGCTATCTGGCCTTTTTATAACCCATCACATAAACGTAATATTATCAAGATTTTCGTCCGTGAGCTGAACGTTTAACTCATCCCTTGCCACCTGCCCCGCCAACGTCTCGAGATGGCGTTCCGTCTTGAACCGCTTGAGCTCGAACTCCATCAATCTGGACTCGTTCTCCTGTAGCGCTGCCTCTCGCTTCTGGAACTGCTCAGCCTGAACACCCATCTTCAATATCTTCACCCACGGAGAGTACACCTTAGGGACGTGGTCCTCCGCTGGCTCCACTGTTTCGGACGCCGGTCGGTTATACGCCTTGTGTGGCTGCTCCGGCTGGCTCCTGGAATCGTCAAAAGAGCCATGGTTTCCGCTGTAACCACCACGATTTTGCGGTCTGAATCCACCCCTGTGACTCTCTCTATCACCTCTGTGACTTTCTCTATCACCTCTGTGACTTTCCCTATCACCTCTGTAACTTTCCCTTTCGCCTCTATGATTCTCTCTGTCTCTATCACCCCTCTGGCTTGGTCTGTGCCCTGAGCTGTGTCTTCGGAGCTCTTCAGAGTCTGGTTTGGAACTTTTCCTAAATGGATCAATATTCTCTGACGCCGAGTAGGACTTTCTGCTCAAAGATTCAGGTCGCTCGAAGTCACGGTCGTGTGCCTCGTGGTATCTTCCGTCGACATAGTCGTCTTGGCTGGACTCTCGATAGCCTTGATTGTCTCTGTAACCACCACGCCCACCTCTCTCTCCACGTCCGCGGTAGTTGTTCCCGCGGTAGCCGCCTCTACCGCGTGGTGGGTGGCCATTGGGCTCTCGGCGGTATGGATAGTCGGACATCGGATATGTGAGTGCAAAAGCGGTAAAGGTTTACAAGTAGAGCTTGAAACTAGAAGGGAAAAGGTGCCTGGTGTTGTCTAGCTTTGTTTAGGAGTCGCGTGTACGTTACTTAATTTGTTCTACAAAGTGCGTAATTCTTACCTGACTCCGTTTTGCGATGTGATCGTATTGTCCTGCCCACGCTCTGGGTTGCGCACTCCTACGTTGCAGGACCGTCAATCTCACTCCAATCGACCTTTGGCCGAATAAAGGTGGTAATCACAAATCTCCAAATTTCTAACTTACCGTCAAGTTTAGGAATACAATGTGGATCAGTTTACTCGGCTTTTTTTTTTCATCAATCTCTTAGTCTTAGGCCTCAAAACACATAGTGAGCTAAGTTTTATCTGCAAGGTATAGGATAAGAGGTGTAGGGCTGCTAAATACTTGGTTTCCTTAACTGTACTAGATCTGACGGAGAAAATCCTCCAAAAATACGTCATCTAGGTGGCTGGCTCCCACCCAGTGAGTTCGAGAAAGTCTCTGACCTATCCCCATGAATGCCTTGACGGGACTGCAATTACAGTATGTCACGTTGAGCTGCCCGGCTCTTTGCTTACATCTCTCACCGAGTGAAGTAACTGGTATTATTTGGAAAGTCCAAGGGTATATACAATACTAGTTACATTTAGGCTACGAACAAACCACACGGGATTGCCAGAATTTGAAACACATGCCGATAGGTGGACTCGTAAAACCCGTTTCGATCATCCATCAGCTTTAAATATCCATGCTTTGGCGAGATGCAGCGCATTCCATTTATAGCTCTTGGTTCATCTCATGGCTTGCCATTTTGCATCTCCATCATTTTCGTCATTCGCCCACTCTAGGAGATCCCGGAAGATGGCCTTCGAGATCTCAACATCCATCGCAACCTCAGCGTGCGCCATACGTGCGGCCTGCGCGTCGTCAAGCGTGAGCTGCACGCACACACCGCGCGCAAACTGGCGGCGTTTGAACTCAACCACACAGCGGAGACTAGCCATGCGACAGTGCTTGATCTCGAGCACCGAGAGTCGCGGCGCCAGGTCCATCTGCAAGAGCCGTCCAACGGAACGGTCAGTCACATTGTGGCAGTTACTGACGGCAATACGCTCGAGCGTCGCGCCAGACCGCGTGGTAACCTCCCAGAGGCCCTCGTCACTCACGTCGCAGCCCGCAAGCCCGAGCGTGTGCAAGCGGCCACTCCGGCCCAAATGACGCACACTCGCGTCTGTCACAAGATGGCCGTCGCGGTGTCTGCCCAAGTTGATGAATTGGAGGTCGCGGCAGTTCTGCGCGATGGAGATAATACCGGCATCGGAGACCAAGTGACACGCGCGGAGGTCGAGCTTGCGCAAGTCGCGGCACCGCGCACCAATGTTGTGCAACGCCGTGTCATCGACGAGAGAGCAGCCCAGGAGAACAAGAGATTGTAGGGCAGTCGATAAGAGAGTCGCTGGGAGCGTGAACTTCGGACACATGAACATCTCGAGGTGGCGGAGCTGGGAGGCATCGACGTTCGCAGCCATGGCATGGACCGCCGCAGCGGTCGCGCGCGTGAGCTGGCTGAGCGCGAGGTGCGACGGCCGTGCTACTGGTTTCGCTGTCCGCACATATTGCACAAACTTTGCGTCGTTGCGAAAGAGGATGCGCGTATCCAAGCACTCCCGCGCCGCGCGGTACCACAAGCGATTCACCTGCAAGCACGAGTACAACGAGCCGGGGATGTGGTCCGCATAGCCCACAATCTTTGCAACTATTTCGGGGAGGTCAAAAGGAGAAGCATGTGACGTGATAGGGAGTGTGTGTTGCAAAGGAGATTGGGTGAAAGGAGAGGACGTGAAAGGAGAGGACGTGACAAGAGAATCAGACGTTATGGAGAAAGGGGCGTGAGGAGAAGCATCGGAGACCGGCAGGTACGGAAAGACTTGGGGCGTGTTTTTCCTGGGGGTAATGGGGCTGGTTCGGTGGCTCTTTCTGCGTGGAGTCGCGTCGTCGTGGAGCACATACCGGATGCAATGTTTAGAGGGTGGGCAGGTCCGTTTGGCTTCAGGATACATCGTTGATCGAGTTTTGGGGGAGGGGGGAGTACCAATGTTAGCAAAAACTTGATAGAGGAGAGATGAGACCAATGCTATTAAGGGAAGGGTGCAAAGGAGATGCAAGATGAATGCGGTGGTGCAAATGCAAAACAAAGATGGTTTACGAGAATACCACCGAGCGGTCTAGAAGGCGCAGAGCGGATATATATACAACCTCACCTCCAGAGGCGTAGGCAATCTTTCACAACATACGGCTGGTAGACCAGCCATATAGTGTTGTCGATTAGCGGCACCTGCCTCAACATAGCGTATCCTGGCGTGCATGCTCTGCATGGGTGAGTCGCGACAAGTGGACGGAAACTGTAAATAATCTGCGTGGTTGGGTGCATCCATGCGCATTAGCGTGGGTTTTGACGCGCCGGACCGTTCCTACAGTGCGACAGTAAATCCCGGTGCCATTTTAAGGTTATGAAATGTGAGACATACGTTTACTAGCTCCTATTACTTTCCTTGTCAACCGAAATTTTTGGTATCGCGATTCAGGCGTATTCTCTGCGGGTGACAACAGCGCCTAGCGCCGGATGGGCGAGCCATAAACTGGATAACCCACAGTCCCAATGCGTATTACAATAGCAAAACTGGTTTTACGAGTTGGTCTAGACCAAATCTCGTCCGAGCACTTTGAAGCACTTTGAAGCACTTGGCTTGTCTATGGCACAAAAGCCCTCTGGCCCTTTTCACGTGCATCAACAAAGCCATCCATCTCACCCTTTCACACATGCTAGAACGACTTGTCATGTAAAATTTAAAACAAGACATGGAGTGCACCTCAATCTTACTGAGGCTGGCCAGGTTATTTCAGGTCTCGACAAATATATGCCATCGATCTATGGTAAAGGGTTCGTTTGAGAGATGCTGCAGGGTTTCTCGCACGACAAGTCCTGCGCGCTCTGGCGGCTGGTTTATTTTCCTCGTCTCCGATGCTCACCCGCCATGCTAAAAACAGAGTCACGTGACACAATAAAGATTTCAACGTGTTTATTCAAGCCACAGGATAAGCCGTAAAGGTCGGTGGCTTTAAACCACTTTGAAACTGTCAAGGCCGAACTAATAAATTGCGACTTTTACTCTCAGACAGACCCCGCTTGCTTCATTATAGTGCTAATTTCGTGAACTATTGTAGAGCTAATTTCAGGAACTATTGTAGAGCTAATTCCAGGGACTTGCAGTTAAAATGAAACCCCCAAGCAGGTCAGTCCCCTTGCTAAAGTTTAAACAGCCCCCCGGATGGAGTATGTTTACATCTGTCCTAATTGAACTTATACTGCATTGAGTCATCTGATGGTAAGAACAAGAGTACTTTGACCTTCTATGACTACAGGTTAAGCTTCCATGATCCCCACTCGGTTCTGGGTGCAACCGCGTATTCAAATATCACCTAGACGTCTCAGCCCCGAGACCCCTATCTGGACTTCGCAGGATGTGAATCTGGCTGGGAGTAATGCCTGGGTACTATTGTATTTCACCAGTGCGATAGGACCTTTCAATTTTTTTAGACAAGATCTTTCGTAAACCAAGCGGTTCTTAGTGGTGCTGTCTGACTTCCAAAATCAGCATCACCTTTCAGAACCCAAGCCCCCAGAAGCTAATATTATTGAAAATTTCTCATCGTCTCTTGCCCCGAGAAAAATTAACCAAGCCTTGTGTGTTTCGTTGGTATATGGCAGAGAGGAGTGCTGAGGGACAGATAAGTTAAGCAATATTAAAAGCATTTGGGCATGTGTCCAGCCTTATAATTGCGTGCTTGAATCGCAGCTAGGGGTGTTCCCTGCGAGTGCGCACAAACGAACACTAAAAATGTAAACGACATGCAATAAAGTTTCACTCACATATCAAGCCCAACCTCCTCATGGGCGAGGAAACACACTGTGGGATACTGGGGTCTACAGATGCGAGAGATTCAGACTAATCTCAGTTTATATATGAACTACATAGCTGTAGTGATGTGTATACTGACCGGGCATCTGCCTTATCACCTTTCTGCGGCTTAAAATCTCCTTGCATATTCATCTGGTCATAATCACCACGCCGTGCACAATTATTAAGGCCAGAGAATAAATAAAAAGAACTGGTTCTGGTCTACCACAAAACAGAAGTGTCTACAGAAGTGTCTTCAGGATATGTCCCACGCTTTAGGACTGCATAATCTATGGACTTTCAGACCATCGTCTAGAGGTTTGATTATTTATTTTTTTTAGCCTATGCGCGTAAACACGCCATTCACATCACTAATTCGCAGAACTGCTGAGCTAAAGTTTGGTTCTGCATTGGTTCTGTGTGGTCTACTCACTTGACGCACGCGGGTATATAATCACTTTTAAGCTCTCCGCTACGGAATTCCCAGTCAATGATAGTTCTGCGCCCAGGTTTGAACAGACCGTGTCTGTTTCGCAAGACTCTGTCAAGAAATGTATAAACAAGTTGAAGCACTGTGGGTGTTATCAGCACTACAAACCTCGCTACAACGGGGTGCACTTTCATAGGCATTACCCCCCGAGCAGGTCAGAAGTCGTGCGCCTCTCACTGATGTCATTTCACACGCTCTTCCCCATGTTGTAGGCCGCCACGCAAAGCCTGCAATATCCGTCGGCTTTTGCCATGAAAAACTGGCGGCTAAGCAAAAAAATTGTTTCGTGAATCAGCAATACAACTATACAAGTTTGATACTCCTCAGAATCTACAATGCACAATTTGGATGTTCTGGACGGAAACGGTCTAGATAGGATGGCTGAGCAACACCAAGCGACACAAATGCAGGTTCCAGCCGATACGCCGGAAGATGTCCCGATGGAAATGCCATGTGAGACGGCAGAACCGGCAATAGACGAAATAGAAGCACCAACCGAGACCGAAACATCAACAGAGACCCTGGCCGGAGCAACAACTCCAATGGCGTCAATCGAAACTGAAACATCGGCCGCCACAGTATCACCCTTGGCCACCGAAAGACGTCTCAGAAAAGACGAATACACTGCCTTCAAGGCTCAGGTCAAGCTCCTCTTCTCCCAGATCGACGTGGATGCCATATTTGAAGGCGATTTATGGTATCAGATTCCCACTCCGTGGCTACAGGCCTTCCTTGAGACCGATTTTGGTTCTCTCCACGAAGCTAAATCGCGCCTCGGACCTATCAACTACCTGACATTGATTGATAGTTACGGAGTCCTTGTTGCTACCGCTACCTTGACACCCATCCCCACAGAGGCGCTTGGCATGGTCTCCACAGCCTTTGGAGTGGTGGGCGACCCCATCGAAAGCTACGTCATCCAGGACAATGGCCACAAGGTGATGGAAAACTTTCCACCCGTGTTTGAGATCCACACGCTACAGACTTCCGTGAAGGTTGTGAAGCGCTACTCCGTCACCGCACTAGCCACCGTCGGCGACCTCCTTGCGGAGTTGAAGCAAACCAACGGCATCCTGTCAGAGATCCGTCTCTGGCTCTTGGAAAACTACGTCTCAACCTCCAAAAACCATAGCTTCACCCTAGAGGAGTTTGTGAATGTCGAGTCCAAAACCTTATTGTCCCCCAAGGACTACCACCGCAGTCTACGGGATATCAACCTCTTGTATGGCCATTTGGTGATAGACACCGCCACTGGCGCCAACACCTTTGCCTCAGACGCGGTTCCTTCTAGCAGCGAATACGGGGGGGTTGTGGGCTTGAACAACCTCGGGAACTCGTGCTACATGAACTCCGCGCTCCAGTGTTTGATCCACTTGCCCGAATTGTGTCTTTATTTCAAGGGCGGCAACCACACCAAGGAGCTAAACCCTGGCAATCCTTTGGGGATGAATGGTAAAGTGGCTAATGCGTTTGGCGCCTTGATTCAGCGGCTCTTCAGCGCTTCGTCGCATGATTCCTACGCCCCCAGAGAGTTTAAAAACATCATCGGCCACTACGGCCCGATGTTCCACGGGTACCAGCAACAGGATTCGCAGGAGTTTTTGGCGTTTTTGCTTGACGGGTTGCACGAGGACTTGAACCGGATCTTGAAAAAGCCGTACGTTGAGAAGCCTGAGTTGGAGGACGCCCAGGTGACCGATCTGGAAGCCATCAAACAGCTTGCGGAGACCTGCTGGGAGCAGCACCGCATGCGCAACGACTCAGTGGTTGTGGATTTATTTGTGGGGCTCTACAAGTCAACGTTGGTGTGTCCGGAGTGTGATAAGGTCTCCATCACTTTTGATCCGTTCAACGACTTGACCCTTCCGTTGCCAGTGGAAAACCTCTGGAGCCTCACGGTTAAGGTGTTTTTGGATGCCCAGCCACTACAGACCTTGGACGTGGAGCTAGCCAAGTCGTCCTCCTTCAAAGATTTGAAGCGGTATGTCGCTGAAAAGACTGCGGTCGATGCCAGCGAGCTTTACTGCTTCGAGGTGTATGGCCACGATCAGTTCTACCGCGACTTCCAACGCGACGACAGCGTGGGGTACATGCCCATTTCCACCTTGATCTCCACCAGCGACGAGATCTACTTCTACCAGATCAAGAAGGAGGTAGATGACATCATTGTGCCAGTGTTCAACGTGATTGGCCCCGATCCGGAGAGCACCTACCGAAACACTACTGCCTTTGCGTTCCCGTACTTTGTTGCCGTCACCCCCGATGAGACCCATTCGTTTGGCAAGATCCGCATGAAGCTCGAAGCCAAAGTCAGTCAGTTGTCCACCTACACCTACTTCCACTCCGTAAGGGACAAGTTTGGTCTGAGCTACAAAGTGGCCGACTTTCCGTTACTTATGAATGGAGGAAAGAAGGTCAAGGCTCAATCTGCTGTTAAAGAGGCTGACAATGTTGAATTGGGAGACGCTGGTAATGCCGAATTGGGAGACGCTGGCAACGTCGAATTGGAGGAGACTGACAATGTAGAATCGGGGGATACGGTGATGAAGGATGTGGCTGGCGATTCTTATGACGAAACTAGTGATGCTTATGACTCAGATATCTCGCTTGCGAACCCGAATATCTCCGGAAATTTTGCCTTCGATATCAAAATCTTTGACCACACCAACGACAGAAGAAAGTATAACTGGAACAAGGGAAGCACAGACGCTTCTGATGTCTGGGTGCCAAACTCCAGCAACTTTGGGAACTTGCCCAGCATGCTTGATCTTCTACCACCACGAAAGAAGCAGTTTTACATGCATGATAACTTGGAAAAGGAGATCAACTCGATTGACGAGAGTCAGAGTCTTATGGAGACGAATCTTACAGAGGCAAACCTTACGGAAACAATCCTTGAGGTTAAACAAGGGGAAGAGGCCACCAGCACTGAAAATGTCTCACCTGAATATGTCATGGTGTCTTCAAACACTCCCTCGGAGGAAGTCTCCTCCGACGGTGCCGACCAGAGTTTTGACTTGTTTAATGACCCCCCTAACGCCTTGACGCATGCCCCTGAAGCTAAACCCTCCGTAGCGCATGCCGGTCTGCTTCGTTCCCCGTTGGTTAAATTTAAGCAAGCGTTAGTCTGCGAATGGTCGCAGGACTACTTCGACGTTTTCTTCACGGGGTTGGAGGAGGAAGGGGGGATAGAGACCTTTTCAAACCCAAAGCCCATCCCTAACGCCGAACTCGAAGCCAAACGCGCTCTTGCCAAGACTGATCAAACCAAGAATATCTCTTTAAGCGATTGCTTGGAATTGTTTTCCAAACCGGAGGTGTTGGGGGAACAGGACTTGTGGTACTGCCCCAACTGTAAAGACCACCGCCAAGCCACCAAAACCATTGAGCTCTGGAAGACTCCGGACATCTTGACCATCCACTTGAAGCGGTTCGAAGGGCAGGGCCGCACGGCTGATAAAATTGATGCGGTTGTGGATTTCCCCGTCGAAGGCTTGGATATGCTGAAGTACGTGGTCAACCAGGAAACGGGCGAAGCGTTGGTCTACGACTTGTGTGCCGTAGATAACCACTTTGGTGGATTGGGCGGTGGCCACTACACTGCCTATGTCAAGAACTTTGTCGACGGGAAATGGTACTACTTTGATGACTCCCGTGTCACGGAAACTCTGGCCGAAAAGTCCATTGCGGGTTCAGCCTACTTGTTGTTCTACCGTAAACGAACTGAAGGGCTATTGGGCGGCGAAAGACTTGCGGAAATGATCAAGGCTTCGGAGGAGATTGCCCAAACAGGCTTGGAGCACAGGGCCGTGTTGGTGAGCAACATCATCAACCAGAACGAGGCGTATCGCAGTGCGTTGGAGGCCCTCGGCCATCCGGAAGAGGCCAACCAATCGGATTCCTCTGAAACAGGAACCGAGGTGGATGAGCTGCGTTACAGCTCAGAGGAGGTTTGCTCGGTGAACTGCGGGGTTGCTGGCGACCATTTACCCGACTCTGAGAACGAGATGCGCCGGAAACAGAGATTACTCGGCCGCCATAAGAAGAACAAGTACCTTGACGATGTTGTAAAACTTGACTCGGAAATTGATTCTGTGGAGGGCTCTGTGTGTAATTCTCCTTTTTCGCCGAATTGTTCTCCTCCAAGTGACACCCTTGGGCACGCCAACAGCGATTCCGATCCCTTGGCAAGTGTGGATTAACCGTCTAGGAGAAATGAATAACGAATTATATAATATGTAGCGTAGAATCAGGGGGGGGGGGGGGGGTTCCCTTGTTTTCTCCCTTAAATTGTCCAAACTGTCAACGCTCAAGTTTAGAATCCCAGTCTTGATAAATACCAAGCGGGTAAACTATGGCCCCATAAACGTGTTTCCGAAATTTCAAATTCCCACTGAATTTATCTTCGAATTCCCTTTCTTTACTTTCGTCTGACTTGTCCACCAAGATACATACTCAGTGGTTAGTGACCCATCGGCTGAGTCATGGCCTGCTTACAGAATTGCTGGGCAAATTATATATCAGTATTTTTTTTTTTACTTCATAGCCTCTAAAACTTCCGCGTGGGTCGGAATGCTTTCAGCGGCGCCCTCTCTCTGGATGACAATAGAACTTGCCTTGGAGGCAAACGCCATAAGGTCGTCGATAGACTGGTCCAACGCCAACTGGCCCACAATAGCCCCCAAAAACGTGTCTCCTGCGCCGGTGGTGTCTACAACCTTCGCCACCTTCTCAGCCGCGTAAAACTTGGCCCCGTGGACCATATTCGCGTAGATGGCACCCTTGGCCCCGAGCGTAATCACAACAGTGTTGAGGTTATCTCCGTTAATCTTATTAACCAAAAGGGAAGCCAACGCAAGATACCCTTCCACAAAGGAAGACCCAATCTTTCCATTCACCTTTTCTAATGCGGGCCCGGCTAACACGGATTTTGCCAAGTCTGCAGCCTCGCCCTCGTTGATGATCAACACATCCACCAAGCCCAACACGGCTGGATCCGAGACTTCGTAGAACGGTGAGGGGTTATAGGCGATATTCACCGCGGGGTTATTTTTTTTCAACATCTTCATATTCTCCGCCGGATCGGGTTGTTCATTCTGGAGAATCACAAACTCTGGCTCTTCGGATACCGGGAAAATCGCCGCAACCGCCGCCTCATCCAATGAAAGCTTTCCGTTAGCACCAGGAGTGATCAAAATGCGGTTTTCCCCAGAAGCCTCTACTAAAATAACCGCCACGCCAGACGGAAGCGGCTCCTCGGTGACCTGCGACACATCCACGCCTGCGTCCGCCAAACAACCTTTCAACTCCTGGCCGAAGGAATCGTTCCCTACGCGACCCACCATGCGCACTTTAATATCTGCTGATACTGGAAGCAACTTGGCGGTCGCAAGGGCCTCATTAAGCCCCTTTCCGCCGTTGTGGGTCTGGAACGCGTTGGCCTGGTACGTCTCCCCAGCCCCCGGCACCTTGTTGGTGTACGTGACTAAGTCCTTGTTTAATGATCCAATGACGGTGATAATTGTCATAGTGTTTAAGCGAGTATATAGAGTTGAGAGGATTGAGGAAGGAGGTAGATATTTATAGACGTCGGAAGTGGACTTTCGACAGGTTTTTTTCCAGTCTCCCCACAATCTGGCGATGGCTTCACTGGGCCGCGGGCCGAGGATGTCTGTGCAGGATTACATTTAAGACGCGTTCGTTGGTGGGTGGTTTACCAGCACCATTTGTAAAATTAGTCACCTGTACTGAAGAGTTCTTCTGATACTGTAGAGTCATCAGTTGCGGGAAACTACAATTCGTTAAAGTGGCCTCGAAGCTCATGGAGCATGCCCGTTGGTAACTACGTTTGGATCTGAATCCAAGCTCTTTGTTCCAAGACGTTTCTAGATAAGGGTTAGTTTTCTTGGGAAAGGTGGTGAAGCACGTTTGTATAACCAACTCCTTCGTATAGCTCGTTTAAACTGAAATCTCCTCTTGGACATCGACATCTTTCGCGTCATGTTCTTCCGGACTCTCTTTTTGATCTCCTGGAGCTTCAGTCTCATCTTTTCTGCTTTCGTTTTTAAAAGTGTCGCAGCGGCCAGCTTGTCCAACTTGAGTTCTATGCCCCGCACATTTACACCCACGATGTCTGTTAGCCCGGTACCGATGAGGTTTATGTTCGCAAGACCATCCGGGAACACAAACTGCTCCAAGTCATAGCCGGTAAAAAGTTTTGCGTTATTACTTAAGTTAAGCGCTTTCAAACCTGCGGGGAATGCCACACGGGTGAACTTAGGACTAAACATCAAGGAAATTTCCTCACCGGAGCCTATGTAGTTGTCCACCATGTTGAGTTCTACCAAAGTGGAAGGCAAGCGTTGCACGAAATCAAGCGTCGTTATACGGCTCCTTTCGACGGACAAGGTCCGTAACGACCTCGGATACGTGATCACTTCCATTGCAGCAGAGGTCAAGCTGGATTCGTCGATTGTAAAAACTCGCAAGCCATCGTTCAAGTCTATTCCAAGCTCTGTGAGGGATGTGGAGGTAAAAAGATGTAATTCTCGTAAGGTCAGAGGAAGGACAACGCCAGCCAAACTTCCTAGAAGGCTGCACTCAAGAAATAATCTGGTTAACGTTGAGGGTAGCTCTAGCCCGTAGAGATCGGGAAGTTTGTCGGCCCACAACCGAAGGGTTTTCAATCGGGAGGGATACCGGAAAAACAAGGGGTCCTCCACTTCGAGTTCTTCTAAATTCGGAACTCCATCGCATAGGCTGTTCGTCCACGCTACGCCAGATAAACTCAAAGCCTTTAGGGAGCGAGGGAATCTAACCCGGCCATGTCCTGACGCGTAATCCCTGTCGACCGAGATATTGAGCTCCTCCATCCGTGGTGGAAATACCATCGATCCCCAGTCAACGCTATGGCATTCCAAATCAAAGTGGCGTATGTTTTCGAATAACGGAACCTCATGCGGATCAATGTCATTTTCCGGCTGGCACCAGTCGATTTCGAGATATGTGGCCTGTTGTATCCTCTGCACCACGTGCGGCGGTAAAGTCTGGGGGAAACTCAACACGAGCTTGCTGATTCGGAGATTGGTAAACCTAGGGTCGAGGACAAAATCACTGAACTCCTCTACCGTCATATTCTGGTACTCATGCTTTGTAGAGTCTATGTCATTGTAAATATGGATCCGCGAGTAATACCGGTTGAGCGCGATGCGCTGCAACTGGGGAACGGCAAGGAATGGGGTAACATGTTTAAGGTGGAGGAACGAGAAGATTCGCTCGATAATCTCATCAGGTAGGTCTGACCAGTTTAATGGCGCTTCCATCTTAATGGCCACGGCAGAGTTGCTGGTGTCGAGTCAGGTAGGGCACGTTTAGAATGCCAAAAAAAAAATCCCAGCGAGTCCCACCGCTATTTTAATTCGTCGTTGGTAAACGCTTTTCAATATCGGCCTTTAGCAGTTCGCGGTGAGCTGTAAAACTGTACGATGTACAACGGTAACCGCATACCCGTAGCGTGTGACACGGCAGAATATCGTAAATTAAGAGTACCGTACTGATTCACCGTATAATCCAATCCTTCGAAAACTCTTGGACGAATCACCTAGCACTTTTCTGCTACAATTCTCAACCTCTGTCCCGGTCACGTGCGCGAATATTTTTCTGCCGCACACAAAAACTTTTGCATGTCAAAACTCCACCTCGCAACACGCCCCTTTTTCCATATCCCCAGCCATGTCCGAAACTGATAGCGGCCTCAGACCTATGGCGTTTGCGCCAGACATTCTTGCGCGCATTGCCCCCGAATTATCCTTGCAAAGGCATCTTGCCATCGGGCTCCGTCCGTCGTTGCGCAACTTTCACGAATTCCGCCCGGTCCAGACCGGTGACGGCGGTTTGAGCCGCTACACCAGCTCTTCCCAGAACGATTCGCCGGTCTTGGGCTCGGCCGTGCTAAAATCTGGCAACACCACCGTCATCTGCGGGATCACCGCCGGGATTGTGGAAGAAAAGCTTAGTGAGCAGGCGTTGGCGGAGGCCGCTAGTGTGTACCCAGTGGTGGAGATTGCGCGCGGCCGGATGGGTGCGCCCACAGATGAGGAGATGATCTTGTCGCAGAAGTTGTTTGAGACGGTGCATCACGCTGGAGTGCTCCAGAAGGCGGCGTTGAAGGTGAATGTAGGTATCCGCTCGCAAAACTCAGATGGGACGTCTGAAGTCTTTTACCCCGATCAGAACTCTGAGGACGATTTGATGTTTAAGCCGTCCCGTGAGTGGAGCTTTGTGCTCTACGCGCACTTCCAGGTGTTTTCCCGCGAGGGCCCGATGTTTGACTTGTGCTGGGGTGCCTTGGTCAAAGCCTTGCAGGCCACCCAGTTACCGTATGCTTATATTGACGAGCGCATTGCCGATATTAAGGTACCAATCAGATCTCGTGGCCATTTTGGGACCGTCAGAGAGAATTACATGTTAGCCTGCGACTATGCGCGATCCCAGCCGTTGGAGATAGCCGGTAAATGTGGCTGGAGCTCCTCCTTTGGGGTTGTGGACGCGCACTCTGAGGAGTCGGGGGACATGTCTGGGGACATCCAGATGGATGAATCCGCGGTATTGTTGGCGGACTTGCAGGGTGAGGCCGAGGAAACGAACGTTGTTTCCAGGATTACCGTTGTAACAGCTGGTGAGCTCTTGCACAACGTGAGCATCGTCGGTGGCGGCGCCACCATCACCAAGCAGTTTTTGAAGCAGGCCATCGAAGTTTCTCGGAGACGAGCCGCGGATCTTTTGGCCTAGGCAATGTGACATACGTGTATAATAGAATGTGTATATTCAACTTGAGTGTAGAGGATAGCAAAGCTCCCAGAGATGGTCAAGGAGTAAGGGTAAGCGGACTTTGACGTCAGAAAGCTTTAAACTTCGCCAGAGACCGTATCCTAGCTTAGAGATAAGCCAGGTTACGGTACCTCGGGAGCATTCAATCTCAGTACCTCAATCGGCAAAATAACATTTGCACCTGTTTGAATGAGCTCTGGAAACTGGTGAAGGGTTTTCCTTTTTGGACGAAACAACCAGATGAAAAAGAATCGATTATCGTAGAGAGTCCTTGGCTCACCTCGTTTTTCCCACGGCTGCTTTCCAAGCCTTGTATCTGGTTCAGGTTTTTGGCTTCGGCTAAGGGTGTATCACTGGGTGATGGCAGCCTGTTGATATGCCTGGGTTCCAGTACCAAGCAATCTGTCTCGCCATTAATAAAACTTCTATATCGATTTTGGAAAAGAAATCCCATATTGCATGCTGTGTTATTATCTGATCAGCGGTTGCACTTAGAAAACGCCTGGCTAGCTCAATCGGTAGAGCGTGTGACTCTTAGCAGTACGCGATCACAAGGTTGCGGGTTCGACCCCCGCGTCGGGTTTTCTCTTTTTGTAGTAAAAGCGTCCCTTGCCACCGTCGACGAGATATATATAGCTGACTTTCAGTTCTTTTTTTCCCCCACATAATCAGATATGTCCCAATTTGAGGGCCGCATTGCAAAATGGATAGCACTCGACCACGGTACTCGCCAGGATTCCCCCCCCCGAGAGCAGTCAGACTTTAGCCGGAAAGGGTCTACACTAACATCACGAGGGCATTATATTTAGGGTCTACGAAAGAATATATGGAAAAAAAGATGAGGTCCAAAAAGGGTTCTTTTTGAAGACAGCCCCAGAGGGTTGCAATAGCGGCGTCGGAATCGCAACTATGTATGTGAGGATGATTATGGTTGCAGGTCAACGGAAGGGCTAACGAGCATAGAAATAGTCATGACTGAGGTAAATCTCTCGACACTCAGGGGGAGCTTTCTCCCTGGATTAGTTCTTACGACGAGTAGCCACCCCCTCGTACTTCTTCGCACCCGAAGACTCGGTCTTCACATATTCGTTCACCTTGGCGGCAACCCCACCGGAAATCGACTGCACTCTCTTCGATCTGGTGGTTCCCTTCTTTCTGTACACGTCGATGTAGAAAGCAATGAACAAAACAAGGTAGGAGGACAAAATAGCACAGCCAGAGTAAGCGGCGATCATGGTGCCCGCACAGTCACCACAGTGCGGCAATGATGGCAAAAACTCGGTGGCAATCTTCTGGTAGGTGGCAAAATAAACGAATCCTAAATCCAAGATAAACTGCATGATCTGGAAGCGGGTGACCCACTCCTTCCACCACACGCGGATACCTCTGGCGGCCAAAAAGTAGTACCAGTACATGACGACGTGCACCGCGAGGTTCAACACGATCGGCACCCACGAGATGGAGGTGATCCCGATAAGCTGAGTGTAGCACAAGAGGGCGGTGGCGCCGTGGTGGTAGGTGTGGAGGAACGTAAGGCGTTTCTGCTTGACCACGAGGAACACGGTGTCGATGAACTCGAGGAACTTGGTGATGTAGTTCATGTAGTAGAGCGTGACCATCTGCGGCGTCCAGGCATCTGGGTGACAGATGGCGTAGTAGAGGCCGTGGTGGTAGATCATTGGTACCAACTGCTCTATCATCAACACCACCAATGTGAGCGACACTGACGTAAGAAACAAGTTGTGCAACTGGAAAAGCCCGTTGAGTACCAATGGTGGGATCCCGAGAGTGCGGATGACCGCTCTACCGCCAAAAATCACAAGGTAATACAACCCGATCGCGTACAACACCGGCTCTAACGTGGACAATGGGAGTTCACCTTGCACGAACTCGAATTCGCCAGGCACAAAGTGGCCCTGAGTGAGAAAAGCGACAGCAGTGTCAAACTTCGGCCATAAGTGGATGCCGAACGGGTAGTCAAAAGAGGGGAGTGGGAGAGACATAATATGTTTGTTGTGGGGGAAGAAGGAGGGACAGGGAACAGGCGCGGGGACGCTATATATGCGTAAACGGTAACGCGAAAATTTCACCACTCGGCAGAACATGTGATAGAAACGCGTGAGGAGAAGGACAGTTTTCTGTGTGTGGTAGCGTTGATGTAAGCGGCAGGTATGCCGGGGCTGAATCACACGACAGGCCGATGTCATGGTTATACTCAGTCTCTGAAGATTCCAAGGTAGGATTAATGGACTGAACATCCCATTCAATCCTCTGGTTTTTGCGTTACCTTTAATTAAATTGAGTCTATCAGTATTGTAGTTTAATGGTAGGCAGGTAGTGACTCGCGAGAGCCGTGAGTCAATTGAGTCAACCACACCGCGATGTGCATTTTGGGTGAGTCGTTGCCGCAGTAGAGACTTGTTTCCTGCCAGACTAGTCAATAAATTTCGATCACCCTGTTGAATCTCAACCAAGCGCGGAGAGGGTAAGATTTTGGGTGCATTGGAAACTTTGGGTCCTGCATCATTGATTTAAGGGTCTGGATAAAGATAAGAACGAATGTAAAGAGTATGGGCACCTAGTGTTTAATTATGGGTAAAAGTTAATAGCAAGCTGGTAGTACAGGAATAATACAGCTAGGTTTGGTAACAATGTCGAAATTGCCGATATTATTATGTTAGATTGAAATTTAACATGGGCATATACGTATGTGTATATACCTATATTGTCCTTTGTTAGCATCTAGCTCATGCAGTAACGTAATATACATACATAAAAGACTATAAATTTTAAATTTATATTAGCAAATAAAATATAGGTTGCAGTATATAGCCATAGCAGGTATACCTAACAATAGTTCCAAAAACACTCTCGCAAACATAACAAATATATTCATTCACCGTTGTAACAGAAAATACGAAAACTGAAAAGCAACCTTGAAGCACCGCCGAAAACCAAAAATAGAGGGAAAAAAAATTAAACACCCTAAACAAAATCGTGAACAAAACTGTCAACGTTACAAGCTCCAAGGAAAACGCACAGAAAACTTCAAGCAGGTCCAGCGTGAGATAAAAGTGCACACATTAACCAGACTTTTTGGGCTCATCTAATGGAGGATTGAGGATCAGCGGCCGGGGAAGGGTGGAGCCACGCTCTTGCGACGGTGGAAGCGCCACGGCCCCCAACGTATCGATCGCGGTAGCGTGGCGAGCAGGGGTCTCCCACGGCCTGTACCGCGGCGGCTCGGTGATAAACGACAAAGCACTTTTGGACGACGTTGCCGGAGCGGGTTCGTTCAATAACAGACTGATGGAACTTACAGGAAGCTTAGCTGGCTTCTGAGGACTAGACTCAGGGTTGAGCAAACTCATGACAGAGAACGACGGTGTTGGCTTCTTGGCCTCCACTGGAGGTGGCGGTGCCGGTCCTTCGTTCATGAGGGAGCGCACTGAGTTTACCGGTGGGTACGCAGGCAGAGGGTTCGGAACCGGCGCGTTGTAGTTGTAAAACGTTCCCATTCCAATTGGCATGCGTTCATTTTCGCGTTTCTGGTCGTAAAAGTAGCCCAGAGGGGGGGTGAGATATGGCGGCTGGTAATATGCCGGGTATGGAGCGTATGCAGCGTGGGGGGTACCGTAGGTATGGGTCTCAGGGGGCGAGGCACTGTTAGTGGTGTTCGGAGGCGCCACCCCAGAGACTGGGGCGGAGGTAATCAGAACGGCAGACGAAGATCTGTCAGCAACCTGGGCAATCTTGGTCCAGTCTTCCCTATCACCGTGCCGTTGGAAGTGGTTTCTCACCATCGTGGCGGTCTTTGTCTGCAAGTCACGGGCAATGAGGTCCCACTGAGTGCCGTATTTCGCCAACAACGTGGGAAACAAGTTCATCTCGTATACACTCCAATAACTGGAGTTCTGCGACCGACGCTTAGGCTCAGGGGACGGAGGACCAGCGGTTATAGGAACATCCAAAAAGGAAACGGGTTTGATCCCCACTGCTGGCTGTAGAGGAACCTCAGGTCTCGGCTGTATTTCAGGGACAGACAATTCACCATAGCCGGTCCCGAGGTGGACCTCAGGCTGAAGCACCAGCCCAACCTCTGGACCGGCCTCCGGTGGAATCTCCTCCTTCGGCAACGTAAGGACAATCTTTGAATTTTTGCCGTTTTCTTCACGCTTTTTCCGTCCTTTCTTCTTTGGGGGCTCAACCTTCTTCTCTTCTAGCCCCACCGTCGCGGCAGCCCGCTTCAACCGGCCATTCTCATTGTACTCAACAGCAACCGGAGCAATATCCAAGCCCGGAATCGGCCCAAAAGTCATCCCGCTCTCCACCTTGGGGGTGCTAGGCGTGGAGCCAGACGGAGTCACGGGGTTGGTTGACGGCCTGGATGTCGTCACCTTCTTCTTAGCCTTTTTCCCTCCCTTCTTATTCCTAGTCGCAAGCAACTGCTTGTAGCTGGTGGTGGTCTTTTTGGTACGATAGTAGTGTAAACAGCACTCTTCGGGGGTTCGAATGCCGCCCATAACCTGAGAAATGCGCCCAAACCGTTTTGGCGTCACGAGGTAGGCCTCGCAGAAGGCTTCATGCTCGAACGGGGTGAAGTTGTCGATGTGGTCGGTCTTGTAGCGCTCTGCCCACGCCTGCTTGTCCTCGCAGATGTTGTTCGAGTCCATAAAGTGGACCTTGTCTCGGAGGACCGGGTCCATGATCATGTCCGGGATAACAGCAGCGTTTTGTTCGGCCCGGTAGATAGGATCCTCCTGTTCTAGCATGGCGATAACCTCCAACATTTCTGCCTCCGTGCGCACAGCATCGCCTTGGTGGCGGGCTCGGCGACTGGTTTTGGTGCCAGCACTGGTGCTGTTTTGGTTCTTGAGATGCTCCTCTTCCTTTGGGTGGAGAAGCTTCAACTGCTCCTCCATCTTGGCGCACCGGCGCTTCCAGATGTTCTCCTGTTTACCTTGCTGGTACCAGAGTAGCTTGCCGTGGTTGTACACACGCAGACGGAGGCGGGAGAGCTGCTTAAGAAGCACAGAGTGACCGGCTTGTTTATGGATAAGGGTATTGCGGGAAACAAACTGGTACTGGTTGAGATCCGTGATTGGGGTAGCACGGAGGTACGGTAACGGGGGGGAAGAGGCAAACCGGCATTTCATGTTATAGTACTGTGACTCGAGGAACGTTCGCGGGAAGGGGGCACCAGGAGGCGAAGAGGGAAGAGGGTTATCAGTTTCCGGTACCGGACTAGCTGACGAGGTGAACTCGAGCTTCATAGGTTCGGTAGAAATGGGTGGGTGGTCAGCTGCTTTGACATTGGCAGTCAGTTCAGGTATCGCAGGCATGGTAGGAGCAGCATCAAGAAGAGCCGGTTCAGAACCAGAGACTATAACCTGCACTGGTGCTTCCAAGGACGCTTCGACGGCAGAGACGGGGACTAGGATACGCTCCGAAGGGAGTAGTTCGGAAATCGGATTGACCTTGGTAGTATCCGCGGCAACAAGAGGCTCAGACACAATGCCGGTGGTACGAGCGTGGGTGTGAGAAACCACAGCCGAGCCCTCTTCTTCAAGGTACGGCTTCACCAAGCCGTGGCTTTGTGCTCCTTCACCGGTCTGCTCGTCTTTTATCTTCACGTCATCTATAGCTTCCATCTCCACGTTTTCCTCATTAACAGAGGTAGGCACCTGGACGAGATCTACCTTAGCTTTGACCTCAATACCCGGAGTTGGAGGTTCACGAGATTCAATTTCGAATGCTTCCACCTCAGCTACGGCCGTAGACTTGTCCTCCGACCGAAGCCCCTCGGCGATGGGACTACCATGTGCAATCGCACCAGGCTCGAAGACAGCTGAACTAGCCGGCGGAGCATCGGAAACAACAGAGGCGGGGGTAGGAACGGCAGCAGAAACAGCCACCAGCGAATCTGGACCGACTTCAGCCACAGTGTCAGACGTCGGAAGTTCCGCAGAAGCATCCTCGATTTTCACCTCCCCTTCAGCTCTGTGTTTCTTTTCACGCTTCTTGTCCTTCTTCAGTTTGTGCTCCTTGTCGTGGTGTTTCTTCTTCTTATCCTTCTTGTCCTTCTTGTGCTTCCTCTCGGGGTCTTCGTCTCTGTCCTTGGCATGTGTGCCATAGTCACGCTTATCCTTGTGTTTTGAGCCCTCTTCATATCGCGCCTTATGTTTCTTCTCGGGCGCTTCGGGTTCAGCCTGAGGCTGGTCTTGCAGGCCCTCCCGGACAGCTGTAGAATAGACATTCTCGCTATTCGGACCGTCTTGCCCGTGGCCCTGGTTATGGGTATCGTGGTGACTCCTCTTGGCCTCGTGCCCGTTAACATTAGCCGGCTTTGACGAGCCACTGCTATTTCTGCGAGCCTGGAAGAGGTCAGAGTCGGCATTGACCGACGCGTTTTGGCTAGAGTTCAGGTCGGAGCGCTTCCGCTTCTCGAGAACGCCAGAGGTATATACACCCGTCTCTGGCAGAGTAACCGCCGTCGGAATGGTTGGAGGAATAGAACCGCCTCGGCTCTTCGCCAAGACTCGCTGTTCTCGTGCCTCTCTAATGTCCCGAATGTCTTTCAAGCTTTGGGACGAGAGGCCCTGGATTGACACGTCACGTTCGTTCTTGGGGTAATAAGAGTCTTTCTCCGCACTGTGGGTTTCGCGGTCTCGCTTGAAGGAGCCGTCGCGACGGCGTTCGCGAGGACGATACTCGTTACGGCCGTAGAAGCTGGCGGGGCCTGTATTCGCCGCAGGCAACAGCTCCTCCCTCCGGTACTCGTCTCGCTTCGGATACGGGGCCTTGGCACCGGGAGTCTCTCGCTCTCTGGAGCCTGAGCTGGACGCGGGGTAGGGGTATGAGTTCTGGTACGAGCTGTAGTAGTTCGGGGTATTGGCGTATGAGGCACTAGCGGTGCTGGGGTAAGCGGGGTTGAATCTCTCTCGGTCATTTCGGGGCGCGGAAGTTTTATTCAGGTCGTAGTAGTTGCGGCTTGCATGGTTCGAATACTCGCGGCGACTCGAGTTTTCCCATCGCGAGTGGTTACGGTTGTATGTGCGGTTGGGGTTCGGCGGGTTACTGGAGGTACTAGCGCCTGCGTTTGGTTCATAATAGCTGGCACCGGGGGCAGACGAGGGTTCTCTTTGGGGATACTCTTTTCGCAGGTATGCCGCGGGCTTTTTTCGTCTGCCGTGGTTGTAGTCGAGCTCTCTATCTAGCCGCTCGTCGTACGCCGTTGAGTGCCGTTTATTGCGTGGTTCGGACATAAAGACGTGGCGGTAAGTGGAAATTTAGCAGGCGTGTGAGAGGGGGAGGTGATCGATTAGGCGTGGAGGGGTATCATCAACTTATTGGCAATTCTCAACCGACTGTGAGGGCACCGTTAATCAAAGGTAGATATAGGTGGAGGATATATTAGAATACGTGGTAATCACGGGCTAATGGTGACCGCTGGGTGGTTGGCGTGTAAACTGCAGTGTTTGTAAAGAGCGCCAAAAGAGTGAAGGCTTTTTTTGTAATCAAGACAGTGGGAACACAAATACGAAAAACATCAGTTGCATTTGTTCGAACCCACCTACATTTGAGGAATTTTCTGCCTTCAAGGTGGTTTGTGATGATAGAGAAATGGGCGGCACACGACTATTGCTTATGTAAGCCAAGCTCTTTTCGTAAATACTATCCCCGGTATGGCTCACAATAACTAATATTTGGCTATACTTGTGGGGTACTACAATTTAACGTGATATCCAACCGAGATACATGGGATGGCCCAAACGAGACGTTTCTCGGGGTTTCGCAGTCGACTGCGCCTATTCGTAGCTCTCTGGCATGATAGATTAGGTTATCGTGTCGTTTGACAGCTATACCACTTACAGTTCAGCTCACTTATAGAGGCAATAAGTGCATTTTACTCTAAAAGCCAAGAGTTCCCAGGGGTAAATGCTACTAAATGATGCAGTGGCTAAGTTTTGTTCTGCTCCTTTTCGAATCCTTCCACGCGTGGACCTGGCGCCGATCGTGGCCGCTTGGCAACCAAGTGAGCTGAGCGATACTGGCATCACAGTATGGTACGGCTAGCCACTCTATACATCACTGTCGGAGATACGGAGTTGACTCCAAACATTTAGAGTTACGTTGGTATAGTTTTCAATTAGAAGCTATATTCTATACTCGATATATAGACCAAGTGATGTCCCGTTCGCTTACCAGCTTGCGGGATTAAACGCGTGGCGCCGCGACTTAGTAAATGGCTGGCTGCTTATGTCAGCCAAAAAAAAAAAAAAAATCGCATCCAACGACTATATGACGTGACTCGCTTGAATATCCTGTGCAGAAGAACTTGGCTACAATCTAAATATCCACCTCTCAGTCTACTGTCCGTGATATGGGTAGGTGGATGTTTCAGAGCTCTAAATATATCATACCATGCATCGAGTAACTTATATCGGGAGGTATTCCTTTACCCGAAGAATAGGTGTAGACTGGACATTGAAGGACTGGTCGTTTTGAAAGTTTGGCTTACGCTCAGAAGGGAATTATCGGATCCTCCCTTGTCCCCCCACAGAAACAATCCAACCCAATCTGAGTCCATAACCTTTGAACAGCCTTTCCAGTCTCTAGCATGGATTAGTAAAACGCCGCCAGGATGCTAATACGCAATGTTGGCGTACCTTCATACTTTCGCCGGTTAGATATACACCGAGTCTCAGTGAGACCTTAACCGAGATAGGATCCGCACTTGCATTGTATCCAGTGCCGATCAGCTTCCTATACCATAATTATTTCCGCCACTTCCATGGCCACGCAAACACCCAGAAAGCTTTACGCGACATTCTGGAAGTTGGGTCTGCTTACATGCCGGATACTGGTAACGAAACCAATGCATACGCATCAAAACGCGCTGTCCTCAAAAAGCTGCTTGCCCACTCTTCTCCGCTCAACAATGGAGAAACCTAGCCAGGAGGATATTCTTGCCAGATCTGCCGCTGGGGCGACGCTCCTCATTTTCGGTAGCCTCTTCACCAAGATCCTCACGTTTGTGATGAACAACGTGTTGTTCTGGTACATTTCGCCGACCGCGTTCGGGATCCACATTCTCTTCGAGTTCACCGTCTCCTCGGCGCTCTACTACAGTCGTGAGGGCGCACGTCTCGCATGCCAGCGTGTCAGTGTCAAAGACAAGACAGACAAGCTCGGAGGCCTCTCGGCGCACACCTCCGCGGTCCAGTCGATCATCAACTTCGGGTTCATTCCGATCATGATGGGGGTGCCGATCACATGGGCGTTTTTCACGCTCCAGCATAAGTCGATTGCGCTTGAGGCAAAGAACTTGGGCTGGTACCACTTGTGTGTCAAACTCAACGCGATGGCGATCATGGTGGAACTTTTGGGCGAGCCGTGCTACTTGGTGAATCAATTTCGCCTCAACTTCAAGAAGCGTGCGCAGTACGAAAGCTTGGCGGTTGTGGCCAAGTGCGTAGTGACATTTGTCGCGGTGTTCTACTGGCACGAGGGCGACGGCGATGAGAACGACAACTTGGCGATTCTCGCCTTCAGTGCCGGCCAGTTAGTGTACTCCACGGTCCTCACCGTGCTATACGTCCGGGATTTTACGCGCAAGAGCTCGCCCTTCCGGTTTCTCCCTACGAAGATCACCGGCAAAGGCTCGTACTATTTCGACTCCGGCATCTTCAACCACTGGCTCAGTATCTTTGGCCAGATCGTGTTCAAGCACTTTCTCACCGAAGGCGACAAGCTTATCACAAACCTCTTCTGCACCTTATCTCAGCAGGGCGTGTACAACCTCGTTAACAATTACGGCTCGTTACTTGCACGGTTGCTCCTAGCGCCGGTTGAGGAGAGTTTCCGCTTGTACCTCACCCGAACCCTCTCCCACTCGCACGGGTCGTCGCTCAGCAATATCCAGCAAGCCCACCGCGTGCTTCAGCTTTTGCTCAAGGCGTACACATACTTCCTGGTGCTCGTCTGTCTCGCAGGCTTCAGTAACTCGTCCTTCTTGCTCGGCTTGGTGACAGGCAAGCAGTGGCAGGCGTCCGAGGCTGCGGACTTGCTTCCGTACTACCTCTGCTACGTGCCGTTCCTTGCGTTTAACGGGATACTCGAGGCCACGTTCACGTCCGTCGCGAACCCCCAGGGCATCGCACACCACTCGGTCTGCATGGGCGTTTTTTCCGTGGCCTTCTTTGCCATGTGCTACGTCTTTGTCCAGCAGTGCGCGATGGGTTTGTACGGCTTTATCCTCGCGAACGTGGCCAACATGCTGCTCCGCATCGCCTACTGCGTGTGGTACGAGCGCCGCTACTTCCGCAAATTTGAGATAGAGATGATACCACGCTTCAGCGCCAAGATGGCCAACGGGGTGTTTGCCAGTGTTGTTGCTGTACTCTGCCAGTGGTTCCTCGGTGTCAGCACGAGCGTTTTCGGCGTGGCAAAGTCTGCGGTCTTATGTGCAATCTTGGCGGGGTACATGGCGTTCTTGGAGCGCGAGTTGGTGGCAGAGGTGGTTACGCCATTGGTACGGGGAAGAAGAAAAGGGAATTAGTGTAAATAGAACGGAGTGTCAACCTGCATATAGATATTCAAGGTGTAGCGTAGATAGAAGCGATGATAGCAGGAGTGGGATACCTTGCCTGTGAGTGTTTCGGTAGTGCGAATCAGGAAAATTGGAATGCGTCCTGATACCGTTACCTGAGGAAATAAATAGGATATAAACGCCTTGGTCCGATTGGCTATGAATGAGACTGAGATAGCAAGAGTATTATTCCTTGCGACTATCTTGAGATGATTGGCGTGTCTTGTTTATGCGACAGATCTGAGGGTCAACTCTAGGTTCACTTGGGTTAATAAATAAACTCGCCAAAGAGTGCTACCGTTAGATGGCCCACCCGAGCTGCATACGGTTTATCCCCCCTCTACAGCAGCGTGCAGTCTGTTTTCAAACTTCAACCAGAAGCTCAGAGCAAGCCCTCTTTATCTCCACGCATATCCACCTTTTTCGATTTTTACATATCCACCTTTTTCGATTTTCACATACATGCTCCGCCCCTATCACCTTCTCCTTGCGGTGTTCTGCCATGTGTGTATTGCGTACACCATCTCCGGCCAGCTCTCCAATGTCACGACCTACGACCCGGCCCGGATCTTCATCCGCCTTGTCTCGCTAGAGGACTTTTCTGTACAGCAGACGACCCTCCACACAGACTATTCTTTCCTGTTCGAGGTTGCGGAGAATTCCGAACACGAGTTGTTTGTGGAATCGCTCGACTACCAATTCGTGCCGAATCGCGTGTTTGTGGAGGTGGTTGAGGACGAGGTCAGGGGCTACAGACACTCTCCAGGGACGCCGTACGTGGCCAATAACAATACCGAGGTAGCATTGCCGCTCGCGGTTGAGGTGGAAAGGCCGCGCCAGTATCTCGAGGTGAGAAACGACGGCTTGTTCCAGAGCGGCCCGTTAGCCGCGATCTGGAACAACAAGCTTATGCTATTCGGGATCTTGGTGACTGGTGCGATCCTTTTCGGTCCGTCCGTTTTGGAAATGGTGAACCCGGAGTATATTGAAACGTTCAAGGATGCGCAGAGACAGGGCATGCAGACCCCCCAGGGTATCAAATTGGATTAGGGGAAAGATTTACCGAAAAACGATGTGTGCGGTGGATTATCTGACAAATGAACTACTGATTTGTCATTATAAATTTGGAAATATGATACCATGATATGTTCTATGAGTGGCAAGGTTCAAGTAAAATATTCAAACTTTCGTAGATCATAGTAAGTGAGATTGCGAACCCAGGCTACATTTCAGACTGATCAGAGAATCTGGGAGGGCAGTTTTAATTCACACCAAATGTATTGCTATCCAACAAGATCTCCAACCCAATGGGAAAATGTACACGTGGTGTAAACGGTGGAATCGATTTTCCACCAGAAGTCCAATAGAGATTATTACACAAAAATCAATAACACCCTAATGCCCCTTTTAGTTTTTCGAGGATCGAGGTTTATCCGAGAGACGTATATATGCCGCTTATCTCTGTCTTCAAGACGGCCGGATTTGTACTCCTGCCTCTTCAAGTCTCTCCCAGACACCCAATAATGGACAATACTCAGTCTGACTCCTACCGCAAATCTCAGCTCACAATGGACTAACCGAGGCGCCTCGGAAATATCTACACGGTGTTCCCTGTCGAATCTTACGCGCAACGCTCATTCCTGCACCCTGGCTAAAAATAGCCGCAGCCACATTAACACCCTTCCGCTCTTTTCTTCTTCCCGACTCATTCACAATTCCCTTGTTTCCATGCCCTCACCAATCCTCCGAATGTTGCCGCCCATTTCGGTGCGAATCACTGGCACATGCCTCGTGTGGTACGCGGTGTCGTCCTTCACGTCACAGTCCACCAAGGCCATCTTGACCGTATTTCCGTACCCGCTTTCGCTCGCACTCTGGCAGTTTTTCATCCTGGCGGTGCTCTGTGCGGTGTTTTCAACCATCGTGTCGCACTTTCCGGTGCTTCGCATGCACTTTCCCAAGGGCACCGTGCCCGCACACAACGACGCCCGCGCTGTGTTGCTCTCGCGCGCGATCTTGAAGAGCACCCTTCCTCTTGGCGTGTTCCAGTTCGTGGGAAAGTTTCTCAGTTTACAGGCCATGTCCTTGGTGCCGGTAGCGACCGTTTCAAGTGTCAAGGCCTTGTCGCCGATTCTTATCGTCACCGGCTACCGGCTCGCGTATGCGGTGCGCTTTCCGCTTGTGACGTACCTCTCGCTAGCCCCGTTGGTGCTTGGCGTGGTTATGATTGTGGTGGCCGATAAGAAGCTCGAAACCGATGATTTGCATGATTTAGACCACGTAAAAGGTGCCCTTTATGCCCTCGGGAGCGCCACCGTGTTTGCGTCCCAGAGTATTTACGGAAAGAAGGTCTTCACCTACAACTCCCAGAACATCGACCCCGGCACCTTGGCTCTTCACGGGAGCGTAGAGGATGTCCAAAAGTTGCGGCATTTGCCCGTAACGGAGGACAATAGAGTCACTGACAAGGAAAGAGAGATGGTGGGTCGAGATTCCACCTACCGTCTGCGCGCCTTATCCATCTCCAAGCCGTTTACCGAGAGTGTGGATATGATGAATGAGTCGATCAAACCAGATAAGATCACTTTAATGATGCACTGCCTGATTCTTGGTTGTGGCTTCACCTCTGTCGCGTGGATGTGTTCGGAATTCTGGCCGCTTTGGGCAGCGCTCGGCAGCGTGGAGGTCCCATGGCTAGCCATGTGCGGGAACGGGTTTTGTCACTTACTCCAGTCGTTGCTCGCCTTCTACCTTTTAGGGTCGGTATCTACCGTCACCTATTCCATCGCCAGTATGTTAAAGCGTATCGTAATTATCACCATCAGCATTTCGCTCATGGTGAACGGCTATGGTATCACCCGCTACCAAGGTTTGGGTCTCGGGATGATTGTGTGCGGATTGTACTGCTACGACCGCTGGGGATCAGGGTCCAATCGGTAGAAAGAGGCTGGCATTTATGCCGATGTCTCTTAGATAGCATTAGTTGAGCGCCGTGTATACCAAAACAGCATGAGCCATTCACGTCCTATCAAAAAGGGGTGGCATTTTTTTGCGAAAAGCCCAACCCGAGAGCTAATATTAGCTTGAGAGGTTTTTTCCTAGTGACCGCTACCCTCAGTTTGAGCAGTTGACTTGTGCCCGAGTTTTTGACCAAAGGATTGTTTGTGGGTGTCGAATTGTACGCATTGAGCCTATCGTGAGCAGGAGTTGAACGGTTTGTTCCATGCTTTAAGTTGGGCTCGCATCCGCTGTTTTCTTATCGTTTAGTGTATGTTTAACAAAAAATTAAAATGGCATTTTCCAGAGAATGCTCCAGTCTAGTGCAATTACTTTAGCGAGAAGATCTTGTGCTGTTTGGAATCAAAAAAAAAAAAAAAAAAAAGCCTAGCCGGCTAGCCACCCGCTTCGAGACAAACATCTCATGGGGCCAATCCTGAAAATATACATGACTTGCAGCCTACACGTTCACCAGTGACGACATGCACAAGAACCTTCAGATTGACTAGACCCCGATCGGTTTCCAGATATCTTGATTCGCATTCAACGAGAATATATTACAAGTTAACCCTCAACCGTTACACCATAACCAGCTATCGCCACGCATAGATCTTTCCGCGGGAATCGCCACACACAAGCTCAAACTTCTGCATCAACGACGCCTCCTCATATTCAATCTCTGATGTGAGCAACAACTTCATCCGTGTCACCTCCGCGTTCTTGTCGATCGCAAAGCTCCGCGCACGGGTAAGGGTCCACTTTCCATCCAAGCCCACCCGTAGCTTGTACACCACGACAGTGCTACCCATACCTACCGCCACTAGCTCGTCCTTAAAGTATGCCCGGCCGCTGCATCGGCCAAATTCAATACACGAGACGCTTTCACGGCAATCAGAGACAAGGATTGGCTCACCGTTGAGAGTAAAAAGGTGCAATAGCAGGCCAACGCTGTAGCCCACACACCCGGTTTCGCTGGAAATCCCGATGGCCAGAACCAGCTTTTCCTCGCCCAGTTTAAACCTTCTTACAAACTTGTACCGAGAGAGGTCCCATAGAAGCACCGCACCTGCTTCATCCACGCTCAACGCCATGTTGAACGGCCGTGAGCATTGGATATCCCAGACCCCGCGGATATGGCCGCGGAGAATCTCCTGGAATTCCAACTCAGTCTCGCCTCCCACCATGGTGTATTTCCAGATGTGGATCGTTCCATCGGTAGAACCCGTTAAAAAGGAGCTCTCAGTTGCAAACACGAGGGCAGAGATCGGCTGATTATGGAAGCTTTCAACGATCTTGCCATTAACATACAACGAAGTTGGCGACGGTCCTTTTTTCATCAGGACTCCCCCGCTGTTCGAGGTGAGGAATGGTCTGCCCCTCCAGGCCCTGGTCTTTGTGCTCATTTCAATCTGGCTCACCGGCTCCTTGCTCTTCAGCTCCAACGTGAAAGACGGACCGTCTAGGATTTCCTTGGTCCAATCGACCGAGTCTAGCACCCCCTTGGCCGAGTGCGGCTGTTTAAAGATTTGCAACGGCGTCTGGCCAAAGTTGTGAATGATCCCGGTCATGGCACTCTTCTGCATCTCGTCGGAAATATCGTCCAAGTTGACCGCTCCGTGATAGCTGAGATTGTGGAACACGTTGCCAATCGCAATGGCCTCTGGTCCGTTTTGTTTGTACCCGAATATTAAATCAATCCATTTGTGCAAGTTCTGCGACACGTAAGGGCTTTCAAGAGCCTCCCTGTTCTTTCGGATAAAGATCTTGGGGTCCCCCTTGGCCCACGGCGGAAGTTCCACATTGTTGATTGTCTCACCCGACTGCAACTTTCCAAACTCAAAGTTGTTGTCGTTGGTCAAAAACTCGGGGAGGTAGAAAAACTCAGGGATGAGCTCACGAACGTCGGAGGAGTTGTCACGGGAAGCAGAGGTCCAGGTCTTGGGAATGGAGTAGAACAACCGGTCAGCGTGGTCAAATCGCCCGCCCTGTAGCAACAAATACGACTGCACATACGGCTCAAGGCGGATCAAGTAGGAAGTGACAATCATGGAGGAGGAGTAGTGAGTGCCATAATGGAACGGTGGGGCGTTTCGGTCCTCCAAACTCTCCAACGCCTCGTAGCGCTCGCGGAACTTTCCTAGTCGTTCCTCCGACTGAGCCCCCATGGGCTTGGAAAGGTCTCTGAACGATTTGGGGTCGTCTAGGTCGAGCTCGTCGCTGGTGTAGTCTGCGATGACCCAGGGAAACACCGGGTACTGGGTCAAATCGTTGCAGGTCCGCCCCGCGAGGGTGTTCACAAGCATCAAGTAGTATAAGTTGGAGATCTCGCCGCGTTTCCACTTCTTGGTGGCCGCAAAGATCCCGATGTTCATAGAGTTGAAGGCAGAAATGATCTTGGAGGAGAAGAAGGAGGGCTTAGCGGCAACCACGGCCGCCGAGGAGGCTGCCAACTTCAAAGCTTCGGTCAAGTCGTCGCTCAATCCCTTGCCTGTCGCACTTTGGGACAACTTCGAGTGTACAGAGTCCCGCTGCTTGGGGTTCAAGCAAGTAAGCAAAACCGTTCCGCCATCCACAAAGAAGAGCTCTAGAGCCACGTCCCGAAACAAAAACTGCTTCTTCGAGATGGAGGCAAGCTCGTCAAGCCTCCAGGAGCGGACCCGATGCGTAGTGGATGTCTCTGCCCGCACCTCTGACTCTCTCCCCGTGATCAACTTCAAGTACGGGTCTCTGGAGGCAGTAGGGGCATCCTCAATGTTCACCACTTCGCCGTTGGTCCCGTGGAAGTAGTTGTCAATAAGGTACAAGTGGGTGTTGCCAAGAATGCACAACCCCTCCACCGCCGAAAGGCCAAGAATCTGGGAGATGTTCCAGATGTGGGTGATACTATCCCCGACCGCCAAGCTACGAAGCACCTTTCTGTTTTTATCCTCCTCGATGCTCTGAGACTCCTCGACGAGTTCGAAGGTTTCCATCAGGGTATCAGGCGCCTCCTCACTCTGAAGCACGGGAACATCGATCGAGTAGGAAAGGCGCTCCGACTCGTGGACATCGTTCAACGGCAAAAGTCGCATCCGCATGCGGTCCAACCCCTCGATGGAATCCACATAGTACTTGACATCCGCCTCCTTCTTCAAGAGTCGCGAGGTTTCGGTCTTTATTCGGTTGTACGCGGTAATGTAGAACTGAAGGTTATCCTGGTGGTCCTGGATATGGCGGTGGAACTTCGACACCTCCATCTGGAGAATGTTCTGCGTCCACTTCTGGTTCTCACGCTGGAAGTTGTCGATCAACTTGCTGTTGAAAATGCGGAACTCCTGAATGATCCGCTTGACCCGGTCCCCTGCCAGGGCAGCGACCGGGTACTGCTCAATCCTCCTCGTTACAGAGACTTCGAGCGATCCCACCAAGTTGTAGTTGGCCGCAAGCTCCAGCATCACCTCTTCGTCGGTAGAGGTCACACAGTGCTCTAAGAACCCCGCCAACAAACTCAGGCCAAGAAGCCGGTTGATCTCCTCGACGTCCTTGCTTCTCTGGAGGTAGAAGCTCCTGAGAAGGGCCACCACCTGAGTATTGACAGAGAGCAAAAGGCACGCGAGGAACGGGCCAGCGAGACGGTTATCCAAGACATCCGCACCAAAGATCGTTCCCTGGTGGAGTAAGAGCAACTTGAGCAACCGCTCGCTATAACTAAACTCCTCGGTAGAGTCTTTGCGATCCCAAAGAACCATGTGCAAGAGCAACGAGCCAAGGTTCTGCTTCAACACCCTTACGCAGTCGTCCTGGCTACGGCTGTTCACTTCGATAACCGAACACACACACGACACCAACGCGTTGGCCTCTGAGTGGGTACCTCGGTAGATCTGGGTGTGCTGGACGCATTGGCCGAGCACCTGAGTCAACTTACGGAGTAACACCGGATCCTGGAAGACATCGGGGGTCATCAACACAAACTGATTAACGTGGTCGACGATTCCCAGATAAAGAAACTGCACCGTGAGAAACTTGAACTCGTCACCAAAGGCACCATACATGCGGGCGAACTCATCGCTAGGCTCAAACAACCTCTCGATAAACACCTTCCCCAAGAAGCGTTTTAATGACGTAAAAGAGCCCTCCACGCCAACATCAGCCGTCTCCATGCTTCTGAGCATCTCCAACCGGCCCAAGATGACCATCATCTGGCTCAACCACGTCTTGTTGTAGCAAAATCCTTTGATTGGCGTCTCTTCGAAACAAACCTCCATGGCAGCGACGTAGTCATTGATCAAGAGGAAGGGGGCTGGGCCAGACGCCGCCACCTTCAAAGAACTCAAGACGATATTGTTGAAGAGGTACATGTAGTCGGGTGCCTTAACGGAGACGCGGGTATGTCTCAAGGGGCCTCTTGCACATTGAAGCAAGGAGTACCCCGCGTCCGCCTGTTGGTCGTTGAGAATGCCAAAAGCGGCCGCGAAGATTGCCAGGCTGACCGATCCGTTGCTCCACCACTTGCCCAACGCGTGCGTCAAGATCTCCAAGCCGTTAAACCGGATAAAGTTGTCGTACACGTGGGTTCCGAGCACAGAGAGCATCTGGGCGAGAAGGGTGAACCCGAGCCGGATGACCTCGGCGTTGTCGCTGTTCAACACAAGGAGAATCCACCGGATGCTGACGGCCTTGGAAAGATTGCGGTACATCTGGGAGTACCGTTTAGACGACAGCCCCACCACGGGGGAAGCCGCCTCTAGCACCACATCAGTCAAAAGGCGGAGCACCACCGTCCCGCATTCTTGCTGGAGGGACCCTAGCTCTAACCCTTGGGGCTGTGGTGTCTCATTGCTCTCCAGCCTTAGAGGCTCGCTCGCTCTGTAGTTGAGGGCATAGATGATGTAGGAGGTGAGGGAGCGAATCACCTCCACCGACGGATTGGCCTTGACCAAGATCGAAAGGGAGTTATACACCACGGGAAGCATTTTGGTGTCGAACGTGCCGCACTTTAACGCCTGAATGAACCGCTTGATGATCTTCATCTTGATCAACTTCTTGATGTTAAACTGATGGTAGCGGGAGTCCTGACCGAAAACGGTGAACTGGTAGATAAGGAATTTGAAGGAAGACGAGCTGGTGCTGAGCTTGTTCCAGATGTCAAAATCAGTGATCAACGAGCGATAGGCGATAGGATTGATGATAATGGTGTCGATAGGGTTGTCGAAGTCAAACCCCACCTTTGCCAACACCAAGTCGAGGATCTGGTGGTCGATAAGGTTGGGCTTCGTCTTCAAGATAGTGGCGAGGATGTCATAGCCGTTGAGGGACTCCATTTCCCTGATAAGGCGCCAGTCGCTCAAGCACCGAAACAACAACTCTAGGGCGAGGAGGATGGTTTCTGAAGTGTCCGACGACTCGATAAGACGCAAGAGGAGTGCCACTCCTCCTATGGTGTATAGTGAATGGTAGACAGATGCTGCCCGCCAGACCGCCCGACTGGCGTTGTTGGCGGTGAGGTGGAGAAGGACGCCGGAGGGGTCAAGCATGTTGGAGAAGTCAACCGGGGCGTTGGTTTTTGACCATTCGATCAACCGGAGTTCAAAGGCACAGAGCGTGTCGTAGTTGAGGAAGCTCAAGCAGTTGCTCTGGTAGAGATCTGTGTACCCCACACCCATGTAGTAGCATAAGCTAATCCAGGTCTTTGGCTGGATACGGTTGACCACCAACACGTTTGTGAAGCTTGTCTGCTCTCCCATGGTCATTGTGAACTCGTTATTCGGATTAATTGCCTTAAAATCCACTGCGTCGCACCGGTCGATGAGCTCGCCGTTGACGTAGACCTTGAGTGCCAGTGCCGCGTACACGAGGGTCAAGTTGTAGAATACATGGGGCCGGAAGACGTACTCTGCGGTGTAGATATCATTGATGACCAATTTGGCATCTACTAGGCTGCATCGCAAGGAGTCTCTGTGAGCAGAGGCTCGGTCGTTGTTGTTGTTCGTGAGGGTGAACAACACCTCATCGATGGAGGTCACCCGGAACCAGGTCTGGAACGTGAAGCACTGCTTGCGTAAAAGGCGGATATTTTCCACCGGATCGCTGCCTGTGAAATAGTCACAGCAGACGGGGTGGTGGATAAGGATTTTATTGAAAAGCGCGAGAAAGTAGGAATCTGCAAGCGCCGCCTCGAAGAGCAGCAAGAGCAACGGTGCCTCACATCCCCGCTCCATCTGCTGGAGGAAGAGGTTTTCCAAGGATAAAAGTAGTTCTGTAGATTCGGGAAGCAACGCTGTGTCATGGTTTTCCTTACGAAGCGCTCTACAACAGAGCTGGAGCTGGGAAAAAAGAATGGTGGCAATCTCAGGGACTAGCAATTGGCGTCTGAGATCGCCAGTGATGTAGAGATGAATGATTTCGTACATTATCTGGCAGAATCGCGGCTCTTTGAGCGTAAAAACCAACTCTAAAAGGTGGAGGAACTGGATTGGGTCGACTGTCTCTATCTCTAGCAGATCTGCGAGGCTCGCGTACGACGCTTCCTGGATATCAGCATCGCGCCAGTTGAGCAAGAACGGCGCAATAACGCTTATGTCTTCGTGGATGATCGCGCTGAACAAGTATGCGAGCACGGCATCGGGGGATTCTGCGTAGAGCGACGAGTTGGTGATGATGGCGGGGTCGTTAGCGCCGAGATACTCTCTAGCCAAGGTGATGGCTCTCTCCTCTAGCTTTGGGATATCCAGTGGTCCCACGGAATTTTTCATTGGAGGAAATGGAGTCTGAACTGCAAAAAAAGATCAGTTTGAAGTGGCTTTTTGCTTAGCCGCCGATAACGATAGCAACGGAAAAGTGCGCCGCACCTCGGCCGAATTGGGTCGGTGTGTGCACAAGAGATGGGAGGGTTCCGTACTAGCCCGAACCCTGTCTAAGAGTCCAGCCTAGTGTGTAATACTGCTTAAAATGTTGGGTTAGGTTAGACAACTTGGATATTTGTTTAAACCGAAAACTATTAACCCAAAAACCATCGGCCTGGATCCATAGTGTCTGTCCTTCCTGTTTAGACACCGCGCCCGGGGCCTAGTCCGAATGGTGCGCGCACGCCGGAGATTTTTCTCAACCAATACACAAGAGACCGGGATGAAACCTGGGTGGGCCGACCCCACACTCAACCCCAAACGACCGAACGCGCGCTTAAATTATTAATATCTCACCCAAAATGGACGCGCTTAACATTGATACAAGAGAAATTGAGCTCCGGGAGCAGGACCGGTGGTTGCCGATCGCCAACGTGGCGCGGTTGATGAAAAACACGTTACCGACGACGGCGAAGGTGTCCAAGGATGCCAAGGAGTGCATGCAGGAGTGTGTGTCGGAATTCATATCGTTCATCACGAGCGAAGCCTCAGACAAGTGTTCGGCCGAAAAGCGCAAGACGATCAACGGGGAGGACATTTTGTTTGCGATGAACAACTTGGGCTTCGAGAATTACGCGGAGGTGTTGAAGATCTACTTGGCAAAGTACAGGGAGCAGCAAGCATTGAAGCAGGAACGCGGCGAGACCAGGAAGAAGACCGCGGCGCTGGCGCCCGTTGCCCCCAGCGTCGCTGAGCCCGAGAAGGAGTTCGTCGAGCCACTGGCCGAGCCCGCGGCGTTCGGCCCGGGTATTACTGGCTTCAACAACTTTGAGGACGTCGCAGACTTGCACGCATTGGCGGGGATCAAGCAGGAGGAGATCGGGCTAGACTTGGAGCTGATCTCGGGGGCCGAGGCACCGGCGGAGGACGTGAACGCGTTGTACTCGTTCCAGGATGAGTTTTAGCGGGAGGGCTGGCTCTGGTGATTACTCTATGTATGTGTACTTTTTTTATTTATTGTCATCAGAACCACTGGGGATACTTTTATGGCAAATGTTGATATAGGTTAGGAACTAAGGCAGTTATGCGTCTGACTGAGGTGTGTTTATGAGTATAGTTCTGTTAGTAAAGTTAGTAGCTATCCGCAAAGCATACTGATACGGTTTGGCCAAACAGGGGTAGATATGGTTCGGTTAGAGAGAGTGGATATGGTTCGGTTAGAGAAGGTGGATGTGATTCGTCTGCGAACGACCAACACTGGTAATAATCTCTACGCATGAGATACACGCCCAGATGTGAGAATAAGGCTGTGTATTAAGAGAATCCTTCTAATATCAAAATTTTTAGAGAATTTGTAAGATTTGTTTAGAATCAGATGACAAACTACTGATATCCTCATTAAGCAAGAGGGTAAACTGAGACGGAAGGGTAGGAGCTGAAACTTAGGCGAACTGGGCTAAATAACTTTTATACCCCGAATACAAGACATTGAGATTAAATTGAAATAATAACTGCTTTACTTTGGACGAGCTCATGAAATGGCTTAATTATTGCCATGTCTTTTGGTATCAGAGCGTACAAGCGATGCTATCGCATTCACGCTCAGAAAGGAAATTCCGGAACCGTAAAACCTTCCTATTCGTATGGCTTATATATGATGGACTATCCTGGCCAAATCCATGTCAAGGGATTACTCGGAAAGAACAGATCCGGATCCATAGCTTGAACCGGAGGCTTGAAAAAAAATGTATATCTGAATGGGGACTGAATCGGTAGACCCATTTCAGTCACGTGAGAATTACAAAGATCTACCTCTAGTTATGTCACACCTGGATATCCACCGAGTTTTTTCCATCTCCCTACTACACACACACTACCTCAGCCAGTACCTACCCCTGGTAACCCAATACACCGTTGTTGTTTTTATTGTCTCCCGTAGAAGGGATACACCAGCGATACCACCTACTTCTGGAGGTATCGCTGTTCGCCCTCTGACGTCAGTCGCGTGGCTCTGTATACAGGCCGATTAGTAACGGCCTTGCATCTCCGGGCGTGCACCAACCAGCAATACCGGCACTCTGCGTGGCGCTGGACGCTGAGTATTTTTGACACTTCTTGCCGCCTACCTCGCTACTCTCCCGGGCCCCACGTTGCTACCATAGAACATGATCCCTGCTTTGAGGGCCAAGAAGCTGCTTGTAGCTCTTGTCAGAAGAGCCTCCGCGGCGCCGATGCTCGCATCCCGTTTGCTGCCGCGCCCGGCCTCCGTCGTCGAGGCCTATCCCGCGCGCGCGCCCCTCGCGTACGCGCTCAGATTCGGTTATCCCTTCCTGCTTGAGGTGAAGGCGAAAAAGGAAAATGATGAGCCGATCGAAAAGGACGAAAAGAACATTGAAAAGAACATTGAAAAGAGTGAAAAGAATATCGAAAAGAAGGAAAAGAAGGAAAAGAAGAAGCAAAGCATCACCCCGGAACAGATGAGGGAGTCCATTGCTGCGACCCTCCCTGGGACATCCGCCGCTAGCTCTGGCTCCTCCTCTGGTGCGGCCTCCGGCCCCGACGATCCCGTGGAGCACTTGCCCAACATGATGATCATTCCGTTCAACAGCCGCCCGCTCTTCCCGGGCGCGTACCAGGCGCTCAACGTGACCGACGCGCGCGTCATTAAAGCTGCGAAGGAGTCGTTGCGAAGAAAGAACCCGTACATTGTGATCACGTTGCCGAAGGACCAAGCCTTCGAAGGTGACGTCCCGGGAGATGCCAGTGAGGTCTACGACGTCGGTGTGTTGGCGCAGATTGTGAATGTCTATCCGTCGAGCAACAAGAAGGGGGAGGAGTGGCTCGTGTACTCGCATCTGAGGGTCAAGATGGACGAGTTTATCGCCCCAAAGACGATTGTCAAGGTGGACGAGTCGAAGTTTGTGGATGTCGAAGCGCGCAGGGCTGAACTCCAGAAGAAGGTGAAGGAGATGGATATCACCTCAGATCGCAGAGTTGAAGTGCCAAAGGACCAGACGCAGGAAAAGGAGATGGATAAAGCACAGATTAAGGAAGTGGCACATAAGGATGGTGAGGAAGCTTCTACATCTCCTGAGTCCAAATCAGCGCTTACCAACCAGATCATCCAGTCTGAAATCGCGATGGTGCGCTCACCTAAAACCATCAAAACCATCAACATCGCGGACGAGCTTAACACGGCGCGGTACCTCCAAGACTACGGCGTGGCGATTGGGCGGTTCCTGAAGCTCGCAAACGAGTCGTTCACGATGGACGTAGCGATGCAGAGCTTGCTCGACGAGACGTTCACCGTGTACAAGCACATCTTTGAGGTGAACCCGCACGGGCTCCACCAGTCAAACTTCTCGCGCTTCAACTACGCGCAAAGCAAGAAGGGTGTGGATCTCAACTTGCGTCCCGACCTCATGGCGGACTTCATCTCCGGGACGGCTTACAGCGACGGCATCGTCGAATCGTTACAAAAGATCCTCGAGACAACCAACATCGAGCAGCGCTTGGCTCTCGCTCTTGATGTGCTACGCATCGAGCGCGACCTCGTATTGAAGAAGGCGAAGACGTTGCCGGAATCAGGGCTTCCAAACGGCGGGGCTGCCACGTCGCAGGCTGAAGAGATTGACGTCGTGGTGGAGCTCGAGAAGAGCGCCAGCAAGGTGTTCATGCCGAAGAAAGTGCGCCGCGTATTCGACTCGGAGTTGGCCGCGCTCCGCCGCGAGCGCGCACAGGCCAACACCTCCGGGGCTGAGAGCCGCAAGTCTTACCTCGAGTGGCTCGTGTCCATCCCGTGGGGTCGCTACACCAAGGACGAATACAGTATGGCCAAAGCCGCGACGGTGCTCGATGAGGACCACTACGGGATGCAGGAGGTCAAGGACCGCATCTTGGAGTTTGTGGCCAGCGCCAAGCTCCTGGGGTCACTTCTGGGCAAGATTGTGTGCTTGCACGGGCCGCCGGGTGTGGGAAAGACGTCCATCACGAAGGCACTCGCAAAGTCGTTGAACCGCCGCTACCACCGTATTTCGCTTGGCGGCATGTCTGACGCGAGCGACTTGAAGGGGCACAAGCGTACCTATCTCGGGGCATATCCGGGTAAGGTGGCGTTGGCAATGAAGGATGTGAAATGCCAGAACCCGGTCATTGTGCTCGATGAGGTGGACAAGATGAGCAACATGTACGGTAGCCACGGGAACCCGGTGGCGGTGTTGTTGGAGATGTTGGACCCGGAACAGAACGCGAACTACGTGGATACCTATTTGGAGGTGCCAATCGACTTGTCGCGCGTGTTGTTTGTGTGCACCGCGAACGATATTGGCCTCTTGCCCGCGCCGGTCAGGGACCGGATGGAGCTTATTGAAGTTCCAGGGTATACCGACAGGGAAAAGTTCCGCATTGCGAGAGACTACTTGGAGACAAAGGCGAAGAAGCAGAACGGATTGGACGGGAGTCATATTTCGCTCACCGACGAGGCGGTGACCAAGTTGGTGGCCGAGTACTCCCGGGAGAGCGGCGTTAGAGGGTTGGACAAGTACTTGCAGAAGATTTATAGAAAGGTGGGGATGAAGGCGTTGAAGGAGTTAAAGTTGGACGAAGGTCTGGTAGAGGATAAGACCGACTCTGAAGTCAAGGGATCGGAGGTCAAGGGATCGGAAGTCAGGGAAGTATCTGAACCTGCCGTAGCCCCCAGCCCAGATGCCGTTCCGGCCCAACTTGAGAACCCTGTATCAAACCCCAAGGCAAAGCCTGAAGCCAAGGCTGAAACCTTGATGGCTGACCCTAAGCCAGTAACGGAGGCTGTCGCCCCGGGTAGGACCTCCCGCGAGGCCCTTGAGGAGGATGACTACGCGGATACGTTCCCGCTTGCGGAAATTACCGTTGATCGCGTAACCTTCCCTGAAACCTACACCAAGGAAATCCAAGCCTCTGAGTTGGTCGGGCTCCTTGGACCGTCCCATCCCGACGTCCGTCTTTTTGACCAGCCGCCACCTGGCTTCACCCAAGGTCTCGCGTATAGCTCCATGGGCGGGGCTGTGTTGCCGCACGAGGCCGTCTTGGAACATCCCTTGTTCTACTCGCAGTCTGGGTCCTTCTCATCCACCGGGCTTCTCGGCGATGTCATGAAGGAGTCCTCGGCGATCGCCTACTCCTTCTCGAAGATGTACTTGAGCCGCTTCTACCCGGAGAACCGCTTCTTCGAGCGCGCGCGCATCCACATGCACGTGCTCGACGGTGCGATTCCAAAGGACGGTCCGTCGGCGGGTGTCACGATGGTGTCGTCGTTCCTCTCGCTCGCGCTCAACCGCTCCATTAGTTCGGGCATCGCGATGACCGGGGAAATGTCCTTGAGCGGACGCGTGAGACCAATTGGGGGCTTGCGCGAAAAGACCATGGCCGCGAAGCGCTTCGGCTGCACCACCATCATCTTCCCGAAGGAAAATATTGCCGACTGGGAGAAGGTGCCGGACTACATCAGAGAGGGTTTCACCTTCCACGCCGTGGAGAACTACTCTGAGATCTTCAACGTGATCTTTCCGGGCATGAACGCGACCGAAGGGAATGGTGTCTGGAAGGCTGACTTTGACAAGATCGAGGCTGAGGCCAAGAAGAAGAAGGAGTAATGTGTGTAATGTAATGTAAATAGCAATAGATATGACAAAGAATCCTACTCCCGGTATTAATACCGATGTATATATAAAGTCGTTAATCCTATACCTCAGCATCCCCATGGGCGATCATGCTATATCTAGCATCACTCGGACCAGTTTGCCATCCATGTCAGACGCAGACATTTTATTAATATTTATCTAAACGGTTCTACGTGTACCCTATCTGGGGGGGGGGGGGGGGTTTCAACGTCTCTCGGGCGCACAAACGGACATTCTACTTACCATTACGAATAAGTGTCAACCGCACCCTACCTTTGGTTTATCCCCCCGATGACAATGCTCTTTACAACCGTGTAGTCATCAATCCCGTACTTGGACCCTTCGCGGCCCAATCCACTCGCCTTAACCCCACCAAATGGAAGCGCGCTCTCGGAAATCGCCCCCGTATTGGCCCCCACCATGCCCACTTCCAAGGCCTCGCCGACCCTGAATACCCTGGCATAGTCCCTGGAAAAGAGATACCCGGCCAAACCAAACTCGGTCGCATTAGCCAACCTCACCGCTTCCTCCTCAGTCTTAAACTTGAATAATGCTGCCAACGGCCCGAACGTCTCTTCCAGTGCCACTTTCATATCGGCTGTCGCATCTCGCACAACCGTGAGCTGGAAGAAATTCGCCCCCAACTCCGGGACACCGCTTCCCCCGGTCAAGACCGTGCCCTGCTTTGCCACCGCATCAGCAATGTGCTCCTGTACCTTTTTGACAGCTCTGGTATGGATCAACGGGCCGTGGGACACGTCGGGATCCAACCCGTTGCCAAGCTTGAGCTTTTCCACCGCTTGGGTAAACTTTTTGGCAAACTCCTCGTAGATTCCCTCCTGAATGTACAATCTGTTTGCACACACGCATGTCTGACCAGACTGACGGAACTTGGAGCCAATGGCCCCAGCCACCGCTGCATCGATATCAGCGTCGTCAAACACGATGAACGGTGCGTTTCCACCCAATTCCATCGACACTTTCTTCACCGTGCCCGCCGACTGCGCCATTAGCAACGCCCCGACCGGCGTAGATCCTGTGAACGACACCTTGCGCACGTCCGGGTGTTCGCAGATGATTTTTCCGGCTGCCGGCGTCCGCTCGTGGCTCACGGGAACCACATTCACCACACCAGGGGGGATTCCCGCCTCCTCCACGAGCCGTGCAAACGCGAGCGCGCTCAATGGCACCTCTGAGTCAGGCTTTATCACAGAAGTGCAGCCTGCCGCCAACGCTGCCGCAACCTTGCGTGCAAACATTGCCTGGGGAAAGTTCCACGGTGTGAGGATCCCGACGACCCCGACCGGTTGGCGCATCGTGAGGATGCGGTTGTCGCCGTTGGCAGACGGGATGGTGTCGCCGTACATGCGTGGCGCCTCCTCTGCGAACCATTTGTAGAAGCTGGCCGCATACGCGACCTCGCCCCGTGCGTCCACCAACGTCTTACCGTTCTCCAACGTAAGGATGCGAGCGAGATCCTCAGCGTTCTCCGTCATGAGCTGGTAGAGCCGGTAGAGAAAATCCGAGCGCATACGTGCGGTCGTATGTTTGTACGTGGTAAATGCCTGAGTTGCGGCATCGATCGCACTTTCAACGTTCAGGTCGGTCATACACGCAACCTGGGCGAGCTCCTGGCCGGTGGCAGGGTTCAACACCGTAAATTGGCTGGCGCCGGTCACCCATTGGCCGTTGATGAAGCCCTGAGTCTGGAGCAACCCTGGGTTACGCAAGCTGTGGAGGGCTCTGCGAAACGATCCCGCGGTTCTGGCACGGATTGAGATCATTAAAAAGGAGGTTAAATGGGAGTGGCTGCGTATGCTTGGGTAAACTAGTGTGGGCTTGTAATAACAAGCTTGTAGATACTGATTTGTGGGTAACCTTAGCGTATGCCTTTCAACTTGGTTGTGTGAGCTCTTATTGGGGGGGCAAGATCCTGGTAGACAATGTGATAGCCTCGAGTGCGGAGTCCGCCAATCCTTACCCCCCCCTTTGAGGGGCTTCCCCGGATAATGTTGAAAAATCACGTGCGTAGTTTCTTTTTCTATCACGTGCGCGGAAACGTGACTGGATAAATTTCTCACACCGAAAAGTTACCCGCAGCGCGCCGGGCAGGAGCCAATGAGGTCTGCCAGAAAAACGTAAGCGTAAGAAACGACAGAACGATATCAAAACGCATACATAAAAATACTCGACCCATTTTCACAGTAGCACCACTGAACCCCAACACTCCAACAATGTCTTCCATTGCCTTCAAGTCTGCTAAGAGCCTCAGAGCCTTGGGTAAGTCAATATATTCAACGCCTGCCGGGACAAAGAGGCTGGCGTTTGAACCCGTGCCAATACTAACACTCCAGGTGCTCAATCTAGATTATTCTCGTCCTCTGCTGTCGCTGCCAAGTCGAACTACAACCAGCCAGACTTTGGTGCCTACACCAAGCCAGGCCGCGCTGATGATAGGTCCAGATCCACGGCCTACTTCATGATCGGGTCTATGGGTTTGTTGACCGCCGCCGGTGCCAAGTCCACTGTCGAAACCTTTTTACACACCATGTCTGCTTCCGCCGATGTCTTGGCCATGGCCAAGGTTGAGGTCAAGTTGAACGCCATCCCAGAGGGTAAGAACGTCATTGTCAAATGGCAGGGTAAGCCAGTTTTCATCAGACACAGAACCGCTGCTGAGATCGAAGAGGCTAACGAGGTCGATGTGTCCACCTTGAGAGACCCACAGACTGATGCTGACCGTGTCAAGACCCCAGAATGGTTGATTATGGTTGGTATCTGTACCCACTTGGGTTGTGTGCCTATCGGTGAAGCCGGTGACTTTGGTGGTTGGTTCTGTCCTTGCCACGGTTCCCACTACGATATCTCTGGTAGAATTAGAAAGGGCCCAGCTCCGTTGAACTTGGAAATCCCAGCCTACGAGTTCTCCGATGCCGACACCTTGATGGTCGGTTAAACCTCCTCCCGACCCCTCCAAGGGCCTGTAAATACGTGAATAAAGCTTTGAGCTGAGGCCTGGATTGGATAATTAATAGACATCAATTCCGGTCAATGGGGCCTTTGTTTGCGTGGGCCCTCCATTCCCAAAGCCATTCCTTTTATTTCCTTCCGCTTCTCTTTTTTCTCCTATTTATTGTTTTTTGCGCCCGCAAACCCCCGTGGGCTGATAAACTGACAAAAAAAACTGCATTACGTTCTGTTTGTTGTAGGTACATTTTGATTCTTGGCTTTAGAGTCTTGGGTTGAGCGCGAGTAACCTCTCTAAATCGTCGGGGATCACACTGTAGTCGTACCCGGTCCCAACGGAATCGCTCTCGGCGATGTCAGAGCTATACGAGAGACTATGGGTGTCACCCAAATCATGAAACGGTCCGTCCCAGATATCTACCCCTCCGTGAAGAACCCGTGGAGGTAAATTCTTTGGATTATAGTCCTCGATAAGATGCTTCCGGTAGAACACGCTCCAGTGGATCAAAGGGTTGTCAGGAACACGGCGATGCCTTCCTAAGTTGGGAACCATTCGACTTTTCCATTCGCCGTTCTCATTCTCAATGAACGTCCCCACGGGGACCAATTCGATCAACCACCACAAAAGCGCCTGTGTAAACGATTCTTCTGCTCTGGAAGCAAAGCGTAGCACGTTTTCCCCGATGCTTGACTCGTGGGAGGATGACCTTGGAATCACAAAAGTTTCCAGGCTCGAGCTGAAGTTGTCGAACGGTGAAGGAGATTCTTCACCCGTGTCTCTGGTGAGGCTAAGTTTCCTCCACGAACTTCTTTTCTTTTTGTTGGTTATGAAGTGCGTGGTTTTGTTCTCAGACGGGGCTCCATTAATGATACGGGAAAGGCTTCGGGAGACCCAATTTGCGTCGCTGGTTCCTTGGGTGTACTTTCCTTTGGTTCTAATGCGTAGAGATAACGCGTCGTGGTGGCCCGCGTACAAACTATCCTTAGACGGATACCTGACCGCAAACTCGTGAATCGACCCTTCCTTGAAAAGCACCCCATACTTTACCGCGTGGAAAAGCATCCAGCGCAAGGGAAGGTTGGAAAGAAACTGGCCGTCTGGAGTTGGGGACCACCCACCTCCTACGTCTGAGTGCTCTCCGGGAAACCACATTTCAACCAAATCAGGCGACGGCGGAACATCAATCCTGGTATTTTTCTTTCGACGGAGAGGCTTTGGCAACCGGATAGGGTGGGCATACGTAGTGGGACTGTTTGACAGAGCGTAAACTTCGTTTGCCGCGATATTACAAGAGGCAAGTCCCCCTGGCGAGCGGCAGTATCCCCCAAGCAAAGCTGAGTATGTGTACGGGAGAAATAAGTTTTGCTTGTACTTTCCGCGGCGTTCGTCTAGACTAACGGCGTGTCGAACGTGTTTGACAATGTTGCTTCTGGCGGTAAAGGGGAACAAACGGTCTCTCAAGAGTCCCACGGAGTTGACAGAATCCCAGAGTCCCATGAAGTGGATCTTCACTATTCCACGGGTAAACGCGCTCTTAAACTCCTCCACTAACGTAATGGTTAAATCTCCTTGCTGGGCCGGTTGTCCCGCATACTCCCATGTCTTGTAGATAGACCACGCAGTGTCCACCATGTCCTCCAACCCCGAGTTTAGCAACCCCACTCGTTCGATCATCCCCGCGAGAACTCTGGCTGTAAAGGCCCCGCGACTAGATGCGTTAATTTGCTGCATATATGAAGCTATCGTGGTAAACAAACCTAAATCCAAAGAGGTAGATCCTGTCACCTTTGGCGTAGAATTTCATAAGATATTTGTAAGCCGCTTTGGCGTGGGCATCCAAGGAAAACGCAATCATCGTGTCAATGTCAGCATCTACTCGACCCAAAGCACATCCCAAAATGTCTGAATGCTTAAGGCTGGTGGCCTCGGCCTGGAAGGATGTTCCAATCCCTGGTTGGTAGTAACACATCTGCTTGTCATAGGAATCCTTGGCTAGCATTCGGAAGAGTTTCAACACATTCGTAAACGGCTTAGGGCCAAACTGCTGGGAGGTACCATCAAAACACAAGATGAGGTTTTTATGTGGGTGTATCTTGTCCGGTTGGCTGTCGGGGGTGGAAAAGGATGGATCTGATTCGGAGCTTGGTGGTGCCTCTGTTGAGTAAGCAAGTCCACTGGGTTTTAGCCCCTTCAGTGCCATTTTTTTGTATATCATGGTGAGTCGTTAGCGTTACAGTGTGTAAATCGTGTAATATAATGAGACTGGCGTGCAATTTATATCCCTGGGAGGTCGGCGTCTGATTCAGAGAGTATTGGGTATGTGCATAAATTGCTGAGCGTCACAAAGATCAGATGAAGCACAGATAAATGTTTGGCTAAAAGTCAGTTATCAACAATCTAGTAGTCCTAAATGGTTGGCATTTTGATTTTTTGGGTAAGAAGTTAAAGTGAGAGCATTCAGTTACCTATAGTGAAAGGCCCCTACATGCTGTATAATCAATTTCCATTATACCTTTAACTTTGAAGTATATAAACATACATATTTCCTAGATCGAGAAAACCACGCTATGATTATTGTCGATATCGCCCCAATTTTAATTTTGGATTATTCATTCATATTTACACGTACTTAATCAACCATTTGACAATCTTTAATCATATAATCAATATGAATATTATATCTACCGTACGCTTACACTATGTTACAGATTTCTCAGTTAAATCCTGCACACATCCTCATCTCGAACCTTTTCCGCTGAAAAAAAATACCGACCCTGATCCTTCCAATCACTGAAAAACCACACCATTTATATACCCACAACTATGAGCAGCACAGGTCAGCCGGAATTACCACCACAGTTGCAGAACACTGCGCAGAAGGTGGACGATGTGATGAAGGAGTTGAACCGCATGCCCTTCTTCATGACCCAGCTCGACGAAACAGACGGCGAGGGCGGAGAGAACCTTGGCTTGGAGGCGTTAAAGGCGTTGGCATACGAAGGAGAACCAGACGAGGTGGCCACCAACTTCAAAAATCAGGGTAATGATTGCTACAAAGGCAAACAGTACAAGAACGCCATTGAGTTCTATACGAAGGGCTTGGAGATGAAGTGCGGTGTGGATGCCCTCGAGGCCTCGTTGTATCTCAACCGCGCGGCCTGCAATTTGGAGTTAAAGAACTACCGCAAGTGTGTGAATGACTGCAAGTTGTGTTTAAAGATCGACCCAAAAAACATCAAAGCCTACTTCAGATCGTGCAAGGCCTACTTTGGAATGGACAGATTAGATGAGGCAATTGAAGTAGCGGAGTACGCGTTAGCCCTTGAACCGGAAAACACTGCCATCAGGTCTGTTCTCGCGACGGCACAGCAAAGAAAGGGACAGTTCAAAGCGCTTGCCGATAAGAAGCAGAGAGAAGCACAGGAGAAGCAGATGAAGCAGGTCATTCTCGCAAACGCTATCAACTTGAGACATATTCTGGTAGTGAAGACCCCCAAGCCCGCCGCCTTGCTCGGAGATGCGAAGCTCCGGTTGGAGGATGAGACAGACTATGGGTCCCAATTGATCTTTCCAGCGATGGTGGTGTACCCCACCACCGACGAGTTCGACTTTATCGCCGAAATCAGCGAGTTGACGACTCCGGCGGAGATGATGGAGATGGTCTTGAACAGACCAGCCGCATTTTTTGCCGAGCCACAGCACCAAAACTTCCATCCAAAAAAGATGGAGGCGTATATGGAGACCGAGACCGGTGGCTTGATCAGGGTCGGGAAGAAGGTAGCAATCAATAACGTGTTGATGGCCGACAAACCGTCTGTTCCATTGTTTGACAACTCGTTGAGAATCTACTTTGTGCCAAAGGTGGATTCCGTCGCGTGGATTGCCACCTGGGACAAGGAAATTGCCTTGAAGAAGCGTTTGTAAGAGGGTCATAGAAAAGGAGAAATGACCTAGAGGCTCAGATGGAAGAATGGCGCAGAGGCTCAGAAGCAAGTCATGGAGAAAAAGTTGATTCTCCTAGGTTGGGGAATGTCGTTTGACATAACCAAAAATACGGTAGGATTGGTATTTCCCACCCTGCTCTACCCAGGAGTCTATTTTCTTCACTGGTGGATCTGGAGATACCAATATTTTAGAATTAGTATACTGCTTGACGGCGAAGCTCTGTATTAAGTGTAGCAAGTGACTCTGTGGCGCCGCTGGTTAGGTAATGCCGTTCAAGAATACTCTGCCGTTTGAACGTATGGCAGGCTCTCTTTCAATGGTTGACTAACACTGGTATGCAGATGGACTTGCGCCGTACTGCTCTATTGTAAAATGTGATCCAAGGTTAAAAATATCATTATTTCCTCGAAAGTTCTGATGGAAATCATTTTCATATAGTAAGCTGGTATGGCGCAGCGGTAGCGCAGCAGATTGCAAATCTGTTGGTCCTTAGTTCAATCCTGAGTACTAGCTTTCTATACTTTTTTTGGGGGCCATCCTCAATCCCGCCAAGTCTTGCAATAAATCACTGCACATTCGCTCTTGCAACAAAACTGAGGAGCTCTATACGATTTGGGACTTTATATAGTTATTTACTTGGCCGCAAGGCTGGAGAAAGGTGGAACATGTGAGCATGGAACTAGAACGCAAATGCCTAGCAGCATACGCACATGTGGCCAGCCGGAGTAGGCAATACACATTGGTCAATACGCATTAGTAGCTTGTTACAGATCCGAGATTTAAAAATCGTCAACTTTACAAATATTTGATATTACCCTGAGACTATGAGCGTTCACCAATTCCAGGTAGCATCATGATGTGGCCATAATCCGTATCACCTAAACTATAAATGCAGCCACACTCATCAGTTCAAACTCAAATTTTTATGCTTGTTCGCTTATCTCTTATGTCCAATTTTTCGGTTCTCGGTGCTTGCTCCCCCGGTGCTTTTACCCTCCCGGTTTTGGTGCTCGTTGACCGGTGCTTTTTCACTTTCCGGTTCTCGGTGCCCTTCCATTTTCGGTTTTGACGCTCGTTCCCCCCCGGTGGTTTCTCCCGGTTTCGGTGCTTGGCGCTAAGGAAAACTTTTTGCACAGTGGAAAATACTTTCCATCACGTGAATTCCTCCTTTGGGAAGTTCTGAGTCACAAAAATTAAGCGCGGTTCGTAATCAACCGTGGGTGGAAAACTTGGCCAGATTGGAGGTATATAAGTGCGCTGCCAAAAATTTTCACCCCCCATTTTTCTTCCTCTCGAATTCCACTCTTTACACACACACACAGTATGTATCAAACAGCTCTCTATATCTGATTGCCATCGTATATTCATGTCATACTAATGTCTAGATGTTATCTGCTTACAGACTCGCGGCCAAGACGCCGTTCGTGAGAACCTTGGCCACCAAGGCCAGCGGCTTGAACAGAGCCACCTTGTCCCTTAACAAGGGCCCAATCTTCCACGGTTCCTCTTTTGGAGCACCGATGAACGCCACTGGGGAGCTTGTCTTTACCACCTCGTTGGTCGGCTACCCAGAATCGCTCACCGACCCCTCCTACACCGGCCAGATCTTGTGCTTCACCCAGCCATTGATCGGTAACTACGGTGTGCCAGCGCAAACCAAGGACCAGTTCGGATTGTACGACTACTTTGAGTCCGGCAAGGTCCAGGTTGCCGGTGTTGTGGTGGCCGATGTTGCTCTCGAGTACTCCCATTGGACCGCCGTGGAGTCCTTGCAGCAGTGGTTGACCCGCGAGAACATCCCAGGTATCACTGGGGTCGACACTCGCCAGTTGGTCACCTTGTTGCGTGAACAGGGCTCCACCCTCGCGCGTTTGTCTATCGGTGAGGAGTACGATGAGGTGGAGGACGCCGGTTTCGTGGACCCTTCCAATATCAACTTGGTGCACAAGGTGTCGACTAAAGAGCCATACACCATTGCCAACCCCGGTGCTAAAACCAAGATCGCAGTCATTGACTGCGGTGTCAAGCAGAACATCCTCCGTTGTCTTTTGGAGCGTGGTGCCGAGGTCACCGTCTTCCCGTACAACTACCCAGTGGACAAAGTCATCGACCAGTACGACGGGCTCTTCCTCTCCAACGGTCCGGGTGACCCTACCCACTGCACTGCCACCGTTAAGGTTTTGAAAAACATTATGGAAAACACGCCCAATACCCCGATCTTCGGGATCTGTCTCGGGAACCAGCTTCTCGCCTTGGCCGCCGGCTTCAAGACCGTCAAGATGCCGTACGGTAACCGTGCCCACAACATCCCAACCCTCAACATGCTCAACGGCGAGTGCAGCATGACTTCCCAGAACCATGGCTACGCCGTCAGCTCCAGTAACATGGGTAAGGAATGGCAGCAATGGTTCATTAACTTGAACGACGAGTCCAACGAGGGTATCAAACACACCTCGCAGCCGTGGTACTCCGTCCAGTTCCATCCGGAGGCCATGTCCGGTCCTGAAGACACCGTTGGCTTGTTCGACTTGTTCTTGGACGACTCTGTCAAGTTCAAGGCGGCCAAGGCCTAGCCCTGCGTCCATCTATCTACATGTATATTATTTCAAGCTAAGCAAGTGTAGGTTTTGATCATAAGCTATATTTGAGATGACGGGAAGTAGCTGTTACTCGCAATATCCAAGGTAGGGTTGGTTTTCTCCGTACGTTACTTGTCGATATCTAGACCTTCAAAGTCCCTTGAGCTTGTTGCAATCTCGCATAAATTAACAATTACTGGCTGATTGCAACAAGCCCAGGGGAGCAACTCTGCAGCAACACAAGCTCAGACCACTATAGCTCGGAACCGCCCATTACCGGTTCTAGATCCCTATCTAGTCGACGAGATTACTGGTACACAACTTATAAACCACGTCTCGAAGACCGAAGCTGTTTATCTTTAGCAACGTGTTGACGCAGACGTTGTCGACTGATAACTTACCTCCGATAAGACAACAGGTCATAGCATTGCCCTTGGACGCTTCGGAGCCCTATCTTCCTCAATATAAGGATCCCTACTTTGTCTACATCTAACGGATAAAAGGTATTATATTTAGCCTAACTAAGTTCCGCTTATCCTAGAAGGATTTACGCATTCCTGGTGACAGTGACGATACTGGTGGAGATCGGAACAGTGTGAGTGTTAGAAAGAGTGACAGTCTTAGTGGTCATCGTCTTGGTAGTAGGATTGGTGACAGTGACAGTCTTAATGACAGGTGGAGTGGTGGTAGCCTTGGTGATAGTGGTTGTCTTAGTGGTGGATGGAACGGTAGTAGGATGAGTGGTAGTGGTAGTCCCAGTACTAATCGACTTGGTGCTAGTGACGGTAGTCTTAGGAGTGGTTGTGGTCTTTGTAGGGGCCCCAGTCACGGTGACAGTGACATACATAGTGGTACTTGGAACGGTGGTAGGGTGGGTGGTGACGGTAACCGTGACGGCAGTCGACTTGGTAGCGGTAACCGTAACAACAGCGGCCGCACGCTTAAGAATAGGGTTGGCAAGCTTAGAATAACTCTGGCCAAACCAATCAAGTAGCTGATTCAAAGAGTCCGGACTTGAGACGGCAGACTTGTCAGAAGTGCTATCTGGGGCAGTAACGGCGGCACTGAGAACCGCGCTGGCAAAAGTAGCCGTAATGATTGCAGATGAAACTCTCATTCTAAGGTGGATATTTGAAGGATAAGATAGGTACTTGTAAGGAAGAAACTATATAAAAAAATAACGGTGGAATATGGGTATTTATATAGCATTGGTCTGACATCGGTGCGACGACCCCCGATACAGCTGTGAAAGAGACGATGAGGCATGAAGAATGGAGAGTGGGAAACAAAACTTGAAACACGTAAACGGGGGCTGGGCGCATAGCAACTATTTAATTAGAACAATCCGTTTGATGACTAACTTCAACCTTAATAGGATTAGACATGATAAAAGCGTTTCGGCTAATCCCTTTTGGTGTTGCTGACTCATACGAAGCAGGACTAAACGGTGCTATCCTTCACCAGACCCTGTCTTAAATATCTCTTGATCCATAAAACTCAGTAAAACACTTTTAAGCAGTTAAAATATCATTGATATGTTTTGTAGCTGAGTCTGATTGGCTTAAAATCCGTATATATGTCAAGGACAGTTATCGACGGTGGATTTATCTAAACCATGCAGCCTAAACCATACAGGCGAAAAAGGTTTTATTGTTTGGCAGCATCCAAGGGCCTGGTTACTTTGTACCCGTCAGCGCGCGTGCATAGCAATGCATATACAAGGCGGGATACTGGGCAGTCCGATTTGCTCAGGTACCGTCCATATTGAGTATGGTCCGATAATTAAGTCCCAAATTTACCGCAGTATTCATTAGGCTATTTTTGGAATTCTGGTGCTAGCCCTTTCTAATAGGGCCTGGCCAGGAAGTTATTTGTCACTATTACTCTTTTCGTATGCGATTACGATATTTACAAGACCCCCTAGGAAGCCCATACCCAGTGAAGTCAATAGTCAGTGTATTCCCTGCCAAACTGGCTCTCCTCTTGTATCTTTGGGGAGCCAGCACCCATCTCTCACCAGTCACATAGGTTTCAGTCATTGATATTACCCAGAGCATTATTTTCACGTGCCAAGAAACACAACTCTTGGATATTCCCCAGGCGGACGACGCTAATATTGCCTCGAATAGTATATATGCATGAGTGAAATTTCCTGATAGTTCCATATTGGCTCTGATATGCAGCAGGTTACCCAAACCCTTTGTCTGTATTGTTTCGGGCCTCTTCAGTTACTCCCTATTGGAAAAAGGCTTCTGAAAGCCAAGCACGCCCTGTTTCTTGGCCATGGCTGATGCTGAAAACAATACAATAATCTTCACTTACCCCCGATCCAGATGAACGACCCACGTTTACTCTTTCCTGGTTGGGCCATTCAATGTACCAAACGGTACACTGGGGGTGATGTACATAAGCGTTGGCCATCGAGGCATGAAAAAGTGAGCTCCTTAAATCTATTAATTATCCAACCATATATCCATCAGGGGTTGAGAACATATATTCTGAGCTCTCTCAGAAGTCCCTGTGTCTTCTATAAAGCTACAATCCAAGTTAAAGTAGAACCCCTGAAAGCCCCCAGAAGTTCTCTAGGATACTTTTATATGTAAAGCACTGCTCGCAGAATTTTCATGCTTGGGAATTGAATCTCTTTTCAACCCTTGAAGCACGTCTTGGGTTGGCAGCCCATCTCTGGCACCGGCCAAGAGCTAACTTGGATTTCTCTGTGCATTTTCGTAAAACCTCTCCCCTTCAGAGCTCCAGATTATGCTACAGCTCCTTAAGGGTTGCTTCGTAGTTCATTAGGACTCGTGAAATTTCAACTCATTCTCCCCTCATTCTAGCGTACCCCCGTATTCCCGCCTGGCTTGCCATGGTCCAAGCCTCACCAACTTCTCCGCCGATCCGCCTCAACGTCTCCCAGATCTGTGTATTCAAGTCTGGATTCACGTGATGCGCCGGCTCGTGCTGTGTCGGCTCGTGCTGTGCCGACTCGTGCTCACTGTGAGGTCCTCCGCCGGTCCACCTCAATGTCTCCCAGATCCGCGCAATCAAGTCTGGATTCGCGTGGTGCGCCGGCTCGTTCTCACTCTGAAGCCCTCCGCCGATCCACCTCAACGTCTCTCGGATCCGCGCAGCCAAGTCTGGATTTGCGTAGTCTGCCGGCTCATCCTCACTGTGAAATCCTCCGCCGATCCACTTCAACGTCTTCCAGATCCGCGCATCCAAGTTTGGGTTCACGTAGTACGCCGGCTCGTGCTCACTGTGAAGCTGAGCCTCAAACCTCAAAACATCCTTCTGCGTAATAATCCCACTAAGAACCCCCTCGGTCTCCACAAGCATGAACCGTGGGCCCAACTTGTGAAAGATGTCGAGGGTAGTCTCCAACGGCATGGACACCGTCACCAGAAGCGGCGCAAGATTCACCACCGCTGAGAAATCTATCATATCGTCCTCCACACCGTCCACGGCGAACTTGCACACAAAGTCGGGGGAGTTCTCCGAGCTGGTGGAACGTCCGCTGCGCATAAAGGTCTCTTCGACAAGCCGCACGTCCTGCCGCGATATATAACCGAGAATATGGGGCGCGGCGAGGCTCTCGACAACGGGAAAGTCCGCGAAGGGTGTCTCGCGCAACACGTTCTGAAGCTCGGAAAGGCGCAAGCCTATTGCGGGAAAGGCAACTACCGGGGTGGACATGGCCTTGACCGTAGGCGCATTGAAGTCATGGTCCTCCTTGTTATCAATAAAGGGCAAGCCGTTGAAGCGGATCATCTGGTCAGCGATCCCTCCGTGGCCCCACTTGTCGTTGATGCTCTTGGTCACGGCGACAACAATCATCGTCGGGAGAATGTACTTTAACGCACCCGTGAGCTCAAACATGATGACCACTACCGTGACGGTCAAATGGGTGATACCACTCAAGGCCGCACCCGCGCCCAAGAACGCGTACGTCCCTGGGGTGATACATGAGAGCGCATCGCCGTTGTCACACGCGCGGAAGTAGAACGCACCTGCGAAGCGCGTCTGCATCGCCTGAACGAGGATCCCAAGCGCGCGCCCGAACGTCGCGCCCGCAGCCATGGACGGCACAAAAATCCCGGCCGGTACCTTGCACCCGTACGACACCACCACAAGAAGCATCCGCACGGCTGTGGCAAAAATAAGCGAGTAAATGAGCGCGGATGAGTTGTTTTTCAGATCACAGATGCGGTGGTCCCAGTTCGCGTTGCACTCATGGAACAATATTTGCATGCTCTCAGTCATATCCAAACGCAAAAACTCGTTGAAGTAGCAAAACATCGCAGTGAGCGACGTTAGTAACACCACCTCGCGGATCGCAAAACTCGCCAAGTAGCGCTTGCGAAAACTCACCACGTAGATGTTGAAGCGCGAGACAACAATACCGTAGACCCCGCCAAACGCTCCGAGAATGATAAAAAACGGAATCTCAAACACGTGCCACTGCTTGTCGTAGGACACTTCGAACAAGACCAACTGGCCCGTGCGGAACGGGTTCATCAAGGAGAGCGTGGTGGTTGCTGCGAGCGCGCAAAAATACGCGCTCCACATCGTGCGAAGCTTGAAAACGTTGGAGATTTCTTCAATGGAGAAGAGAACGCCGCCCATTGGCGAGCCGAACGCAACCGCAACGCCGGCCGCAGCCGCGGCCGCGAGAAAGTCACGCGACTTCGCTGCTGACTCTTGGTAGGTCTTGAACAAGGAGGTAATACAGTTTCCCGCGCACGCGGCGTAGTGGACACTTGGGCCCTCCTTTCCCACGCTCAAGCCAGAGGCGATGGTGAGGGGCAAGCCGATGCTTTTGATCGCAAGCGTCCACCAGCCAAGAAACCCCTTAAGGCGGAACCCAGACACGATGCACTTGATTTCAGAGATCCCCGAGCCGGCCGCAGACGGCGCGTAGTGTTTCACTAGTAGCGCTGCGGACGAAGAAAAGGCGACGGAGAAAAGCACAAAGAGGACGTAGTTGAACGGCGCAAAGCGCGACCACTCGACCCAGGCGGTGCAATTCGCCTCGGTCTCGCCCCAGCAGCAGAACCTCTTACCGAGGTAGAAGTGGGTGGAGCAGCGGCCGGACTTGAGGTCTACGAGCCAGGCGGTAAAGATGTTGAGACACCCCGCAATGATCCCGATGAAAACACCGATAAGTGTGAGCACCAACCAGCTCTGAGTTTCGAGCTTGATTTTGCGGAAGATGGTCTGGATTTTACCCGTGGTGGTTTTGTTGGAGGCTTTGAGGAGTTGGCGCTGGTTTTCCTTGAGGTTGTCCTCGACCCAGTCGATGGTGGTGAACTCGTCAAAGCGGTCGCCGGGAGAGGCACGCGACCGATTTCTTAGTTCTGTCATGACTTGATAGACACAGATTGGGGTACTTGTCAATATCCTTTGGATGGTTTGATGAAGAGAACGGATGAGATTTCATGCGCTGTGAGCTGGCGCCAGACCTTGGCTGGGTAACGCGTGCAGGACATGTTACCAGAGAAAGTGATAAAGCATATGGTAGTGGGTAGCTGCGAGTAGGAACCTGCCGTAGAATGAATAGTACGATATTAATATTGAGAAAAACAAAGAGACATGACAGGAGATTTGTGGGAAATTATAGAAATTAGGATGGGAGCAAAATTGAGCTCGCAAAAGGCGCTTGCGGCTATTATTTTGTTGTAGCGATGTGCGGGAAGGGAGTACGTATTAACGGTTTATCAATAATCAATTGGAGCTTCGATATACGAAGGTAGATGTGTGGCAGGTATCTATCAATAAGGCGAGCTGATAGCTCATTTTATAAATGGGTGGAGTAGCGGCTAATTATGCAGAAGCTTGGTAGTTTGATGTGCTCGCAAGGTGAAGCTGGTTTGTTGACGTATAGACGTAGTAAATTGTCTAATTCCAATAACAGGAGTTTAACATTTCAATCTTGGAACGGGTTTGAATTTTGATATGGCCACATAGCATTTGTGAATAAATTCACAGAATTAATAATCTTCGTTAAGGTTCTCACTCTAAAGCTCGCATAAAGCCCCTCCCTCCATGTCGTGCACGGACCAGCAAACTTCTCGCACTACAAAACAAACAGAAACAAACGCTTTACCCCACAACGGCAATCGCTCGACTTCACACGCGATGAACTCGGGAAAGCTCGATATTATCTACTCTACGGTCTTCCTGGCGGCCAATGACGAGCTCAGGCGCGGTGTGCGCTTGGACCACAGGGCCATGTCGGAGGAACAGAACGTGTCACTTCTGGTGGACAAGAATACCAAATACACATCCACAGGGCACGCGATCGCGCCTGACGAGGTACTTGAGGGTGTCAAGACGTCTAATATCAAAATCCCATTGCTTGAGCGCGCGGATTTTGCTGGTGCTAAGTTGCCCGATTCGGACTTGCTCGCGGCGTTGCACTACTACATCGTGAACCAACTGGAGGTCTTGCCCGCTCGGTACAAGAACCGATTCCGCAAAGTTTTTGACGAAACTGCAATGTTAGCGTTAGGGGTGTTGGTGGAAGAGTGGGCGGATGAGCTAATCACCGAGGACAACGCGAGACTCTTCTTGGAACCGAGTGAAGAGCCGGGGGAAAAGACAACCGAGGAGGGGTCCAAGTAACCAAATGCCAGGTTTGATTAGGCAGAGATTGGCAGAGATTGGCAGCTAAGATCTGATGTTTTCTTAGGTTATGATTTTGCTGGCAAAAATAACTGTGTGCACTATACGAGATGCAGCAGCTTTACAGACTCCATTGAACTCAAGGAACTTCACATAAGCGCCCAAACCATGACGAACCTCTCTGGGTTTTTCGAGATACAATGTCGGTAGCTTATCGCAGACGAACCGGGAGATAGGTGGAATGCGAATGTGTATCAACAAATGGTAATTTCTGATATCGGTGGTCATATTGGTTCCTAGTTTTTGCACTCAAACAGATACAGGCAGTCTTGCTGATGAAAAGATTGGAGAGACCTTCAGCTGGACAATCCCCTGGTTTGGGATCTATGCCTTGGAAAAAAACGGTTATACAAGAACCTTGCACAATAACCAGTTGCAATTAGCTGTGCTTACAAGATGCGATTTCACGGAAAAGAGCATGTAAGATAGTGTATTCAGTCACGATAAAGGATGGCGCTATTCGTATGTTGGGACTTGAGGGGGGGGGAATCTGACGTTCGAGAACCAACTGGTTTCATAATTTTATCCTGAGAAAAGGCATGCTCAGCTGTCGAAGTAGATTCTTACAGTGATATACATGAAATGATATAAAGGTAAAATACAAATTCGCTTACTGGGCGGTTTCGGCTGGAATCTCAGCTTCGGCAACTTCAGTTGGAGTTTCAACGGCAGATTCAAACGGGGTTTCAGCGACGGATTCAACAGCGGACTCAATAGTAGATTCAACAGCAGATTCGACAGCAGATTCGACTGGAGTTTCACCCTCAACCTGCTTTTGCGGCTTGGCCTGCTGCTTATACTCAGCATTCTTCTCGGTGACAATACCAAAGACTCTGTACAACAACTCATAGGTCTCGGCCTTGCTCACCATCAAGTTAATAGAATTCTTGCCCTTCCACAACGGCAAGAAGAGTTGTTCCTTGCCCTCACCTCTGTTGACAGTCAAAAAGACACAGCCAATCTCAAACTTCTTGGCTTCCTCAACAAACGCAACGTCGGCCTCAGCCTCAGCCAAGGATGGCAAGTGTGGGAAAGACTGCTGGCACAACTTTAAAAGCATGTCCGGATTACAGGAAATGCGTCTTTCCGGACCCAAGGCGTGCTCCAAGACGTTCAAGGACTCGGATTGGGCTCTCCAGAGACACTCGCCCTCGCCTCTCTGCGAGACAAAGAGCTTGATACCGGCGTGGATGAATTTGAGCTTCTGCTCATTGGCCGAGAGGATATCCCTGATGGCCGGGGCGACGTAGTAGATGGTTCTGATTGGTTCGCCTTGGGCATTACGGACAAGGGTACAGTCCTTGGCAAAATCCTTTTCGATGTGGTAGAACTCCCAGCACTTGAGGAGCTGTGGGTGGTTTGGATCGAGGAAGACGAATGGCTCTTCGTTGGCGTCACGTGGAAGCTTTTCCTTTCTCATTTTGACAATCTGCTTAGGAGCAGCAACGGGAGCGTCTGCCGGAACTGGGGTTCCAGCCGGTGTATCGGCATCGATCTTGGCCTTCTTAACGGCCTCCTGCTCGTCACTAGCAGCTCTCTTCTTCTCAACCGTCTCGCCAATCTTCTCGAAAACGGTGATGAAGAACCCACCAGTATTCTGCTGGTGTGGATACACTCTGATACAGTTCTTAAGGTTAAACGCCTTAGCTTCCTCCTCGGACGGCGGAAAGACAGACGCTGCAACGTCCTCAGCGCCAATCTCTCTCAACTCCATGTCTTTGCCGAACACCGGCCAGTCGCTGATCCCTTCGGATCTGACCAAGCCCGGCAATCTGTCATCGCAGTTGACCAATCTGATCTGATTGCCCCACTTCCTCAAAGCAGCGGCCACCACTGCCTCGTTCTCGACTGGCGACATGGAACAGGTGGAGTAAACGAGGCGCCCACCCCTCTTCAACAACTGCAACCCACGATTCAAGATGTTGAGCTGGAGCGTGTGCAAACCGAGGGCATTACCGGTATTCCAGTCCTTCCACACGGTCACGTTCTTTCTCATGGTCCCGTCCCCGGAACACGGCACGTCGCAGAGGATTCTGTCGAACTTGACAAACTCCTTCTGCCCGTCGAGCCGGATCTTTGGGAATAACTGAGCGTCGTGGTTGACGACACAGAAGTTTGGCGAGTTGAGGCGCTTCACCTGGTGGATGAGCATGTGTGAGCGCTTGTAGTCCGAGTCGTTTGCCAAGACAAAGCCAGTGGCTGGGGTCACGGAGTCCTGCGCGTGCAAGGCCTCAACCAACTGGGCAGTTTTAGAGCCCGGCGCTGCACACATGTCCAAAACGGCGTGGTGTGGCTCAACGTCAAGCACCAACGGCGGAATCATGGAGACCGCCTCCTGTCGGGAGATGTTACCGACTTCGGTTTCAACGACAAGGAATCTCTGAGTCTGTGCGAACTGCTCATTCTTGCGCAACACAGACTTGGAAACGTCCAACTGCCAGCCCAAGTGGTCCGGGTACCACGACAATTCCTTAGGCGGTGCGAGCTTCTCGCCCTCCCACTCGGTGTCCTGGATCAACGGGAGGTGCTTGTTGACAAAGATTTCCTGGATCTCCTGCGCGTGCGCACGCGAGCCAGTGATTCTGAAGGTGAGCGGCAAAGTGTCCTGGCACGCCTTGTTGAACGCGTCCCATTCGGCTTCCGGGATGATGTTGAGCGCCTTGTAGTACTTCTCCCATTTTTCGTTTTCACGTGCAATCTCCGTCCAGCCGTTGTTGCGGTCGTCCACCTGTGGGCGCTTGCCGAATTGCTTCTTGCCGCCGCGCTTGAATCCCTTTCTGCCCATGTTGTTTAGCGTGAGTGTTTGTTTGCGGAAGAGGGAGAACATGGAGATAAATATGCGTGAAAAATTTCAGCAACCTGAAAAATTTTGTCACGTATGCAGGAGAATTACCTGCAGGTAACCTGGACAGGTTGGTTCAAAGGTGGAAGGGTAGCTGAACACAGGTGTGAATGATTCGACTTAGAAAATACATGGAGTTAATAGAAGTGAATTATAAAGGGCGTTTGGGGGGCTTTTTATCTGGCTGTGTGAGGGGTCTGAGTGGTGTGTTCCATGTGCAGGTTGTGAGGTGCCATTTGGCAGCTCGATTACGCCCTATTCAGGGCTAATCCACACAAGATGGAATTCTGATCGAAAATGCTCTGGATTCTTGGGGAAATAGTAGCTTAGCATTATTTCTGGAGATTTGGAGGGGATGGCCCAGGGTAGACTACGGTAGCAATATCCATCAGTCAATATGATATCCTCAAGTGTGACGAGTTATTTGATTATGTCGGAGTAATTTCAAGCCAGTACGATCTGCCGATCCCGGGCCTGCTGGTACTACAACCCAAGTTCTGTATCGCCATTTATCATAATCCATATCTATAAAATCCTAACCAGGTTGAGAACCTCTGTGCCAACTCTCCACAGCTCATCCACAGCTTTGCAGTTTCGCTGCTTATTCACTATGAGGCTAAATTCAACATGTAAGCGCTTCTTTTCTACCTCAACCCAAACCCGGAGCTCTCATTGATAGCCACGCTTAATTTCTGCTGAAGCACCTCCTTCGACCGATACTCATACAAACATAACTCGTTGAAACAGGTGTGTGCGATGGGAAGCCGTTCATGATGCCCTGATAACTTCACCACCTTGAAATTCATGGTGTGTACTCCCGTGGCCGGCACGCGATCCGACCCGGTGACAAATCGGAGCAATAGCTTCTGCTCCCTGTAGGGCATCTCTTCAAAGTAGTCCCAGAACCACACAACGATGTTTGCCTCCTCTGCCCGCTCCACCGAACCCCAGCCTGCGTACTTCGAGACCGACCGCAATATCTTCACATCGAGGCTTCCCTCGCTGCTGCCGCAGAGTAGGAGCTGGATCTCGTGGGCGGTAAATAGCGACAACGCATTGCCCCCCGTCACGTTGTCAAAACCCTTCTTAAACGGTCTAAACTGCTCAAGCAATCCCTGCATGAGGAAAAAATCCACGTATCTATCAACGTATTCCACTCGATTCTCGCTCGTTACCGAAATGTCGCCCCCCTTTGGTACCAATTCTCTCGTCTGCACGCTTCCGAAAACATCTCTGTAGGTGGCCTCAAACGTGAGGGAGAGGTCCTCTACGTTTCCGTCGTAGGACAAGAGGTGTCTGAGACCATTGGCTGTTTCCGGGTACAACTCGGAGTAATCTTCCAAGTCCAAAGGTTTCCCTAGCAAAGCCCTGAAAAGCGCAAACGGAAACACCGAAAGGTCGAGAATAGTGGAATTGTAGATCGCTAGACCGAGAACCACCCCGAATAAGTAGTACATTTCGTCGTTCTCGAGCGGTGCCAAGCTGAACCACAACAAATTAGACTCCTGGCTCATGGTGAACATGCCGTTATCGGCGTTAAATAGGTCTCGGCTTAACAAGAGAAACCACTCCTTCCGCAAGCCTCCCACGTCGATTCCCGGCTCCCCCACAAACTCGATCCGGAGCCCCTTTTTGAAGTTTGCTCGGTTATCCTGGATGCACCGCAAGGAGTCGGGCACAATGTGGGTCCGTCGCACCCTGACTCGGAAGTGCACGTCAAATACCATTTTCTTGTCTAACGAGTTGATAAACGCCTCCTCGGCCTTTTGCTCCATCGTCCGCCGCGCCTCGTACTCCAAAATGGATATTTTTCCCCCGAGGGAGATCAAAAACGGAAACTGGCAGAACGCAAAGTTGGTTCGAGTAGCGGTGACCGCCAGGCCCCCACAAATCGACGAATGGAGATAGCTCATGACTGACTCAACATCGGACACCACTGGGACGCTGATGTTGAGGTTGTTGTTGATGGATACAGAGCGATTGCGCCGGCATTGCTGCCAGCCGTCAAAATCCTGCTTCAAGTTCACGTAATCCACGAGGGAATTGTAGAAAATGGAGCTGTTGCACTTGAGGGCCTTGGTACCATTAGCCATGAAAAGGAACATAAGCACCTTCGCGGCTGTGGCCACGCGCCAGTCATTGGTATAGTGCGAAAGCTTCAACCGCCTGGCATCATCTTTCGGTTTCTTCGGAAACAATCCAAACGCGAGGGGAAGAGCTATGGACAGCGAGTTGGGCCGGGCTTCAGACTTGGCAGCAGAGTACTCTGCGTACTCGCTTCGCTCTTTGGTGGGGTTGACCACGACCTTCAGGAGCTGGCGGTTGAGCTGAAATGTGAGATACAAGTTGACCAACTCCACGGTCTTCAAAAACGCCGTGTCGGGGGTGTTTCGGAGCCAGGGCACGAGATACCGCAAAAGGCCTTCGTTCACATGCGCGAGCAAGCCAAAGACCCGTTTGGCGATATCGTATGAGAGCGACCGGACGTCAATGGTGTCCAACATCGACACCGGTTTTCGGCCGTGGAAGTCGCTGTGGATGAGACCGTGTGCGAGGAAGGGGATCTCCATAAAGACCAAGAGGCAGCGGAGATACTGGGTGTCCTGGAGATGCGGAGGGCGTTTCAAGAGCTCCAAGACCGCAGTCAAAGCCTTGAGCAACGGTCTACGGGTAGGCAAACGAGTCAAAAGGTGAAAATACTGGCGGACCTCCATCCGCATAATATTTGGGTCGTGGTGGTGGATCTTTCCTTGGGTCTGTCTAAAGGAGTCGTGGATATGTCGATAGGACGCAAACTGGCGGGTAACAAACGCCTCTAATGGCTTGAAGGTTTCAGCAGGGGTTTCACCGAGCTTCTGGGTGCACTCCTCGATGCAGCGCTGTAGTAGGGCGTACGAAATAATCTCCGGATGGCTTGGGGATAGTTCTGGTTCCGCCTGGACCCGGTTGGTGGTCTCGCACGACAAACACCGGTATTTGTGGGCATCAAAGGGGTAGCTAACCACTGTTCCACAGCATTGGCATCCTGAGACGAGTCGCTCCTTTGGTGGAAAGAGCGAAGGGGTCGAGGGAGGGCAGAAGCTCGACCTGCGCGGCTTCTCCTTAGCAAACCACCCCCACGAAGTCTTGACGCCGTCTGATCCGGCTTGCGACATATTCTCCGGGCGATGAATAGAAAAGAGTAGATTTTAAGTCTCCAAAACAGAGCTTAGCATTCAGATAGGGTAGAGATTGAGTTGGAAAACCCGATCTAGATCAGATAACAATCGCGTTTTGTGGCGCGCGGCACGGATCTACCGGACTGGGATATCACCTGGCTCAGGCTGTGCCCCCCTGCGTCTATAAGTCGGAGTCTAACTCTTTTCCGTGCAGGTTATACCAAGATATGCCTATTTTCTATTTGATTGGTAGGGAATGTATGATATTGGCGTATATAGTGGGGATATCAAAAGATATGACACGTCTTAGCCTCACTTTTTGTAAGTGGATTCGAAGTTCATCCTGTCTTATGTCTCAATCGCCAAGTTAGCATTCCAAAACTTCACCCATCTAGTGTTTCAGGATTCTCCTGCTCGTTGTCTGGAATTAGGGTGAACTATATATAACGTGTAGCTTTAAAATACACTTGGTCCATAAATTCCGGAGTATAGTTGTAACGTCACAAATTATCTTGCATTGGGGCTCTTCATATAGCCCATGCTCTCCCTGTCAGTACTTTTTTTTTCTCGTAAACTCCCGATGGCATATCTTCTATAAAACTGGAAACAAGTTTTTAAAGTCACCAAAGCGTTAAAGAAAGCTTTTTTTTTTGGTCTATAAAAGTATCATTACAGGATTGTACTATTAGGACTGGGTTCAATTCTCAAATTGATATCTACGGTAGTACGTCATCCAGTTTGGCCCGATACGGCCCGAACCGCGAAAACGGAAAATGGTCGGGGAAAAGCTCCTGCAGCTGTAGAGTGGGGGTCAAATTCGAAACTTCATATTATCCTGGGACCTTACGCCTGGATCATTACTAATCACGAAAATTGGCGAACTGATCTAGCGTAATCGCGCACGATTTTTCGTATATATGAGGATTGAGTCCTTTGTCCCGTACTCGGAGTAATCGTCATTTCCCAACTATCCCTTCCAGTATCATGTCCACTGAATGGCTTGTTGTCGTGAGAGACACCCCGGTTAACAACCGAATGGAACACCGCCCCCAGCACTTTGCTGACAGTCCCCCAAAGTTTACTGCCAACGGCGGTAAGGTGATTATGGGTGGTGGGATCTTCAACTCTGACAAACCCCTTGTGGCTGATGGTTCCCAGCCTTTACCACCTTTCGCTGGCTCTGCATTCGTCATTCGAGCTGAATCCAAGCAGGAAGTCATTGACTTCTTGAAGCAAGATGTCTATGCCCGTGAAAAGGTTTGGGATATGGATAATCTCGAGATCTGGCCGTATTTGTGTGCTTACAGAGAGGAAAAGACATTTAAGGCTTAGTGTGTTTCATGAAATACGATATAATTTATAATGCATTGAACGTAGCGTGTGTGGGCATATTTTGAAAACATTAGTACTTATGGTTTCCGTACACGTCCGACCCTAATCAACATATGTAAGAGTTATGTTGTCGGAATTATCAATGCTATTCCAGGGTTAGCTATCCCACGACTTGCTATCCCAAGACTTGCTATCCCAGGACTTGCTATTCCAGGATCTGATTTGCATCACAAGCTATAGCTCGTAGCTAAAATTTCGTCGCATCTCTCGGTCTTTGCCTCCCTGAGCAACTCCACCTCCAAAAAATTGAAGGGCTCGGTCTTTGTCCCGTTGCGGAGTAAAATCCCCCTGTAATCGATATACGCCTCCCGGGGGTTGCTCTCCATAGTTTGCTTGCGTGCCACCATATCCAACACCCCCTCCATCACGGTATCGTAATCAGTCACCTCTGTTTGCTGGAGGAGATACACCCCGCCGTTTACAGTGCACGCAATCGCTACCGGAACCATTCCTGGATTGTCCCTGCTCGGGGTGAAGCCGCGAATCCCACTCAAGGTGTTTACCTGGTCGCCCAAATTCACCATGGCTAACGTCTCCCAGGTGTTACGGTCCAGTATAATGACATTCCCGGTAGCATCGCTGGTGATTAGAGCCCTTGGAAGGACCTCGAGCGCAGTCAAGAAGTTTTGGTGTGGCACAGCAACCTTCTGGAGGTCCATACCGTAGTATTTGAGTCCTACCGGGTTGAGATGTGAATGTCTCTTCTTTAAGGACGCGGTTTTGGAAAAGTCCTGGGTAAGCTTGAGAGAATACACTGAGTTCAACACAGTAGCGAGGTAGATTTCCAGACCCCAGGCTTTCATGGTCAAGGAAAAATGATGAGTGGGGGTGTTATCGGTGACACGAATAAGCGCAAACGCATCCTGGTCACTATCATACACCAACTGGAATCCCACCGTGACGTTTCCGCAGACAAGAAAGAGGTTGCGGAAGTTGAGGACTGAATTGACCAAAACAGCCTCGGAATGGCCCGGACCGGTCTTTAAAACTTCGCTGGAACAGAGTTTTACAATCTTATCGTTCTTGACCGCGAAAAAGGACAAGACGGTATTGGAATAGTTTGTAGCCACCATAAACCCGGTGGCTAGCAAACCGAGGAGCTCTGGGAACATTGGATGGTCCAATTCACTCACCTGCGAGGGCACTGTTTGGTACTCCGCTGAGCAGATATCGGTACCCTCAACGCCATCGGTAAAGGTGAACGTATCCAAGACCTTGAAGTCAGAGTCCCGGATGAGTTTCAACCGGGTGGAGCCCTCTCTTTGTGTGAGCAATACAAACATCTCACGTAGGGCAAGCTTCTTGCGCACCAAATCTGCCGGAAGAAACAAAGTCCGGATGGTGTTAGCTGTAGACTCGAGCATCCTGATGATTTCAAGAGACTGGTCATGGAAGGATAGAATCACCCCGTCGGTGAGAGGGAGCACCACGTCCGATACCCCCAAGTTTCTCCCTGTGAGAGTCTCGGGGTCGTAAGAAAAGACAAGCGTGCCGCTCTGCGTCACCACACAGAATTTCTCATTGAGGTCAAAGACCCGGAACGGGCCTAACAGGTACGGCGCTGCGACCATCGCCGGGGAATCGATATCTGGAACGAGATACAAGTTTCCGTTTCCATCTCCCACCACCAAGCTCACCACCCCATGGAATTCTTTAAGCAATACACTGGTGATGGCGCCGTTGAACGGAAGATAGTTTACCGTAAAGGAACTTTTTTCGGTAATCACCAAGACAGCATTGTCCCATAAACCAACTGCAACCACTAGTTCACCGTCATTCAGACAAGCATGGAAGGCGGAGATGGATGAGGCGCTAATCTCGTGAATTGTCCGATCGGTAACTTTTATTGCATTTTGTGTGACATACACCATCTTGTCCCCCACCAAGCACCCAAAGAAAGCGGTGGCACCGTCGATTTTATCGGTGACTATCACCAAACGGCCATCCACCATGGAAACATCAAGAACCGTCTCTTTGCCAGTCAAGCCGCCAAACATTGGGTCTTGTAGAGAAGCCTCCCTGAGCTCGTAGTTTGCCTCTTTCTCCAGAAGCTCCAAACATCTCCAGCCATCTATCTGCTTCATCACAATTAAGCGGCCGTCTGCCCTCGGAAAGCTCCACGCTCTCGCGCACGGTCCCACGCCTTTGAATCGCCCGAGAACAGTCTTTGTAACTACTCGGCTCTGGATCCGCGCCACTTCTCCCGAGTTGTACCCGCCCTGGCAGATATCCAACGTCAAACAGGTGTTGTCATTCTGCACTTCCACATTTAAGATAGGTGGGGAGGATGCCACAAACTGGAGGATATCTATATGCGGGGCGGAGGGACGAACCTGGAAAATGACAGACCGTGAAAGCTGCGAAGGCGCGAAAAAGATGCCATTATTGAGGTGGATAAGGTCGTTGGCAACGGTCGCTTTCCCGAGGTCTGTGGAGCTCCATGACTTGAGCGTAGACTCTTCCGTGTGGATGTGGAGGATACAAATCTGGCCGTCAGCCGAGCCGCATATGATCCTTTCATCGATAATCGTGGCGGTAAGTAGTTCCATGGGCTCGGATAGCTGTCTCACAAGAACCCCGCCTTTATCCGCAACGGTCTTATCGCTGCTGGCTAAGGTTTCTTCTGGGAATGGAAATATAAACTGCTCGTATGAAGTGAGGCATAGAACGCCACGGGTAAGTGGCGCTAGCGCTGTCACTTCGTTGGTGAGGTTTGGTGACTGGTAGAGGAGAGAAAACCTGTGGCCAGACATTCCGTAGTAGCGGAAAAAGTGCTTCAAATTGGCATCTCTTGCAGCTATGGCAAGCATTGACTTGTCTCCAGACCGCACTAAACACATTTTCTGAACCATCACGCCGCCGATGGAAGACACCACCGTGCTTTGGAAGAGCCGCTCGTATTGCGCTTTCTTTGTAGCTTCCTGGAAACGTTTAGGGTATCGTAAATTCACGGGAATGGTTTGAACGTACCCCTGAAAGGAGTGGATGACGATAAATTCTCCCCGTGGATCCACCGCCACCAACGAGCTGGTGTCGATGGACGACTGGGACCCCGTGCTGCTGAACTGGACGTCTTCCATCACCACAAATCGCCCGGAATAGGCCACGATGTATAGTTTATCGGACTCTGTGACCACTATGAGCCAATGTTTGAGACACAAAGGCGGTTGGAAACTGGCGATGGTGGATATTTTGCCGTACACGGGTAGAGTGTGGGCGAGCTGCAAGCCCTCTGGCGTGACATCGTGGACCTCGATGCGGTTTATCTTTGCTATAACTAGCGATGGTTTTGTGTTGTCCGTGAAGCACATATAGAGCGACTTGAGGATCCCGTTCGGGGGTTTAATCTCGGAAATAACAAGCGTCATGGTTTAGGAGAGGAGATGTGTGTGACCCTGTTGAGTCTCATGGTGAGCTTTTATGCAAGGATAAAAGATTTAATGTGCAGGCTGAGACGGAATGATCCCACGCAAAACACAGTGAGATGGGTGGTTCAATTTCTCCGAAAGTCAAGTCAAACTGTAGCCTAATTGATTTGTTGGATGATGTGTTGGATGATATGTTAGATAATTTTAAGGGTATAGAATAGGGGAACATTTTGGAGCCATTTTAAAGGAGTATGGGAGTTCCATTGGTCTTGTCATGATGTGTATACCGGAGGTTAATGAATTTTAAATGTTTTCTGGGAGTGAAATAGAAAATTTACTGTCTTAATGACTCAAATGGGTTTCCAGTATTTTTTTCTCGCGTTGTATTGTAGGTTTTAACAAACAATTGGTTGTAATTGGTGGAGCACGCGGTAAACTCTACTTTTAGCTGAGGTATTAATTCTCCTCTGGTATGAACTACACCCTATTCTATTTTACAATCAGCCACATCTCAGTTTTTTCTTTTTTTTTTTTTTTAGAAAATTTACTTCAAAAGCTGATGGATATATCTCGGTGGATATATGCTTAACCACTTTTTATCTAAAGTACTAGGACAAGGTCCTATCGGTGCAGGACGTGAAAAATCCACTTACCCCGGCCACTATCGGATGTATCTCTCCGTATGCCAGCTTTATATTTCTATAAACTCTGCATCTATAGAAGCCTCCTACTATCATACTGTTTCACCACTAACCCACAATGTTTAAATACCCCTTACCTAAGCATACATCGCCGTTGCGTCAATTTAAATGCCTCTTGCCCAAACACGCATTGCCATTGCGCCAGTTCCGCACCACGACCGTGCGAGCAATGTACTACGGACCAGATTCAGACTCGCAATTGCAGGCGGCCCAGGAATCCATGGGTGATGCCTTATCCACCTCCATCGAAACGGTCGCCTTGCCATTTGAGAAGTTTGATGCCCCTGCGGCCTCCACTGCCAATCCGATGTTGATCTTTCACGGCTTGTTTGGCTCCAAAACCAACAACAGAACCGTTGCCAAGTACGTATAGTCAGCACCCTAGAACGTGGCTTCTGAAAGGCCCAGCCTTGTGCCCCGGTTATACATGGAACCAACCCCATATTTAACCGAGTTATCATGCAAGCACTTACCGTGCATTGTCCGAAGCAGGCTAGCGTTCGTTCCTCTTCCCATACTAACGTCCAGACAATTATCGGAAGCCCTCAAGCGTGACGTCTACTGCGTAGACCTCCGCAATCACGGTGAAGCCCCTCACATCGACCGTCTTGACTACCCATCGCTCGCTGCGGACGTTGAGCGGTTTTGTGCAGACCACAAATTAACCCACCCGATTCTTGTGGGCCACTCTATGGGGGCCAAAACCGTCATGGCGGTCGGCTTGCGGAGTCCTGAATTGGCGTCCATGATTGTTTCGGTGGACAACTCGCCTGTGGATTTGTCCCGCGGTACTGGCTCGGTGTTTGCGCGCTACGTGAGACAATTGAAGATCATCACTGAGAGAGTGAGACCGATGGTCAAGGATATCAAGGAGGCAGACGCGATTTTGGCTCAGGTGGAACCGCGTAAAGAGGTTCGCCAGTTTGTGTTCACCAACCTTACGCGTGTCAGAAAGCCTGCCGTGGGCGAATTCCCGTTGCAATCAAAGATCCCGTTGAAAATCATCGGGGATGCATTGGACAAGGGCAATATTTCCGGCTGGCCGTTTGATTCGAGCTACGTCCGTTGGTCAGGAGACATTCTTTTTATCAGAGGTTCGATGTCCACATACGTTACTGACGATTTGTTCCCAGAAATTGGTAAATTCTTCCCAAGATTTGAGGTGAAGGACGTGGCGGCAGGTCACTGGCTCATCAGTGAAAACCCTAAAGAGTTTATAGAGGTTTTAGTTGAGTACGTCGAAAGAAAGGAAGAGGAGCGCAGGGACGAGTTGGAGGGCAACCGCGACTTGTTCTAGCTTGAATAGATGTTAGACCGGTTAGTAATATGCCAAGGTGTGACTAGTTAAACATAGAGGTTTTATTTTCTAACTGACACAGACATGTTGGCCGTATCCCGTAGCTTCGTGTACCCAAAACAGAAATGTCACTCCAGTTAGCTGCTCGCATAAATGCACATATCTCCAGCGTCAGAATTTGCATGTGTAGCTTCCTCCCAAGTCCCAATCTGTCTACTCGAAGGTTAATTTGAACCCATCTACTGAATTCATGTTTTGAAGTTGGGGAGGCGGAAACCAGATATAATGCGGTTGATTGGACTACGTAAAGCTGCCGTTAACAGACTAGGATGCACACCAAAAGCTCCGCTCCATGCCCCCGATTCGGTCTAGTTTGCGCCTGCTATAGGACAATTCTGCCTCCACATGCTCCGTGTAAAGCGAAAGTATTCCATCCTCGCCGGTACAACGAGCGAGGCGCGGATAAAACCGTCTCTGATCCCAGTCTGCACCTATGGTGCGAGAACGTATCCCCGCTATGCACACTGTATGAGAGAATGTGCAAATACATTTGCCCCGCCTTGTAAGTCTTTGGAGATCTTCAAAACTCGGTAAATTCCTGTCTCAACCGACCCCGCTTACCTGACACTCTCCTCGATCTTGACTGGCGTCCCAAATCTGCGAGCTCTTGGCGGTGTCATAGCTGCATCATGCGGGGCTGTCAGTGGTGTTACGAGCCTCACACCGGCACGGTCTTCCGTTTTAGAGGGCCATAGCCCTGACTCCACAAACGCTATTAAACTCGTAAATTTGCCAATTACCTACAAAGAAACACGAGCTAAGCTGTATAGATCGAATCCTGGGCGAAAATAAGCCCGATATTGGATAATATCGCCTGAACACAAGCCCACCCTCTACTGGGCGTCCCCGTACCAAAGTATGCGGCCCCTGACGTATGCGGCTCGGTGATACAATTTAACGCATGCACGAAAAAACGGCCGTCTCTGATCGGCCATGGGTCTCTGTTGGTACTCGCCATATATAACCTTCCCTTCTTAACCCACTATTTCTTGGTTTACGTATCCATCCACTCAAAATGCCAGGTCCAGTCGAATTACAGGGCAAAAAGTACCCAGCCAAGCAGCACGCGCAGAAAGTCAGAGGACACTTCCTCACCACCGTTAGGGGCCAAACCGAGGGCTCCGCTTCCTTCTTCCTCTCTGGTGAAAACTTGAAGTTGCACCCGTACAGCGACGAAAACCAGGTCATGAGACAGAACAGGTACTTCTACTACCTCTCCGGTGTCAATATTCCGGGATCCCATGTCTTGTATGATTTGAAGGCCGACAAATCCACTTTGTTCCTTCCGGAAATCGACTTGGAAGAAGTGATGTGGACCGGCATGCCTATGAGCATCGAGGAGGCCCAGAAGACCTTCGATGTTGACGAGATCGTGTACGTTTCCGAGATGGAGACCAGGGTTGTCGCCGCTAAGGCCCATGGTAAGATCTTCACCACCGACGTCAACGAATGGAACCAGCACCTCGCCCAGCACCTCACCCCGGGCGACAAAGACTTCTTTCTTGCGTTGGACGAGTCCAGGTTGCTCAAGGACGACTACGAGCTCGCGTTGATGCGCCACGCGGCCGCAATCACCGACAACTCGCACTTGGCGGTCATGTCCGCGTTGCCGGTCGAGAAGAACGAGGGCCACATTCACGCCGAGTTTATCTACCACTCCATGAGACAGGGATCCAAGCACCAGTCGTATTCGCCGGTGTGTTGTGCCGGGCCACACGCCTCCACCTTGCACTACATCATCAACGATGCCGACATTGTGGACCAGAAGACGGTTTTGATCGACGCGGGTGCCGAGTGGAGCAACTACGCTTCGGACGTCACCAGATGTTTCCCAGTGGACGGCCACTGGACCAAAGAGCACCTTGAGATCTACGAAGCGGTCTTGGACATGCAGAGCCAGACCATGGCGTTGATCAAGCCGGGCGTCTCCTGGGACGACCTCCACTTGTTGGCGCACCGAGTCTTGATCCAGCACTTCTTGAAGTTGGGGATCTTCAAGGCAGAGTTCTCCGAGCAGCAGCTCTTTGATTCCGGCGTCTCTGACGCCTTCTTCCCCCACGGTTTAGGCCACTTGTTGGGGATGGACACCCACGACGTGGGCGGCCGTCCTAACTCCGAAGACCCGCACCCAAAGTTGAAGGGCTTGAGATTGCGTCGTACCTTGCAGGCCGGCATGGTGCTTACTGATGAGCCGGGTATCTACTTCTCGCCGTTCCTTTTGGAAGACACCTTGAAGGAGGACGGTGAAATGATCAAGTACATCAACCGCGATGTCGTGGATAAGTACTGGTACATCGGTGGGGTCAGAATCGAGGACGATTTACTTATTACCGAGACAGGGTACGAGAACTTTACCAAGATCACCAAAGATCCAAAGGAGATTTCCAAGATTGTCTTGGATGGGATTGCCAAGGGGAGAGGTGGGTTCCACTGTATTGTGTAAATCATCCGCAATAAGCAAAAGAAGCTTGCGAAATTATGACTAGTGACGCCATTTTGTTTTGTCAAGCTTTAAATAGCAGTATATGTCAATACGCCTTTATTTATTGTTTTTCAGCGCAGCATAGCTGCGTTTCTGACGGAAAAGTGCTTGGATTTGTGTAGCCATAGTGAACCTGTAGGGGAGGCCAATCAAATACGTAAAGTAGATATGATGATTACGAATTTGGGAACGGAGCAATAACATGAAAAAGCAAAGATTCGTTTCAAGAGGAATTCTCGGTGAGCCAAACGCGGAATTTCTAGTGCTGGTCAAACGAGACGGATTTGCCAAACACTCGAGAATCTACCGGAGTTTCCCTGGGGTTACCTTGATTAGCTACATAGTTTATTTTATCAGGGCTTGAATGCATTGGCGGGATTAAGACAAAGGGGCCTTTCTTCAATCTCAGAGCTTTGACTTTCCACTCTCATGGCATCCCGTCGTCAAAAATCTATTAAAAATAAAAAAACCCCTTTTTCAGTTCTAATAAAATTTACCAAACTATAACCTCAATCACCTATGAGTTATTTTTGCTACCGGGCCGTTGATACCTTATTAATATTTAATTCAGCCCGGAGGGCGACGCCAACACTAGCCGATAAGGCCCGGTCGTGCACACACTTCAAAGCACGTGTTTACACAAATGTCACGACCGCTGCGTGCATACGCTCTGCGAGATTTCCTATTGGGCCTCTAACCTCTCCCTTCTGCTCCGGTGTGGAAAACTCAACCAGATTCGCGCCGCGGTGTGGTGAAAAGCGCATAATAAAGCAACCACCTCAGGCTGTCCCCACTCCTTGTTCACCACACAGTATACCTCAAAATGTCTGCCGTTGCTGTAAGTACCATATATTTGATACCCGCCGCTGGTTTTCTGAACTGGCTCGGCCAAAGCATCGACTGCAAACCCCGAACGTGACTAACCTGTTAGAAATCTGTTTCCTCCAAGTTGGACTGGGCCAAGGTTGTCTCCACCTTGGGCCTCACCGGCTCCACCGCCGCCTCCTTGACCGCCTTCAAGAAGAGAAACGATGAAGCCAAGAGATCCATCGTCGAATTGTCCACTCAGGCCACCCAGGTTGACTTTGCCCACTACAAGTCCGTCTTGAAGAACCAGCAGATCGCCTCTGAGATCGAGTCTGCCTTTGCTGCCTTCAAGCCAGTCACCTACGACGTCTCCAAGCAGTTACAGACCATCCAGGAGTTCGAGGCCAAGGCTGTTGAAAACGCCCAGGCCACCGAAGCTGTTGTCGCCAAGGAATTGGCTGACTTGAAGAAGACTTTGTCCAACATTGAGGAAGCTACTCCATTTGACCAATTGACCGTTGAAGACGTTGTCAAGGCCGTCCCACAGATCGACGACAAGGTTGCCCACATGGTTAAGCAGGGGCAATGGTCCCTCCCAGGCTACAGAGAGAAGTTCGGTAACCTCAACGTTATGTAAGACACCTCGCGTCTCGGATGGTTCCCGCTGTTGCCAAAATATAGTTCAAAATACTCACCGGCCCAGTAAGCATAGATTTAGTGGTCTTTATTTTACGAATATAAAACTTGAAATGAAAAGATTTGTACGAGGGGATTTTTAGACTTTCTCGTTTCTTGATTTGCCACTTTTCAGGCAGAAGAAACTAAATGGTATGATCAGTAGGACTTGGAAAGTAACGGGAATTTAATAGGGATATATATGTTTGATGACGGAATATCTTACATCAAAAAAAAATGAACGATACGGGAATCGAACCCATGTCTCATGCTTGGAAGGCAGGAATCATAACCACTAGACCAATCGTCCGAACGACTGAAAGGTTATATTTTCGAGACCCTCTGCTGACCCGGAAATTAAGAGAATCGTATCTTTAAATTCAGATCCCTTGCGTGTATTCTAAAACTACAATCGGTTAACATAATGATAAAACAATATATTATAAGCAGATTATCCGCCAATATCCGCTATAGAGATACTCTCACTTCCAACACACTATCTATGTTAATACACTCATGTCTGTCTTATTTCCTGTCGTTTTCATAATTGATTTCAGCTTCCATACATTGAATTAGTTATGGAGCATACACACTCGGTTCGCTAGCGTACAACGAATTTAACAAAGAAATTATTCTATTATACAATCTATGCTGAATTAAATGAGAACGGATCCCCGCAGTTCTAGCGACACACCCTCTTCACAAACCCCTTTGCATCATTATGCGTCCAGTCGTGCAATCTTTTGTTCTCGGCAATCCCAACCCCGAGTCTCAATCCAACCTGCTTCAAGTTCAACTCCTGCTGTTCAAGCGAAATCTTCTCCCTCGATAACCGCGTTCCCTTTTGCGTCGTAGCATTCGCCGCCTCAGACTTGCCTTCGGTGATCACCAACTGCTGTTCAACGTAGCTGAGCAAGCCAAATCTGCTGACAAGCAAATCAGACCCCTGGTCAAGATCCTGAAGACGCTCCAACAACTTGAGAATCGAGGTCTTCATGTAGTGAGTCAAGTACGCCGAGTTTAAGATGTTCAAGCCCCACTCGATCACGCCCCTCAACTTAATCGTGTCCAAGTCTCTCTGGCACTTTACCGCATCGATCAATGACTCCAACAACCAGCAAATCTCTCTATAGTAGTGGGTTCCCTGCTCGTGGTCGTTGTTGCCACCCATGGACGTGGAATTGGAGATGGAGTTAAAGAGCGGAATATCGCCCGCTCTGATAACGTTGTTTGCCAACACAAACCGATACGCCTTCTCGTACAAGAAGTGGCCCGGGTTACTCAAGATCGGCACTAACCGCGAGACAAACTTCCAGGTGATTGGGGCAATAACCCTGCTCTCCTCTGTTTGCTGTTTTTGTAAAGTGTACAACACGTTGGAGAAAAATACCCTAAAGATATTCTTGTCCTTGAACGCATCGTTAATAGAGCTCTCTGTGCTCAATGCCTTCAACAACCCATGGAGATAGACCTTGGCAATCTTCTGGACGGTGACAGAAGACGAAGCAAGACAGAGCACCACAAATTCGACAACTCTGGCCTCAATAACCTTTCTGACATCAAACACCATATCCTCCTCCTCGGACTTTGTCTCGCGAAACATCTCCGAGTTGTTCACCACCAACATGAGCAACATCTCGGCATCGTAGACCGTTGCCCGGTAGCGATTGTCGACATTGACAAACCCGAGAGCCGTATAGAAGGCTACGAAGTTGGTCCAGGTGGCACTGGCGTTGTTGGCGACGGTTTCCGGCATCTCGAGGTCTGCGATGACAAAGTTCTTGATAGAGTTGCTGATAAACTTCTTATTGAGCGTGATGAGGACCTCGTTCTGTTTGTTCTTGGCGAAAAGCGGGGCTTCCCCGATAATTTCCATGTCGTATTCAGACGAAGTCTCCTCGGTAAACTCCCAGTTAACCATGTACTGGTTGATCCAGTTCCGGGCGGTGGTGGCTTCGATCTGAACCAAAACTCGCTTTAAAAGCAAGTCGTCGGCTCTGGTGGACCCGAGATAGAACCCCAAGACCTGCTCCTGGAGGTTGAAGTTGGCATTCTTCTTGGTGTCAAAGTGGAAGAGGTTATAGATTACCGCAGCCGCGAAGAAACGGACCTGGCCATTATCTTCCTTGGGTAACGAGCGCAACGGGTTGGCCTCGTTGTTGGCAAAGATTTGCAAGAGCTTTTCAAACTCTACAATGTTCTTTGACCCGCTGAGAATGACCAAATTGGCGTACTCCAAGAGCTGTGTGTGACTAATCCACTGCTTGCTGAAAGCCACGTCCAATTGGGCGTTGAGAATCGCCTTTGGCACCAATCGCCAGAGATGGAGTTTGGGGATCAACGCCTTCATCGCCGTAAGATAGGTCAAAAAGGTTTCGGATAAAGTCTCGCTCTCCGCAAGCTTCTTTGTGACATAGAGCATCGACGTGTGCAACCACATCTTGAGGAGCTCCTGGTCAATAGAGGAAAGCGATAAGGACACAAGTTCAGGGATCTCTGGGGTGTATTTCGCAGAGGTTAAAACGGAGACGAGGAATGGCGTTTTGACGTCCTCAGCGAGGAACTCGTGGGTGTTTATCACCAAGTTGAGGAGCTGCTGGTGCGTGAGTGCGCCCGCGACCCCGTCCATGAGAGCCGCGGCACAACCCGCAGCTCTGACAAGGAATGCCCGCACCTCCGCTGTGGCCTCCACGCTGCGGTTCATCGACGCCGCAATAAAGACGACCAAGCTGTCGTCCATCGAAGCAGCAAAGCCCTGTACCAATTCGTCGCAAACACTCTGTTTGGACGTCACCAACGCGCGCAAAATTGGATACCTGACGGTGTTATCCCCAAGGTCCAAGATCGCCCGGAGCAAGGGAGTCATCTTTTCGGCACTGAAAGAAACGAGTGAAAGGGAAACAAACCGCTTGAGCACAAGGCCGCTGGCAGAATCGAGCGCTGGCGCCGAAACAAGTGTCTGGAACTCCTCGTGCGAGAGGAGGATACGGCGGCGGAGTGTCTCGGAGAGAAGTGCAGAGAAGACGGCAGGCGCGGCGGGCGTCGTGCGGGCAGTTTGCAACTGGGTACTGTTCAACGACCACAAAGACTTCACCACCACGTTCTGGACCGCTTCCAGGTCACTGTTAAGCAACTTCACGGTGTGTTCGGCGAATTCCGTAAACAAACCGTCATCAAGAGTGTCCTTCAACTGTTCGAGCGTCTCAGTAACAAGCCCCGCCACGAAGAGCAAGTTGGCCGACGGCTCGACGTCAGAAACAAAAAGCGGTGCCCAAAAGAGCGGCTTGACGAATCGGGCGCCAAAAGTGGCATTGGTGTAGGTAAAGTTACCAACTTTCAGCAAAAGGTCCACAATCACAGACTTCTGGAACTTGGAAAGCGCCGGGCCCTGAACGAGCTCACGGACGCGGAACAAGGCCCCGACCGCATCAAACTCGGAAACCGGAAGGCGTGCAGCGGTGAGTTGCGACTCCGGGGAGGAAACGGCCCATTCAAAGAAGGAAGCATCAATGAGATCAGCCTGGGTTTCAACGATGCCGTCACTCAATTCAGGGTACCCCGAAAGCAACCCGCGGATCGCCTCTTCCGGCTCCCCGGTAACAATCAAGTACTTGGCAAAGGCGCGGATCCACTGGCAAACCGCCTTGCAATCCGTCTTTCTGTCGACAAACTTGAACTGCTCAAACAAACAGATCACAAACGGACTCAACATCTGGAGCTCCTTAGAGCGGTCCAAGTACTTGTATGGTGCCTTCACAGACCGCGAAATGGTCTCGTCAATGAGCCTCCAGACCTTAGCGTCTGCCTCCGCGACACGCAACGAGTGTAAAAGTGGCTCCATCTGACTCACGAGCGTATGTTTGCTGAAAACAACTGTATCATCGGTTAAGCTCGCGAGTAAGCGGCTCACCTTCAGCGCCATGGCGCGGTGCTTCTCATTAGAGCCGAGCTTGAGAAGAATGGTAAACAAGGAGTTACCATTGGTTCCGTTCCACCACTTATTATCGTTCTGCTGCAAGCTCAAGATATTGTCGAGAAGGACCAAGTCGATGCCCTGGAAGTCAGTGCGGTTGATGATGTCTGTGAAAAGCTTGGAGTTGGCAGCAGAGACGGAAAAACTCCCGGGGAAGAGCTCCGAATAGAGGCTATTCACCATGGCGAGCGTCAACACTAAGAGCTTCGCGTCGGTCTTGGTCATCGCCTCGTAGAGCGCAGCCGAAACGGTCCCCGCGTCCGGAATAATCCCGTGGAACGTATCCAACAACTCGTGTCTGGCATCAGTCCAGCCTTGTTCGGAATATACCGCCACAACAGCACGCAACTTCTGGAGTGCCAACACGAGTAGCTGGCACGAAAGCTGTCTGACCAAGAGTGTTTCCGTCTGGAGACACTTCAAGAGCGCGGTTTTGGAAAGGGAGGGCGGCAAGATGTTGTCGATAACGATAGTGGTGGCTGGAGCGGTGCTGGAGGCCACAAATGCGACGTTGTCCGGAACTGGCAACTTGATGATATTCGTCAAGGTCAAGGTCTGGCCGATCCAGAACGAAGAAAGCTTGGGGTCGTGGGATCCGTTGATTGCAAAAAGATAGTTGACATACGGAGCAACAAGCTCTGGTACTGCTTCCAAGACCCTTGTGACCAACTGGAGCTGCAACTCGTGCTCCCATGGCTTGAGGCACGTGAGCATCGTGTAGAGCAACTTGTTGTGGATCTTGAAGGGTTTGGAGTTGACTGTGAGAGGCGCCCCGGTGGAGGCAAACCACGCCTTATCGTCGTGGAAAACGATCCCGGCCTTGGGGTCAGTGGATAGCTTCAACATAAAGCCATGCAATCTCTCTTTCAAGTTATCGTTTTCTGTCACGCTGTTGTACAAGGCGACGGTCTTCAGGAAGAACCATTCGTTGAAGATCTTACACTTGGTGGATTTCTTGTAGCTGGGCTCCTCTAATATCTTTTCATCCCAGATCTCGAGCGTCGTCATGAGAAGCGGCGCGGAGTCGCTGGTCGCGAGGTGCTTGAGCCAGGCAGAGGCAATCTTTTTATTGTTGATCATGAGGTCTTTTCTGGCATAGGCCGAGGCGTTCTGGAGAAGACTGAGATAAAAACGAACAAAGTTGTATCTCATCGATAAGTTTTCGTTTTTAACCCCCTCAGCGAGCTCGGTCTTGGTCGGCGTGAGAATCTTCGGAAGTGACCCCAAGGTGAAGTCAAAATTCGCCACAAACTCGTCCACCAAAGATCCGTTCTTAAAGCTGACAATGCTTGTCATTAGACGTAACACGGGATTTGTCATAGATGGCCTCATGCTGTTCAACGCGCGGAAGAGCACCTTACTGTGGTTCGTCAAAAGCTCCTTGATGAGGTCGATCCCAAACGGCGTCAACTCCAAGTGCTGGTTGCAGATGTTGGTAAGCTTGGTCAACTTGATTGTTGCATCGGTGAAACTGGAGTGCTCGTTCACCGTCAGGAAGTAGCTCCACGCCTGGATCACCTGCGAGAGGTATCCCTTCTGGATGAACTCAATCAATGGGGACACGTTCTGGAGCCCCTCCTCAGAGAGCAACGTGTCCAATCTGGACACAATTTCGCTGTCCACCGAGGATTTGGGTGCGTACTTCTTACGGCTAGGTTTTGAGGACATTGGTGGGGTCCTTGGCGAGGCAAGAAGAGATGAGAAGAGAGAGGGTGATGTAGAGATATGTGCATGCAGAGTGAAAAATAAATTAAATTTTCAGCACCCGCGCCGCAGGGGCTGGAGGCGATGCACTTGCCTGATCCGGGGTGGCTGGGGCGCAGCATTAGCTGTAAAGGATACGACGGGATTCCTAATATTCGCGGTGGGGGGGGCGTTTTTATCAATTAGGAAAACAAAAACTTAAGCCAGCTATATAAATGGTATTGACCGTGGTGTAGCTATTCAGATAAAGCCACTAAGCCATGCTTGTGGCGGGTTTCAGGCTACCGCTATGTGGTGGTTGGATTCTGTAACTGCCAGCAAGATGGGCTGTAAATACTTGGAATCCGGCGATAGTAAACTAATAGAAACTATCGAAGGGCCTTCCAGACTAGTTCTTGGCTAATGACCTAGTTCTTGATTGATGATATGAAATTATGAGTTACCATAATACTCGTCCAGCATTTCCCGTAGATAAAATACAGGCATATTCAGGCACCCTCAGTCTTATAGAGTAATCTTTCAGTATAATATTAAATCATAAACCAGAATTCTTAACCAGCGCCTCCATTTGTTGCTCTGGCTCTTCATTGAATCACGTGACGCTTCCTCCCCCCCCCCCCCCCCCCCCCCCCCCCCCGCATGTCAAATTCTGTACACCTCGAGATATCGAATACACCCCACTTCTCAGGAAGCTATCCGCATGACCGACGCCTCGAACAACCAGATCAGCCTCACCACCAACTTCCTTGATGCCCTCGCACACGAGAAGCAGGCGGACCTCACCGCTACCCACGAGCTCCTCACGTCGCTCGCGCCCAAGCGACTTGCGGGGTTGGGCTTTGCGGTGCTCAACCTCTGCGTGGCAAACTTAAAGACGGGTATGGGCGGCAAGCAGCTCATCGAGCTCGAGCCGGATATGGCGTATGCGAGTAGCGATGCGATTGATACTCGCGGAGTCAAGGTGGGGGACATTGTCCGACTTGACCGTCTCGGCAACGCCAGCGCCAAAGTAGAAAAGAAGCTTCGCGGGTCCTCAAAGGTGACTGACGGGCTTGTGGCGCTTTCACTCGAGCTGGGACTCGAGGGCGTCATCTTGAAAATGTCCGCGCGAAGCATCACCGTGGCCGTAGAGGGCGACGAAGACAAGCTGTCAGAAAAGGCTCTCGCCTTGATGAATGAGCGGCTCTGGCTCGTCCAGATCACAAACTCCATCACGTACAAACGCATGGAGGTGATTTTGAGCAAACTTCGATCCATGAAGTGCTCGCTGTTGTATCAGACGCTTCTCGGCGACGCGGCGTACATCGCGCCGGGCGCGTCGCAGCACGCCGAGTCGCAGGCGAATACGGTGTTTTTCAACGCAGGCTTGAACGAATCCCAGCGTACGGCGATCACGTTTGCGCTCTGCCTGCCGCTCACGATCATTCACGGACCGCCGGGCACGGGCAAGACTTACACCGTGATCGAGCTTATCCAGCAGTTGGTGGTGAACCAGGGTGAAAAGGTGCTTGTGTGCGGACCGTCAAATGTGTCCGTGGACACGATCCTTGAGCGGTTAAATTCGACGCGACTCATCCGCGCGAATCGGCTTATTCGCATCGGGCACCCGGGCCGGTTGCTTCCGCTTAACTACCAACACTCGTTGGACATCTTGGTCAAGTCGCCGTCCTCGGATGAAGGTGCTATCCTAAACGACATTCGCGGCGATATCAACAAGATTGTACGGGAAATCGCCAAGACCAAAAAGTTCAAGCTGAAGCGAGAGATGTTTGCCGAGTTGAAGAGTTTGCGGAGAGAGCTCCGCACGAAGGAGAAGAAGTTCGTAGACGAGTTGATCGTTTCCAGCGACGTTGTGGTGAGCACTCTCCACGGCTCCGGGGCCAGAGAGCTACTCAGCGTGTATGACGAATCGGGATTGGTGAACGGAAAGCCGCTCTTTGACACGCTTATCATTGATGAGGTGTCGCAAGCGCTTGAACCGCAGTGTTGGATTCCGCTCATCAACCATTTGGGGATCAAAAAGGTGGTGATTGCCGGGGATAACAAGCAGTTACCGCCTACGGTGAAGACGGAGGACCATCCGCGATTCCAGAAGCTCCTCTCGCGGACCATTTTCGACCGTCTCGTGGGAATGTACGCGAGTGACGGGGAAGTTCCGTTCAAAAAGTTGTTGAGCATCCAATACCGCATGAACGAAGTGATTATGGAGTTTTCCAACCAGCAGTTATATCACGGTAAGTTGACGGCAGGTCAGTCCGTGAAGCACCATACACTTTGGGACTTGAAAAAGGGGGAGATTCCTGTCGAAGGAATAAAAGACTTGGTTAATGAGGACCCAGACGATCTGAATGCCGACTTGAAACTTCCGTTCATCTGGTACGACACCCAGGGGGGCGATTTCCCCGAGCGAACCGACGACGACACGTCCCAGGTCTCCAAGGGGAGCATTTTCGGGTCGTCCAAGTACAACGAAAGGGAGGCGGAAGTGGTTTTGGAGCATGTGGCCCAGCTCGTGACGCACGGAATTCCCCAGACGCTGATTGGGGTTATTTCGCCGTACAACGCACAGGTGGCGTATTTGAAGTCGATCGTGGCTGAACGGTTTCCGGACGTGGAGTTGTCAACAATCGATGGGTTCCAAGGGCGTGAAAAAGAGGCGGTTGTAATTTCGTTGGTGCGCAGCAACGACAAGCACGAGGTGGGTTTCTTGAAGGACGAGCGGCGGTTGAACGTGGCACTTACACGGGCGAGGCGACAATTGTGTGTGGTGGGAGACATGGAGTGTTTGGCGCAATCACGGAACGCGTTCTTGAAGGCGTTGGTGGAGTATGCGGAGGAACATGCGGAGGTGAGATATCCTTAAACCTGAGGGAGAAGCGATGGGGTTTCTAGAGAGCCCTTCAGCAAAGTGATATTAGTATAGACAGAATATTCATGGTAAATTAGGCCTTAAAAATGGCAATCTTGACACGGTAACCAGCCTTAGATAAACTAACTGGGAGGTTTTGTAGTATATCTACGTAGCTAATGGTATAACCGGGTAAAATTGATTGATCATCAGATTTGAACTGGGTGTACAAGGAAACGGTCAGTCAGTCTTTATATAGACCGACTGATGAAGCTATGTCTCACTTAAGATGAGGCACCTACCGCACTTTTACCACAGTTTTAAAGAAAAATCGAATGGCATCACATCAACTTTAAGCATTAATCGTTTATGAAAGGAGCCATCAGTTATACCAAGAAAATGAATAAGGACGCATGCAGAGGAACTGACCACGGTTTAATGTTAGTAGAGAAACCTGAACCATCGATACAAAGCTCACGAGCTAATCTGTACACCCTTTTGGCTTGGGTCAATCCATTCCTCACCTGATATTTCATTCATAATCTGAACTAGTTTACAGTGCCAGTTTTAATCGACCCTACCGGAAACTCCCAGGGTTTCTGCCTTTGTAGATATTCAACTTTTGGTAGCATTGTTAAACCACCCCCGGAATGCAATTTCCTTGGTTCCGACTTCTAGGCTGTGGCGGTGAACCCTCAACCTGTATGAAGTACGGCGGTCTGTGGCGCATTAATATTCTGTCGTGCGCCTACCACCTCCAGAAAATTCGCGGGACCGGCGCTTCACTCCATCTTCAGTTGCTATTCAAAGAGCTTGTTTATCTACCTATCTCCACGCTAATCATCGCTACACACCACCGTACCTTCTACTGGCTTCCACTGCCCTCTTTTTGCTTTATCTTCTACCACCCTCTCCATGGACGCACACTCGGTCGACCTCGACATCAGACGGGTGCAGGTGCTTCTTCGCATCAACAACATTCTCCTCACAAAATGGATCGAATTCCAGCAGCTGACGCCGCGGCCGACACCACAGAACCCACCCACACCCCAGCAGCAAGACTTTCTCCAACACGTAATGCGCCGAACACACTGCAACCTTACGTATCTCGCGATGGTCAATGACCGGTACCAGAACCCGAACTACGCGGCGCAGAGCTCGCAGCCCGCGTTTCCTGCCATCTTGACGCCGCCTCCTAGCATTCCTGAGTTGGCGGATTTGTACACACAGTTGCAACAGTTGTTTCCGCAGGCGTTGATGATGTTGCAGAAGAAGGCGATGCTCTCGAGGCAGCAGATGCTCAAGCAAAATGCCTCGCTGCAGGTGCCAACGCAGGTCCTGGCTCCGACTCCTGCCAGCGGTGTTAACTCACCAGCGTTACAGCTGCGCTTTTCCCAGCAGTTTACCCAGGGTTCGCCTGACCTTCAGCAGCAGCTGTTCCAGCAGAGTCTGTTTACAAACAACATCAATCCTCAGCAGATTCTCCAACAAAACCAAGCTATGAACCAAAACCAGCAAAGCCAAGCCATGAGTCAAAACATGACCCATCAACAAATGAATCAGAACAACCAGCAAATCCAACCGAATAACGACAACTTTGACTTCATGAAGTGGCAGTGAGCTCGGTGCCGAGCCGGTAAAGCCCGGCCTTTTCTTCTCGTCTTTTCTTGTTTCACTTTTCTACCTGTATAATAAAACGTAACTAATATTGCTCAGGATGTAGAGCATGCTGGTTCCTTTGTTGGTGAAGGAAAGATTTTTGCAAAAAAAAATCACTTAACCGAGTTATCCTATCATTTTATTGGTTAACCTCAACTATTCTGGATGTCTATCCAACACAATAAGCCCCTCCGGGCGCGCTAGTTCCCATCGGAACCGCCCAATATATACCATTCCTTACGATCACTTTTGATCAACCACAGAGTTTTATCGCCGCAACGTCCGATGACAGCTTCGCCCTCGTTTTATTATCAACCGCCACATTCCCGGTGTAACATCCGAGCCGCACCTCATCACGTCACGTGGACGTCTAACAATTTCTTTTCGTGCATAAAATTTTTTCTATTTTTCATCATTCACCGTCCTACTCCCCTCCCCACAAACCATTCCTAACACAACCATTATGTCGTCAAAGAGAAGATTCGACAAGAAGAAGGCGCAGACCTATGCGATGGTCTTCCGTTCGCACGAAGATCCGTTGTTTCATGACACAGAAGCGCCGGAGCACGTGTTCGTGGCGGTAGACAACCCCAACGAAGCGCGCAAAGCGTCAGTGCTCGCGGCCAAAAGCCAGGAGGCGGCCAAGAGACGTTTCAACACCGGTAAGGAGCTCGAGCTTGACTTTGAGGAACAAATCGCCCAGGGTAGCATCAGGCCCAACGAGGGTGAGGCCGCTGTGTACGGGATCACGTACGACGACTCCAAGTACGATTACATGCAGCACTTGAAGCCGATTGGGCGTGGCGACGGTGTGTTCATGCCGAAAAAGGGTGTTGAGGATGTCAAGAAGAACACTGGCGAACTCGTGTTCCGTGACGATGCCCCCGATATCAGGCAGCTTGTGGAGGAGAAGGAGCTCCTTGCGGCGCCGAGCCAGGTCCAGGTCAAGGCGACGTACCAGGATCAGCAGAACGTGCAAGATGCGATCGCGGGGTTTAGACCGGATATGGATCCGCGGCTTAGAGAGGTCTTGGAGGCGTTGAACGATGAGGCGTATCTCGATGAGTCGCACGACGTTGACGACGGCGACGTCTTTGGTGACTTGTTGCAGGGCGGCGAGGCCGATGAAGCCGAGTTCTTTGGCGATGAGTATGAAGAGGACTGGGATCTCGACAACTTCGAGGACGAATACAGTCAGTACGACGAGCCGGAGCAGCGAGAGTACGTAGAGCAGCAGCAGAAGAGCGAGAACCCCGAGACGAATCAGGACTGGGAATCCCATTTCAAGTTATTCAAGCAGAAGCAGAAGGCTGTGGCGAATGACTGGGACTCGGACGACGATTTTGAAGCGGAAGAAGCGGAGGAGGACCAAGTGGGCGATTTACCGGAATTTGGGGCCAAAAAGGTGAGCAAGACCAAGCAGAGAAAGAAGAAGGGGGCCATGACCGATACTTCTGCGTTCTCCATGACATCCTCCGCGTTGTTCCGTACCGAAGGCTTGACCTTGTTAGACGACCGCTACGACCGCCTTGTTAAGAGCACATACAAGAAGTCGCTCAGCGGGTTTGGTAACGAGGACCGCTACGGAGAGGATGGTGAGGTGGCGTATTCGTCCGAGGAGGAAGAGGAGTATACACCGTTTGAGATGGCCAACGAGAGACCGGACTTTGAGAACATGTTGGATGACTTCTTGGACAACTATGAGCTCGAGGGGGGCAGGCGTTTAGTGCCGAAGGACGCGGAGATCCAAAAGTTGAAAGACGCGTCGGATTTGGTCAGTAAAGGAAAGTTGGCTGCCAAGAGAAATCAGATGAAGACCAAGGGGGTCAATGGAATCACCACAGGGTTGAATGCGTTGAGGTTCTAAGTGTATCAAATTGTATAATAAATTAATGGTTATGGAAACCCTTTAGGCTATGTTGTAGACAGGTTGTGGCCGTGTAACGTGCAGAGATACCATAAGGCTGAATGTATCGCCTCTGGGCCTGCCGGGTTGGGTTTGGTTAAAGTGTACGAACTGCTGTGAGGTCATTGGTAAGGGTAGCATCCATAAGTGGTAACCTTCCAGCTTACGAAATTTCTTTACTCCATTGCCTTGCAACCCGACAAAAGTGGATTTGCCACTTCTACAATCTAATCTTGAGCATAGGCTTCAAATAAATGTACGGGAAGATTTAATTCAAAATTACCTTTGGGCTTTCAACTGGCATATGGTTGGTTATTAGTTCATGAAATAAATAATAATTGAATATCGTGCTGGATAAAATGTAGGGGGGGTAATTCCCCTGGGGAATTATAATGGATCGAACCAGTTCTGCAACTTGGTATTCTTGAACACCCGCATACCCATGGTGTACCCCTTCCTTTCGTCCCCCTCTCTTCTGGCCTCGACAAACTCCGCTTGCTTTCTAGCCAATCTTGGCTTGAAAACACTGAAGCTCACGATAGCATACAACAAGCCAAAGAGCAAGTCGATGCGCCAGTGGTGGTCGAGGTAGATGGTAGCCCACCATTGCACAACCACGTACAACCAGCCGAAGAAGAATTTAGCGTAGTGCGAGCGGGCGTGGTAACAGATGAAGAAGCAGCACATGACCGCCATGGCCGAGTGGAGCGACGGGAAGGCGCCAAACACAATCGGCGACTTGTGAAAGCCCTGAGAATTCAAGTGGGTACCCATCGCCACGTCCACGCGGGTCAAACCGGCTGCGTAGCCTGGGGTATCGTAGTCGGCAGCCTTATCTGGACCGTAAAGGCTAATGAACCACGGTGGAGCATTGGGAAACACTAAGTGAGTCAATACTCCCGCAATGTTCTGGAACCCCAAGCACCAGGAAAAGGTCAGAAGAGCACCGGGGACGTGGAACACATAGAGCCAGATCGCCGTGAAAATCGGGGCTAAAAGGTGGAGCAACACATACAGAAACCACGCAAACAAGTCCTTCGGGGTGGAGATGTTGTTGGTGCCCCACCAATGGTCGGCATTGAGAATGATCCAGGAGAGTGCAAGAAGCAATGGAGGGGTAATTAAATGGGCTTGGCTGTTTGCCGCCTGTCTAGGCTCCGACATTTCTACAAGACAGTCTAGCAAAACGTAGTCCTCGCCAAAATTGTTCTCACTAACCTTCTGGCCCATGATGAAATTGCTGGAGGAAGAAATAGACGATCTGGACACGCTATCCGTGCTTTTTTTTCTCAAAGCAACCACTTCTTCATCGGACAGCATGCTGAACTCGTCTAACTCCTGGTTTTGGGAGTACGAGTCGCGTTCCGCGTCATTGTTGGTGTGCTTTTGCTGGTAGAACAAGATATAGAGGACGTAGCTCAACGCCACAATGGCTACAAAGCTGAGCCAGCCGGTGAATGACGTGATGGTGAATACAATCCCGTCCATTTTCATCATCAACGGCACATGAATGCTGGGTCTCCATGAGTGCGGAATCAAACCAGCATTTTTAAAGATGCAGAGCCATGCCACCACAGGTCCGAAGTTGAGGAGAAAGTTGAGGGGCAACGTGACGACATTTCTCTCGTTCAAGCCGGACTTGACGATCCGCACGAGCAATACAAAGAGAAACGTGAAGGGTTTGAGGAACGCGCAGACGATGGGAGAAATGTACAGGTACTTTTGTAATAGGTTTTGCATTCGGGGAGGTTTATCGGAGGGGTTCATAATGATCTGCGACGCCTCTATTTTGGTGGTTCGGGTAAATAAAACAATTTTTATGCTGATGAATACTGGCTTGAAGAAAAAGGCCAATGTCTGTTGATGTTTAGTGAAAAATCAGTAGCTGCAGACTTTGTGCATACGGAATCTCAGGATATGAATTGTTCCGGCAGTTGGGACACGAAATGCAAAGGGTACTCTAGTATTGTTCCTGAGTAGTCGTTACAATTGACAAATCTCGGATGCGTTTCTGGAACAAATAAACCGAGGATTGGTAGGACTAGGTCGGGTGAGACTAAGTTTGGTGAATCTAGGTTTGGTGAGACTAGGTTTCGGCGAGGGAAAAACTTGTCGAGATAATCAAGCGGTACTAACTCCTATGGGATACGAAAACAGAGGAGTGTAACGAAATCAAGAAAGACGGTGGGATCGAAGGGTGTGACGGGATCAACGAGTGTGAGCGGTACAACCTAGAATGGACGATGGATGATGGATGCAGGGGAGAGTATATATACCCGTATGGGCAGAGAGAGACTTTAGTCCGCTGTGGCACTAGCTCGGTTGTCAAACATGCACGAAAAAAAAAAGCAAAAACAATGACGTACAAATGTATGTATGTATGTTGATCGAAGGTTTCCTAGATTGAAAAAAAAAAGAAATTAAATAATGCAGTTCCTAGAGTCCCAGTAACTCCAACTCTTGCTACCTGTGTTTTTATCTCCGGTGATATCTGTTGTAAATACGGCGCTCTTGATCACAACTAAGGTCTTTGCAAATGTCCCAGAATTATGAGATGCATCGCTCCGTGTGAAATGCATCACCCCGTGTAGTGCTGTTTTACCGAAAGCCGTGCACGATTCAAACTCAGACGTTCGATGCAAGGATAGCCGCGCGTTGGCACGGTACACCGTTTTCTATACGTATCGTCCTAGCTATGAAACATACCCACTCGAAGAAGAGAATCGTAAATACCTGGTGAATGATACGAATCTGAATCCTGTACCAGGCAGCCATTGGGCGTTCAGGGATCGAGAGAAAACCAGGTTTAGTTCCGAAACCGGTTGCTGCAGAAATACATGGTGGCGGAGTAACACGAGTACTGAGTCAAACCATGCACGCGACTGGACACATCTTTCCGGGCGGAGTACATCGGATTTCCGCACCCACATTGTCTGAGAACCCCTTTTTCCCAGACGAGGTATAGCTCTAAGCTTATGTAATATGATAACGATGAACACTGTAGGGTTGTATTCTTGCTGATGACCAAGAAAATTTCAGGTCATGGTTTCACTCGAACCCATGTTAGTGACCCTCTTACTAGGGCCCAGAGCAGCTAGCCCCACTTATCCCAGGGCTGGGAGTCTCATGCTTGATTCCAAACCTCGGGCTTTAGCTTTCAGGATGTGCTTTCGCCCTATACTTATTTATCTGTAGCAAAAGGGGATGATGTTTTTATCCACGAAACTTGTTTAGATTCGGGCTCGAATGTAAATCTAGCTATTTACAGACACAGGTGGGGGGGAGGGGGGGGGGGGGTCCAAGGGTAAAGTCGGGACAACAATGGGTATGTTTTTCTGCATCCCGTGATCCATAAACAATAAGCTTTGGTATCCATATGAGCTCTTATTCCATGTTGGTCTTTAGAGAGCCTTGTTGATGGTGTGGTCGCCTAGGATCACGCTACGAACTGCAGCCCCGGTTATGACCTCCTCACGTGAATTCCACAAGTCTTAACTCCGTGCTTTTGGCCAGTGATTGCGTAAATTTCTATTTCGGGTACCTGTGAAAATCGAAGGCAGTGTATAATAAAAGGGAGATATTCACAGGATGAGACTGGATTGTATATTAGCATGAGTGGCATCTAATAAAATGAAAGCCTCGGCAGTGTTCTACCAGGCGTAAGGATGGATATTCCAAAGTCCCAGGAGTTTTCCATTCAGGGGCGTAGAGCCACTCTAAACGAGCCTTTTATTGGGGGGGAAAAAAACCCTCAGGCCTGAATTAGGACATCCTGGTCTTTCACTATACTCCGGTTTACGCCTTCATCAGTTCCACGTCTGGTAAATCTATACTAGCACCGTAGGCGTTAAGCGTTCGTATAGCTCTGGCAGCTTCAGAGAGTATAATTTCGGTATCCACATTCTTTCACAGCTCCGTAGATCTAGCGTTCTCCGCGTGACTTCCCGGTTTTCGCCTCAACCCGGTCTTCTAACCTTACAGAACTAGGAACCAATGACATTAGGCATGAAACTGAATTCACGCTGGGTATATTAACCAAACAGCCATGGTTTCAACTTGGCCTAGCGTTACGTGCACCAGATTTTCCCCTTTCTCTATTCCTTCACCCTCGCGTTTCTACGTTTTTTCGCATTTTCCATTCATTGCCCTAACTCTCGTTTTACAAAAGCCCATCTCTAACTACTCGTAGTCTTCATCGCCGCCCTGGACATCGGCGACCAAGTCGTGCCATTCAACACCGCCGAAGGTGCACTTGCTGATGCCCAAGTCACGGAAATGGAGCTTGTCGACGTACAACTTCAACAAGCTTTCCTTGGCAAGAAGGGCAATCTTGTCTGCAACCTGCTGCTGCGAGATCTTGTGCATGTAGTCGACGTACAACCAAGTGGCGTAGCCCAGGCCGCGGAAGTCTGGGTGGACCACCAAAGAGTGGATACCGATGACGCGAGAGGTCTCGACGTGACCGAGCGTTTTACCGGACTCTGACACGTTGGATCCGTTCTGCGGCATCATCATAGCTTCTTCGGTAACCAAATCAGAACCCATCTTGGTCGCGATGATATGGCCGATCAACTGTTCGGACTTGATCGTGGATTGACCCGGCAAATCGCAGCTGTCAAGGTTATCATCCTCCTCATCCACTTCAGTGGCAGAGCCATCAATCTTGGCAAACTGTCTGTTCAAGCGGTTTCCGTGTTCGTACGGTGGGTTGAATTCCCTGTAGAAAAGCCCTAAGCACAACTCGGGACACGCTCCGATCCGGTATTGGAACTTCTCCAACGAGCAGCGCTCCTCGGGTGGGAACCCTAAGCCCTCCAACACCACACACTGTTCGATGTCAGCGGAGGTCAATGGGCGAATTGCTATGCGGAAGGCGGCGTTTGGATCCATAATTAGCGTATGGGTATGGTACTAGTGTATAGACCTGCCAAAAGAGCAAAACTTATCTGATGGCGTAACTTTCTGCGGCATGTGTCCTGTAAACTGCTTATGTAAGCAGAAGAGCCGCCGGCAATATCAATATGCCTAAGAATAGCGGCCGGCAATATCTATATCAGCCTCGAAGCTAGTGCTACTCGATATTCCATCTGATTTTCTAGCATGTCCGAACAAACTGAAACCACCACCACGGTCTTGCCGTTGGAAATCATCGACAAGTGTATCGGCTCCCAGATCCACGTCATCATGTCATCCCAGGACAAGGAATTTGTGGGAAAGTTGGTCGGCTTTGACGACTTTGTCAACATGGTGTTGGAGGACGTGACCGAATACGCCTCCAATGGTGAAAAAGTCACCACCAGGTCCAAGATGTTGTTGAACGGGAACCACATTGCGATGGTATGTATCTTTTACTCACATTTTGTGTTTCTACTAACATTTCTAGTTGGTCCCAGGTGGTGCTGGCCCCCAGTAGCTAGGCTGATGCCTTGGGCGTTTTAAGGAGCCAAGAATATCTTGTGCGAGCACTCTAAGGGCTATCCCTGTCCAAGCAAGCCCCGGTGGCAATCCCTTTGGGTTTATCTGATAATCATCGTCTTCCCCATAGGGGTCGCTGGTGATGGAACCTTGCTTCAAGGTGTGTACTATACATTGTATGTTACTTTCGTTTTAATTGCATATTCGACGATATTGAACTTTGATAGTTGTAGGTAGTGCCTTTCAAGTTCGTTAAAGGTTTTTTTTTTCATGATGAAGACTAGGAAGTGGAGGGTTTTCAAACGAATATAAAGGGTTACGATTAAAGGGATTTTATAAAAGATATGAGAAGTTATAAAAGATGAGATGTTGTAAAGGATATGAGATATTACAAAAGATATGAGATGTTATAAAAGACATGAGATATTATAAGATATGACAGATTCTTGTCCTCTTCAAGTGCATGGGTCTGTGTTTCAGATGTAGTTGAAGTTTGTCATGCATCAACTTCCCATCACTTCCGTGTTCCGTTAATGTTGCCTGCTTTCGAGTCGCCGAAACGTTTTGATAGCACTCTACGTTATTGAATTGAGTCCAAAGAGTTAGAAATCTGTTTTAGTGTAGCGGCTTATAAAAAGCTAGGCCAGTTTGTTTGCAAACATGACACTCCCTGTGGCTCCGGGTTTATATATTGACAAAACTTTCCCCAGAAACTGCTTAGGTTTCAACCACCCCAGGTTTGCGATTATGAAATCATTATTTTATTCTTTTGCGTTGGCCCTTTATCTTTCGAACAATGTTGTCTCCGAGTATGTCGTGAAAGCGGGGCACGGATCCCAAACGCTGTTGACGATTGCAGGCGATAATCATCGGTACACAGAGGTCTTTACTTACGTCCAAGTATTGGCCTTGGGCTCTTTGGGTCAGGCATCCAAGCCTCCTTCCTCAACTTCGGAATCCATCGATGGTGCGGTCACTGGGACGGGAACCGAAACCGTAACTGGTTCTATTTCGATAACTGCTGTGGCTTCAACCCCTATCGCCGTGTATCACGATACGATATTGAAAACCCACAATCAATACAGAGGTGTTCACCAGGTTGAATCTTTGCTCTGGAGCCAGGCACTTGCAACATACGCTCAATCGAAGGCTGACAGGTATGATTGCTCGGGAAAGTTGGCCCATTCAGGCGGACCCTACGGCGAAAACTTGGCCTACGGCTATTCCGTTAAGGGTGCTATTAATGCATGGTATAACGAAGGATCTGATTACGCCTACTATAATGAAACAGCGTCGTCAGATGGCATTACAGACGAGGATATATTCAAGAAATACGGGCACTTTACACAGTTGTTGTGGAAAGGAAGCGGAGAACTAGGGTGCGGGATAAAAACGTGTATCAACCTGGGGGTGTATCTTATTTGTTCGTACGGGCCTCAGGGTAATGTGGTTGGACATTTACAAGAAAATGTGTTTCCTAAGTTGGTGCAGTTTTCCCCCTCTGTATGAGCCATTATCTTTTGCCCTGCATCATACAACGGTTTTCATGGTTCGCCTTTGACTATTTAGCTCTAGAGTAGCGTGGGGTTTTGAATACGAAATCGCGTGTTCAAAGATATTACAGTAACGTGCATTATTTTCTATTGTAGCAGAGCCAATTGGGGTATATCTAAATATATTGGTAATAGTGCCATCATCGATATGAGGGTACTTAGTTGAAAGCCAGAGAAAAACTACTGATCTCCCCACCTTTTAGTGTTTGGCCCCTTCGTTTGGTCCCTTCGTCTAGTAAGGTATCGTGCAAGTGTCGCTGGCAGCTGTCCCGCTAGAGACTTTTTTTACAGACCACAGCTATTAGGCAAACGTTCCAAATTACAACTACGCGCGGCCTTCGTATAGCTTGGCAAGCCTTAGAGGGAGAAGGGCTAGAGCAGCCCATTCGATAAATGAAAAAAATTACAAGTCTCGTAGGCAGAATCCGAGAGGCTAAATTAGGGCTGCCTACACGACAACAAGGGTGAGCGAAAACCTCGCCATGCAGAGTTAAGTTCCATGGTAGATCTCTCGTTGTATACGATTGGGAGAATGTGGACACCATGGCATTCGTGTGTTTTTTACATTTCGATGACAGTTGAACGAACGTTAAAGTTTTCTTTTTATCCCTGGACGCTCTTTACCTTTTTCCTAAAAAGGACTAATTGGCAAACCTAATTCACAGCGAGGATTTACCGGTCGTCGGAGGCTAAATCTTCACGTGCCAGAAACCGGGCCCTAGCCCAAGAGTACTCCCCCCCGTAGCGGTGCAATTCAAGATCAGTTACAAACTTTGGATATCGGCTCATGGTTTCAAATTATTCATCTAAACTATAGGTCAACTGGCACCATGAAAAAAAGTCATAAGGAAGGTGAGGGGAAATACAAAAAGAATTGAAAAGAATGTGGGTCAATGAAGAATGGAATGGGTCGTAGCTGCTGCAACTTTCATCAGTTAGATCAATGGCAAGACGTTGGCAGCGTCCTCGCCGATAAAGTTACCGGCAGGATCGTACGAACAAATGATGTAGGTACCCCATATGTTGTTACAGGTCTTGTAGCCACAGCCCAACTTGGTGGTGCTCTTCCAAATAACCTGGGTAAAGTGGTCGTAGGTATTGGCAGCGGAGTAGTCGTAAGAGGAACCCTCATCGTACCAGGCGTCAACAGCACCGGTGGTGGTGTAGCCGATAGCCAAGTTTTCACCGTATGGGCCGCCAGAGTGGATCAAGGCACCGGAACAGTCGTAGTTGTCAGCATAGGCCTGAGCGTACTCGTACAAGGTGTTGTCCCAGGTAAGAGCATTGACACCGTGCAAGGCACGCTTGGCATTGTGTTCGTCTAAGATAGCCTTGGCAAAGATAGGGTCCTTGGCGCCGGAGAATTCACTAGACGAGGTGGTCTGAGCAGTGGTCTGAGCAGTAGTCTGAGCAGTGGTCTGGGCAGTGGTCTGGGCAGTGGTCTGAGCGGCAGGGGTGGTGGCAATAGTGACAAAGGTGGTTGGAGTTGTGGCCTTGGCAACAGTAGTCTCCTGAGCAGCGACCTGCTTCTGAGTGGTGGCAGCCGCCGTCTTGATGGACGAAACGCTGGTGGAGGCCTTGTTGGTGCCAGTTGAGGAAGCAACCACGGCCTCACCCAACTGCTGGGTCTGACCCGGAAGGATGGTGACGTATTCCGTAACGAATTCCGTGACGACTTGGTAAACAATCTTGCAAGTGACCATTTGGGCCATCAAGGGCAAAACAATAGCGGAGGATAACTTCATGGTTTAAGGAGTGGAAGACAAGGAGTGAAGGGTAGGGAGCGGAGGGAGGGTGTGTCAGACTTGGAAAGAACGTGGTTTTGGAAGGAAGGTGGTACAGATATATTGATATATGTACAAGACGTGCAACTAGAAATGGCGGGCGGTGACTGAGAGAAGAGAAGGGAAAAATGACAAGTCTCCCAGGGCACATATGTTTACGGTCTAGATGGGGGCGACATTGAGAGTCTGGCAGCGATTTACAATGTCGAATATACCTATCGCACGTAAATAGAGTAAAAAGAAAAAAAAACCAGATTTCATCCTGATTTAGTACGTGTTTCGCGTTAGAGCAGATAATCCCATGCATATTAGCATACGTCCCATACTAAATTGTTAGGGTGACGCGTGATTCTATGTAAGGAGAGGGTACTTCTGCGGCTCTTCCTGTTATAGCTGCATGTTGCATGCATGCGACCCGCCTAACAACGCGCCTCGAAACTATAATTGTTACCAGTGACTGGGTTTCGCCCGATGACGCCGAATTAAACTTCGTTCTGGCCTGATATGGTACCCTGTTGTGCATTAGAAAGTCTGGGTTCTGGCTGTTTTAGGGAACTAGCAAGTGAAATTGGGCAAGGATCTGAGGCACGTGCAATTTTCAAGTTGGGCTTACATTACATACATACGAGCGGTTACTTTTTTGCCTAATTAGGAATATTGTTGTGCCCTAATGGGGGATTGTTGAAGACTTGGGCCAAAGGATTGGCATTGCTATCAATGAACCCACAATGAAGAAACTCTGACGATCGGCCTAATTTTCTCCGCCAGATCATATAAACTACGAAAAATAGACTGGAGGCTAACGCAAGCAGGCGTCGGTAGTGATGCTTAGAGGTTTGGAGGTACCCACCTTGTGAGTTAACGGTCTGTATCACCTTTGGGCATTGACTAGCGATTGCCATAAAAAAGCCATCTTCACTATGCGCATAAGAAGTCATAGTGTATTGCAATGTTCAACATCTTGGCAATGTACATGTACATGTAGCTATAAGTTACTGGAAGAACTGTCTTTGTAGATTATATATAAATATATGATAAATATCAATTACTTATGTATAGCCAATTACCATTCTCACTGTTAAATTATATAATATTTTCAGGTATATTCAAATATTTATAGCCTTAAGTACGTATACATAAAGTACTTTGTGATCTATAATTACGTATATGTTCAATATTTGTTTAATGAGATATCTCAATAAATGAGAAAGAATGTCACGTATATCTACTAATGCGGTAGATGGTTAGTTTCGTGATGCCATCATACTTTAAATGGCAATATCTACAAATTATGGGCGTGTGGCGTAGTTGGTAGCGCGTTCGCTTAGCATGTGAAAGGTCTCGGGTTCGACTCCTGACTCGTCCATTTTTGGTTCTCCATCTGTCGCTAACACCCCCAGAAGAGATATCAGTCATAAATTAAAATTAGCAATTGTTACGCACCGGAATGATAACCAAGTGTTCACAGAAGCATTACTCATGCACTAGTTAAGGCTATCTCACCGTACTGCATTCATATCTAGACTTACATACTCTCGCATATTACCGGCGATCGGGTATGAGGTGAAATATTTTGTTTCAATGAGCCATACAAGGCTTATACAGTGGCAATACACATGCAAGGAACCGGAACTATTACGTTATCCCCACTTTAGATAGGGGGTAAAACGTTAGCCTGAAACTGGGAGAACACGTTACCGTGCGGATCGTACTCGCAGATGATGTATCTACCCCAGGCCCCCCCACAATCGATATAGGCACATCCAAGCTTGGTAGTGCTCTTCCAGATAAGCTGGGTGAAATGGTCGTAGTCATCTTCAGAGTTATAGTTGTAATTGGCCCCCTCATCATACCAAGCATCTACAGCTCCAGTGGTAGAGTAGCCAGCAGATAAGTTTTCACCGTACTTCCCCCCACTGTGCTTCAAATCACCGTTACACTTGTAAGTGGAGTCAGCATAGTTCTTGGCGTAGTCAGCTAAAGTGTTGTCCCAGGTAAGGGCAGGCACCCCGTGCAAGGCACGCTTCTCGTTATGAGCCTTCAAGATGACTGCAGCAAAGTCATCCGAATCCGCAGACGCAGTACCGCTAGTCTCACTGACAGAGGTACTGGACGTCGCTGGGGTGGCAATGGTAGAGGTGGTGGTTTGGGGGGAGCTAGGCGCCGTTGCTGTTGGTGCTTTTCCGTGGGTAGAGGTTGAGATAATCAGTGACCCCGGGGTATCAGCTTGAGTAGGGGTAGCATTAGTAGAGGCAGCCGCGGAGGAGGTGGTCGTAGAAGAGTCAGAGGAACTCCCCTGAGGAGTTACTTCTTCGAAGTTCAAAATAGTGGTCGTCTCAGGGATAACCGTTGAAGTATCTTCTATAGGTGCTTGAATGGGTATTGAAATAGTTGTTTGGGTGGAGGTGGAAATATCAGCGATAGCTTGAACCGAAGTTGAAGAAATGGCAGCTGTGGTATGAGGACCAAAAAATTTGTAAAAATTAGCAATTAGAAGGGCCCAAAGTTCTGCATTCTCTTTCGGGATGACAAGTCCAGTACTAGCAACCTTAGCATAGGTAGTAGTTGGGGTTCTGTACAAGGTAGTCAAGGTGGTTGGCACCGGGACAGGCTTGGAGACTATGGTATCCTCAAAAGTTGACTGTTCCGCATTAACGGTCACGACATGAGTAGCCTCAATGGTAGGTTGGTTTTCGCCAACAGTTACGACATGGGTAACCATAGGAGCTGTATGTGTTACATAGACGGTTTGAAAGACAGTTGCGCCAAGGGCCGTGTTGGCTAAGATAGCGGTGAGGATCGCTGATGAGATTTTCATTGTGTGTGGGTTGGTAAAGGAAGGTGATGGCGCAATGCGAGGAAACACTTATAGCGTAGGAAGTGGGATATCAATGCTTTTATAGCGTTCCTTCTTGGTATGCTTATGACGCGCTTGCCTACTGATTTGTTTTATAATTGATGTAATTGTTTCTAGGGAAGCCATGCGTGTCCCTTCACCTATGCAGTCTATTCATGGGTTTAAAAAGGCCTTGATGCCCTCTAGGTTTGGAGGAGTAGTACTAAAGTTAGAGTTTTATTGTCACTCCGGGTCAGAGATCCGTGATCGCGCCTGTTTGGTACCATTCCACGTACATCTGCATATGCGCGGAATGTGCAGGTACATGGGCCAGTTTTTAATGGTAACATACGCGACGAAGATCCGGCACCTTACTCTCGTCAACAATAACAATAGGTATCCCTGGTCGGATTGATTCGGATTTGGAACAGAAGTTGTCGTAATAGGAGATTCCTAAGAATACGTTTCATTACAGAATGAGCCTGGTTCTGCCCGAATCCAACGGAAATAAACGATACCAATTCGATAGAATGTGATCTCTCAGTGAGAGACCTATGCTCACAGCAACGGCAAATATTTCGCAGAGCATCCTCGGATCCTTAGCTAGCCCATACTATCAACGTTATACGCCCGACCACAGGACTGGGCTAACTTTATCGGGGTCAAAAGAGAATGAAGCGTGCCCGACTAAATTTGCCTCGACTGACTAGTGCGAATTTCGTGGTTACCATTCTATTTCAACTGGTGGCTAGACTCCGAATAAAAACACATCAAAAGAAAAATGAGACAAGGTGGCAATAGCTCTGACACGTTGGATGCCTTACATACTTTTGTTAGAGACACCATATGTGCCTAAGCGGGAAGTTTAGTGAGTTCCTAAAATGGGAGTTAGCGGGCAACGGGATGTAAAGGAGGAAGCAGCGAGAGCATCTGAAACCCTTGTAAAACGGTCGATTCAGAACGCTTCATGGTTATCAAGCTGCTTGTGACCTCCATGTACACTCTACGCAATATAATTTACACAGGCGAGGCACCTTTCTTACCAGGGCTGGAGGAATAGAGGTGCCTGCACGGGGAGGAGGCTTGATTCCACAAAAAGTTAGATCTAAAACGTGGGAGTTTAAACCCGAGTAACTGGATTTTATTGTTACATCAGCATTTAACCCACTAGTGGTTTTATTAGGCATTCTATAAAGTCAGAAAAGGAGTATCAGAGAAAGGAGTGACCAAAAGGCAGTTAATGTTGAATACCAAACAGCTGTACCGGAGATGCCTCATGATTCTAGACGCAGTAAGCTTGGATAGGCAAACGAGTTTATATAAGCGAGACGAGGATGCGGGAAATAGCGACCGTTTTCCTTGGATCTTTCGCAATGGTTACCTGGTGAGGCAGAGCTAGCCAATAGAATTACCGAGGGAAAGCTCGAGACTCATTCTTGGAGAGGGAAAACGAGATGAAACCAAGATTTCATCCTGTTTGAATTTTCAAGGTTTTTTATACAATCAACGGTCAATTCATCTGGTCAGGTGCCGATGACGTTATTTTGGGGAACCTATTTTGTAACTAAGATATTTTAGACGACCTTACAACGAAGGTATGTACACTAAGCTAGACCAACGATCAGTTATGTAGTGCGCTTAGGCATTCGGACTTTGGAGTGATTTCTAGATCGAGCTATTTTACCTACCGATCGGTGCCTTCATGTGGAATGTGCATGTGTATCAGATCCACGGATCCGTGCGCATGGAGAAAGTGTCGGGTACCTTGCCGGATTTCAGATCAGAAACCAAAACTGATACGCCATTACGTTAAAGCAAATATTCACTTACGTTCCAGATTCTTAGCATTATGAGAGGTTTAATTTGAGATAAATGGGCTTAAGGTGACTGGAAGCTTGAGTCCTTTTTTTTTTTTGGTCTCAGGCTACTTCCGGATCGCAGCTTCTTGAAAGCACCATGGGGGGGAAGGTATGCTACGTGAGCCCCTTGAAACGGCGTTTTGACGCAGGAAGACTACCTCAAGTCGTTTACTTGCTGCTTTGACGTATGAAAATTCAGTAGCAGGTGCACGTTAGCGACGGATATTTGCATATCAATAGTCGGTTTTACATGCATTTATAGGCCATTCCAACTTTACGAAAGCTACGGCATTCTTTTAGACTAATAAAAACTGATAGTGCATACTCTCTCAATCGTGGCTTTAGAGATTTTGCTGCTGGCTTAGATATTTCCAAAAAAACAGCCAAGCCGTTCATTCCCTCGGGTAGCACCAGATTGAGAGGTGTTATACTTAATCAACTTATATTTATTACATAACCAAGTGCAGGCACGCATCAATGATCCACGGCCGTTACCTGTCGAGACATCTGGGATATAGACTTGTAACCACTTTGGCTTACTTACAGGGACATGTATCCTGGGTAACCAGCATGTAAGACGAGTAGATCTATGTAATGGTTCATCTGTGCCAGGTAGAAATCTTATGGTCTAGAGCGCTGTAAACACCTTCCACTAAAAAAGTATCGTTACACGGGTCTCACCTTGCATATCCCATGCATATGCAAGCCTGCACCATAGATCAGAGGTGTGTTTCGTGAAACTAGCTGATCTGGGCAAGAGAAGATGATACAATCCCCTTCGCAACATGCGGTTGGAAAATAATGGCATTCCATATTCTTCGATGGGTACCGCCAGGACTAAGCATTCCATATACCGGCCTATTGCTCTATTACCATTGATCACACCAGATGTGCAACATACTTGCAATAAAGCTCAGCGCATAAGTATGTCTATGTCTGGAAAGTTCGTATCAAAAATGGTTTACTGACTTCTAACTAGCTCCAAACCTATTTGAGAGGGAATATCTACGCTCTCAAATAGTTCCGAAAGCAAGACTCATCTATGTTATGGCTATTAGCGCTGGACATATGTTTTTCAGGTACAACTTGGGCGTGTGGCGTAGTTGGTAGCGCGTTCGCTTAGCATGTGAAAGGTCTCGGGTTCGACTCCTGACTCGTCCATTTTTTTTCGTTACCTGCGCCGCACCTCTATAACATCTGGTGGCGATACAAATCGCCGTCGACCCACCAACAATGTACCAAACCTGCCACTATTCTTCCCATAATGCGTTTAACAATAACTATCGAAAAAACTGACGACTTCTTTCCCCTTGATATCCCATCAGAGCTCACCCTCCTCGATTTTAAGGCGCTCTTGGAGGCAGAGTCGGACATTGATCCCGCCAACCAGACTTTGCTTGTGAACATGCGCGCTTTGAGCGGTGATGACCAATCATTAGAGCAATTGGGATTGCAGGACGATGATATGGTTGTTTTGAAGGACAAAATGAGCCAGGCAGCGCGTGCGCCCGCCAACCCTAATGCCTTGACGGACCAACACATTGAGGCCATCAGAATGCAGGCATTGAGTAATCCTGCGGTCAGCAGCCAGCTTCTTGCCAGCAATGCGCCGCTCCATGCGGTCCTACAAGATCCAGCGCGTTTCAAGGAGTTCTTTCTCCAACACATGGCACAGCAACAACAGCAGGGCCTTTCGCAGGCGGAAATCTCGGCCATTGAGCAGAATCCCGACGATCCAGAGAGCCAGCGCCGCATCATGGAGCTTATTAACCAGCAGGCGATCGACGAAAACCGCGAGATGGCGTATGAGATCTCACCAGAGGCGTTCACCACCGTTAACATGTTGTACATCGACATGGAGGTGAACGGCCACATGGTGAAGGCGTTTGTGGACTCTGGGGCGCAGACAACGATCATCTCGCCGCGTATCGCGTCGCTGTGTGGGTTGGACCGTTTGATTGACAAGCGCTACCAAGGTGAGGCCCGCGGTGTGGGAACGGGTAAGATCCTCGGCAAGGTGCACTCAGCGCCGATCAAGATCGCGAGCCAGCACTTGCCGTGCTCGTTTACGGTATTGGAAATGTCTGTGGGGATTATCTTGGGGTTGGATATGTTGAGACGGCACCAGATTATCATCAACTTGAAGCGAAATGTTTTGATTATCGACGAGGAAAATGGGATTGAAACGCCGTTTTTGGGCGAAGCCGATATCCCCAAGGAGTTTGGGAATGTGCCAGATGTTTCTCTGGCAAACGTTCCTGCCAGGGCTCCCCTGGAGGCTGCTGGAAACGCTGCTTTCAAGCGCGCTAAGACGGCTTCAGTGAATTTACCGGCTAGCGGCTCCGCTGGCAAGTTTCCTGAGGCGACAATCCAGCAGTTAATGGGTTTGGGATTCAGTAGAAACGAGGTGACAGTGGCATTGGAGTCCACGGGGGGAGATGCCGAAGCCGCCGCGTCGTTGTTGTTTTCGTTCTAGAATAAATGGCGGGAGAGGCGGGACAGACTTCTCTACTCTATTGGGTTTCAATAAAAACTCATATCGGCAGCAAAAGAGTTGACATAGAGTTAGTCAATAGAAGGATTGGGTGACAAGCATTGCTACATAGTACTTGTATTCAATAACAACGATTTCCAAAAACGGTGCGATCTGGGGTACAATTCGACTCTGAATAAAAGTCGGTCACGAGCGGTTTTCATACCTGTAGATAATAGTGGGAGGAAAGGAAATGATGTTCTGACGGTTTCCTTTGACGCTGGGCTAAGAACTGACATAGTACGAGGACATTTATTGCACTTACATAACGCTAAATTATCGACACAAGGGGTGTATAAGGCGAGCCACCGGAGAGCAAAGGCTTTAGGCGGTAACAGCTCCGCTATCCTTCAGATAGGTTCATTTGACCGAACATGACTTTAGACTAGAGAAGTTTTCTTATGGCCCGACTGCTGGCATACTAAAAACCAGCCTATGCCAAAGTCCCACGCCATGTCTACTCATCATCTGTTATCACTAGAGCAGCACTTGCCTATTCCCAGTCGTCGTCGTCTTCTTCACCTTCTGGAGTGGCCTCCACCTTAGGCCCGCTCTTCTTGGTGGCCACAACGTCCAACGTGGAGCCGTCCACGCTTTCCAACCCATACGTCACGTCAGAGCTGGTTCTGCTGGAATTGACGTTGCTGGAGTCGACGGTAACTTCTTTCGCCGGCTTCTCCTCCTCTTCATCATCCCAGGCAAAGTCCTCGGTCTCCCCGGTCTCTTCAGCCCCACCGGCCAACAACTGGGCGCGCTTTTGCTCATCTTGTTGGATCTTGGCCAACATGTAGAAGTAGCGACTCCAGAAGTCGGCGTAGGCGATCTTGGTTGGCACGATGGCGTTCATCAAGGAGTGCAATGCCGGGGTGGACTCCAAGCGCTGAGTGATCTCGCCGGTCTGCGAGGCAATGTCGAACGTGGCGGCAAACTTAATGTAGGAAGTATCTTCAACATCGGCAGCGGTCAAGTATAACTCGGGCGACGAGTGCAAAGTGTGCATCTGCGCCTCCGTGCGCGAATGGGCGATAACCGTCTGCTTCTGGTGATCCGCATCCGTCTCACATGCCGACTCCCCGTCCGCGTGCGGTGCCTCGATCGTGAGCGCACCCGCAAAAAACGATGTGAAGTTAGACACGAGATTACCCGCCGTGTTTTCCACAATCTCCAATTCCTTGTCGAGCGAGTCGAGGTAGGTGTTGGTCTTTGATGAGAGCAATTCCATCATCTTGGCCTGCTCCTCCCCGTCCTTGAACTTGACCAACGTGGATTTCGCCTGCTCGAGGTTTTCGTGTACCTTGGAGGTCAATTGCTCCACGTCCACCCTCGCCTTGATCTGGCTAAACTGCTCGTTAAGCTGTGACGTGGCCTGTGTGATATTTTCCGGGATGTGGATATTACCCCAGAGCCCGCCAAACGACGAGCCCCATTTCGAGGTCTGCTCTTCAATCACACTGTAAGCCTTCTCGATTTCTGTCTCGAGCTTGAGGAATTCTTGGTCGGTCTTGGCGTCCACCGGTGTGAGTGTGTCCACTGAATCCTTGGGGGCCAGTTCGGCCTCATAAACGTAGTCCATTATTGCGTTCTCTGGGTGGTTAATGAATGTGGTTGGTGTGTGTAGTTTAGCAAGATTTGGGGTGTGGAGTTATTTTGCTCCGCGTTCCTGACCTCTCAGAACGTGACACATGCGGGCTTATCGAAAGGCTGGCGCACGTGACATGCGATGACAATGCAAAGACTGTCGAGATGCGATATATGAATCCTTTCGTCAGACTGCTTGGGCCTTTATTGATAGGGCTTTTTTTGGCTAGGATTCAGAGAGGATCTTTGGCCCGGTGGTATACAAATAGATTTTTTAGCGGATCGGTAGTAGTTCCAAAACCTCCAAATTAGTTAATCTCATTGATCAGCCCCTAAAGAGTGTAATTTTATTTTATTTTATCCAAAGTAGGAGAGAAGAAATAAGAACATTCATAGAGATAGATATCTATAAAGGAGGAAACCCTATTTTCAGTAATATGCCAATCCTATAATTGTTGTCGTCTTGGAGTCAGCATATATGACTTTCCTCCAGTCTCTAATTGAGCGTTTGTGCAGACCACCAGCACGTGCTTCACAGAAAAGTGAGAGATTGGTGTTGGACTACACACGACTGCATCTCACATGACAGCAATATCTGGGGACCTGGCAGTTTACAAGATTACACACTTCCGGGGGACACACGTTTAAATCTGAGCCAGTCCCATACCATGTCTACACAGAACTCATTAATTCCTCCGTTGCGATACTGCACCATCCAGCCCAACTTGTACCGCGGAGCGTACCCGCGCGAGCTCAATTACAAGTTCTTGGAGTCGTTACAGTTGAAGATGATCATCTCGATGACGCCCGACGCGATTACCGAGGAGACTGACGCGAAATTTTACCACTGGGCACGCAAAAACAACATCAGGTTGGTTCATATCCCGTCCGCAAAAAGCGGTAAGGGTAAGAAGCGAGGGGTGCCCCTTGGCTATACCAGCATCGTGGGTGCCATTGAGTTGATTCTCGACTCGGATAACAGTCCGATATACCTCCACTGTCTAAACGGCGGTCAAGTCACCAGTTTGGCCGTTGCATGCCTCCGCAAGCTCAGTTTCTGGTCCACTGTATCCATCTTTAACGAGTTTATCTCGTACGCGAGCGACATCAGCGTGGCAGACAGATCGTTTGTGGAGAGCTTTGTGGCAGAGATTCACGTACCGAAACGCAAGGTTGCGTGGATATGGCTGGGTATGAGCAGAGGTGTAGTGGGGAACCATCCCACTCTCAGGTTCTACGAAAGTGAGGTGAAATAGAATAAACCTTTAACTGCGGCTGACTCGCGGTTTGAATGGACCAAGGGATAGGGTGCTTTTAGGAGAATGGAACTTTGCTTGACCGGGACGCTGAGCGTAACCGAAGATTCTAGACCAATTATAGCATGCGGCCAAGCCCTTAGAATGGTGGATTACTATTACCCAGATGGGACTCCATGGGGTTGAAATGGTGCCTGAATTGAACTATATCCTCGGCTCAGAAAGGGTGAGAGTCGATGAAAGATCCTTAGGTTATAAAAGCCTAATGCTTTGTTAACACCTAAAGCTGAAATGGAAGACATTGGGCTTTATTTAAACCTATCCCGCAATCCTTTTGGATCAACCGCTTATTACAAGCAACGTCTGGCTGGGTATATACACAATCGTGTACGATTTTCTCTTCAGCTAGACTCCCATTACTTCCTGATAGGCCATTTATTTATTGCAAGAAAATACGTACACTTCGAGTGCATACAGGTGCAATCTGGACGCCAACACAGACTTAATATAGAGCTACCGTATTACATGCTACTCGAATATTATGCTTAAATAAGGGAATTTTCAGTTGTTAGTAGCTATTTCAAGACTTAGCGCTTGGATTCCTTCTTCAATCCACCGTCCCCACAGTTTTGTTACAACTTACCGAGGCATTTGTAGTAAGTATGTAGCTGTCACATGGTAGGGATCAATACTCTATATAAGAAGGTCGATCCCTCTCTCCTTTATCCTATATTCATTATATAGGCAACCAGTATTACTATTACTATAAGTAGATATTCTACCCTTGAGGTAGAGATATACCACAGCATCGGAATTTCACGAGATAAGTGCACACGCTACACACTAAATACACCCTCTTTTCTCTTACCAGATATAATATAGGTCTAAGTTGTATGATATAACTCTAAACTATATGATTGGAGAGAGGATATAGTGATGATTCACAGTATAACGACCCATTAGCCTCGTTTATAGCCACCCACAACATTTTAAATGTGATAGTACTGAACAATCCTGCCTCTCAGAATTTCCACAGTCACACCTGTACCCAAGCTGAGAGCAGCTCCAACAATTCCTGGTACTCAGCCTGCACGGAGTGATAGTGTTATTTTCTCACGTGCCGTTCACGTGTGTATACTCAGGGCAAAGGATTATACAAAATTTTCTTCTCGATCTCGAACACCACGAGGAAAATACTTTTCACCTGCACGAACCAGTCAGGGTGGAAAACTTCGCTCCCAAACGCATGCCCTCGTTATGGGCGGTGTGCCCAGGCGCGAGCAGCGTTCCCCCCTCACTAAAACTTTGCGTAGCAGGTGGACGCTATATCAAAAACGGTACCGTCAATTTTCAGTGAATTTCTTCTCTTGTTAGATTACGTTTAACAGTCAAGCAAAGGTATGTCATATTTCAGTGCTACCTTCGCAAAGATCAGCACCAAATTTAAAGAATCGCCCCAAAGTGAATGACGGAAGTGATGCCAGGACCGACGGAGACAATCAACCTTACCATCTAATCAGAGCCAAATGAGGTCGACATCCCTGGAACCTCCAAGGAGAAGGGGTGCTTCCACCTTATATCCCAAAACTTGAGCACAAGTCGCCATCAACCAGTACATCGTAATCAAAGCCTGGTCCAACAGACTCCATAATCTCCTATCCCTCCGTTTTCATTCGTATTCGAATAGACCTCTGAGACCCAAGTACTAACCCGCTCTAGATCACAATGCAAATTTTCGTCAAGACTTTAACTGGTAAGACCATTACCTTGGAAGTCGAATCCTCCGACACCATTGATAATGTTAAGGCCAAGATCCAAGACAAGGAAGGTATTCCACCTGACCAGCAAAGATTGATCTTTGCCGGTAAGCAGTTGGAAGACGGCCGTACCTTGTCCGACTACAACATCCAGAAGGAATCTACTTTGCACTTGGTCTTGAGATTGAGAGGTGGTGTCATTGAACCATCCTTGAAGGTCTTGGCTTCTAAGTACAACTGTGACAAGTCCATTTGTCGTAAGTGTTACGCTAGATTGCCACCAAGAGCCACCAACTGTCGTAAGAGAAAGTGTGGTCACTCCAACCAGTTGAGACCAAAGAAGAAGCTTAAATAGATTATTTCGCCCGCTTCCATTATTTCTCTCCTTTCTGGTTACTTACTTTTTGGGTCTGGTACAAAATCAATCTATATGTTTTTTAATTAAGATATATCATTGTAGCATCTTGTAGTTGGACTTACAAACAATCTGGATGGCTGTGTCCAGCCCTGAAGGCAGCCGAGAAGCCCGTACGTCAATGTATATCATTGGTTACAAGGTTTGGGGAGGCTAGACATTTGTTAGTCCCCATACCTAGAAGGCAACGCCATTTGTCCATAATAGGCGTCTTTGGGGGTGGAGCCGGTATCGTGGAAACCAAATTTTGATGCGGTTTCTATGCTAATTGGCCTGAATAGACTCCCTGGCGTACAGTTCTGGAGCAGCCCATATAGCCGGTTAAACTAAGCTGTACGTCTGACGCTTCGAGTACGCTCATTTACTATGCGTAACCCAGGTATTTAGCGACGTAGAAGGTTTGTTTTCATTACACATTCATTAATTAAATTTATCCATGTAAAACAGTGCAAGGGCGGCCTTGTATATAATAATGCGATAAGCTTAGTAAACGAAACCCAAGATCTTACCAGAGACGTGCTTTCTTCTGGCTTCTTCGTGGTCCATAATCCCAGCAGAGGTGGTCAAGATAACGAAACCGAACTGTCTGGCTGGCAACAAGTTGGCGGTCCACTTCTCGATGTCGCTGATTCTGACGTTGAATCTTGGAGAGATGACACCACACTTGTTCAATCTACCGTTCAACTGAACGACGATCTTACCAGATCTGTGGTCATCGATGTATTCGAATTCACCAATGTAACCGTGCTTCTGCATGACAGACAAGAACTTGATGATGACCTTAGAGGATGGTCTGATCATGACTTGACGCTTACCGGTCTTTTCGGCATTGTTGATGGCGTTCAAAGCATCGGCGAGGACGGAGGTTCTGGTCATTGTGAGATGTTAGATATAGTCGTAGGTAAGGGTTACAATGGGCGGTTTTCTTCCGAAAACCTGTAAGCAGTCAGGTTTCTTCTATAGCATCCTGCCAGCTGCACCCAGCCTAACCTAACCTTCCTCGGTATGAGAACAGCCATACTATGGAGGCTAACAAACGTCTTCGGTTCCCGCACACCCATGGAAAAACTTTTTCATATCATTCGACCCCACACGACCTTTTCCGTGCGAGTCCTGTGTTAATTTTCCGTTGAAAATTGGCAAAACTGATAAAAGCAGTCACGACGCACGTGACAATTGCATAATGCAGTATCTCCCAATGCGGGAAGAAAATTTTTCCTTCTAGTGTGCAAGGAGGTAGTGCGCTGCATAGAGCTTCTGAGAGGGCGGCGTAGTTATTCCACTGGCACGGTGGAGGAATTTTCCCTCAGGGCAGAGGGCATCATACTGTCAGAGGTAGGGTAGTGGCATAGTGAACGGCATTTTCGTTAAAAGAAACGGTTAAAAATAACCCCAAGAGTTAAGGAGGTCCTTCTTTTTTTTGAATTATTGTTGTTATATTTGAAAGATGCCTGTATGTACCCATATACGTCTACGGACGAGAGCCAAGCTGGCAAGATACTGGGCTGTGAAGAACCGTGAAACGGCGCCTACGGGAAATATGACGAGGGGGCACCATGGATGTGATAGTTGATACCCAAAACCAGCTCTGTTTGAATGAGCTGTTGAGACCATTACTCAAAGATCTTACAAACCCTAACTCCCAATGAACTCTAGAGAATCACCTCTAAGAAGCTGGCTCACGGATGCCTTACTCTCACTTCATCTCTCTATTCTTCACTCTCCCTGTACCTTGAATGGTGTACTTTCTACGAACTCGTTACTAACTCTATAGTCCCAAAAATCCTTCAAGACCAAGCAAAAGTTAGCTAAGGCTCAAAAGCAAAACAGACCATTGCCACAATGGATCAGATTGAGAACTGACAACAAGATCCGTTACAACGCCAAGAGACGTAACTGGAGAAGAACTAAGTTGGGTATCTAAACAATGCTAGATCTTTATGTGAAGAAAGCCAAGACTGTTATTGACAGCGATGTGCTGGGGGTGTCTCGCTTGATGCCTATGGTTAACATTTGATGCCTGTTCTGTTTTCGGTTTATTCTGTTATCTTTAATTTGTTATGTATATCATTGAATGAATCTCATTTGTAAAATATGAATCTTTGAAGTTTAGGATACTATTCGTTCATCTGAGAGGATGAGGCATCAGCTACATCACCCAAAGCTTACAGTAATTTGAAAGGGTTAGGCGCATGTTCAGCTTAATCGCCGATCAGACATGCTTCGTGTTGTTTTCGTTAAGCGGTCAGGCATACAACCGAATAAATATATCGGCGATGGATAGACCATCGTTGTTTAACTAGACTGGAAACAGCAACCACATTCAGAAGCACTGAGGTGGCTAATCTTCGAACTCATCAGTGTAGAAATTGGTAGCATGCCCGCCGCTGCATAGATACAAGGGAAAATCCTACCAGGCACATGTCCACGACGCGGGTACGATACCGCACAGAATAGAGTGCACTGTGAACACAGCTGTTTAACAATTCAGTCAGCTAAATTCTCGCGTTACTCTGATATTTGACTTCATCTACTCTCGACCCCAGACTTTCAGATCCCGATTAGACACTTGGATACTCTGTGCTACCAGGCGTATCCTGTATGAACCCTAGCCTATATTAAAGATATTGTGACTGCTTTCTCCACTTGCTGCATAATTCTGATAGGAGGTGGTTGTGTAAAAAATGGTATGACTGTGTACATTATGGTATGAATAGAAGGTTGTGAGAATCAGACCTTGGTCTGATTTAATCACGTGTATATATCACGTGCCACATACTAAGAGAACGTGGAGAAAGCGTACCTGTTACCCGCACCGCCGAACAAAATTTTCCCTCTGCAGGTTTTCTCTACTGGAAAATCTTTTCATTTAGTGAGACACAGTGGTACGAAATTTTCACCCGTACGCGCAGTGTGTGGTGCTCACACTATGGGCACACCCCCAGCGGGAGGTAGCTTCCGTTTACAGTAGGAAGAATCAGCTAACCAACAGTAAAAAATAGGTGTATCAAAATTACGTAGTAATAAAATCACCCTCTTTTTTTTGAAGTATCATCAGACAGGATTATCTACAAAATGGCTACTGGTATGTGTTTATCTACTGTGGAATGACCATTCAGAAGAGACGGATTAGTTTGGCGAAACGAGCCAGCAAGGCGGCGCCCACCATCAAGACGGATGAAACCCAAACCACAACAAGTCCCGATGGACTCCCACCATATAGACCAATCTCGAATATGAACGCTGAGAAGCGTCCAAGTCTGATTTCTGGAGCGCCAGCTTTTGGCCTTCTACGGCCTCCGAAAGATTGATTCTCGCTGGCCCCTACAAACGTATCCTTGTACTCTGAACCGGTTCCTCTAGACGCAATACTAACATCTTTTAGAAAACGTTACTCTTGGTCCACAGTCCCAAAGCGGTCAGCAAGTCTTTGGTGTCGCTCGTATCTTTGCTTCTTTCAACGATACTTTCGTCCACATCACCGATTTGTCCGGTAAGGAAACCATTGCCCGTATTACCGGTGGTATGAAGGTCAAGGCCGACAGAGATGAATCCTCTCCATACGCCGCCATGTTGGCCGCCCAGGATGCCGCTGCTAAGTGTAAGGAAGTCGGTATTACCGCCGTCCACGTCAAGATTAGAGCTACCGGTGGTACCAAGACCAAGACCCCAGGTCCAGGTGGTCAGTCCGCTTTGAGAGCCTTGGCTAGATCCGGTTTGAGAATTGGGAGAATCGAAGATGTCACCCCAATCCCATCGGACTCTACCAGAAAGAAGGGTGGTCGTCGTGGTAGAAGATTGTAATTTCAGTCTCAGTTCTTGTTATTATTATTACTATTACGTGAGGAGCTTCATGGCACTGGCCTGATTGGCTGTGCCCTTGCATTTTCTCAAATCTCTTATTAATTAGGATCGTCTGAATCACAAATCTAAATACAACACATCATTTTCTATTGTTATTCCGATTGTAGCGGTGCAAAGTACTGGCATTCTTGGAGGGCTCGGATACCATTTCTGACAATGCCCTTTCCTTGCATTTATTGTGGTGATCTGACTCTGGTTAGCCAAGTACCGTACAGGTATAATTGATCTGGTACGAGGAGACCCTATTGCTTTTACTCCAGTGCAAGGTTTGGGGAATGTGCCTAGCTGTTCTAAAATGTATTCGGGCGTCTTACAGTGTACTAGAGCCCTGCGCCTACAGACCCGAGTATTGTATACGTATAAGGGCACCGAGTACCAAACCATAATGCACAGCTAGATTCCTGCAAAGGCAGCCTCTGCTTTACCACAATTCATTTATCAATCGTTTGGATCAGTTGTGTACACCGAAGGAACGGCGGCATCAATTACAGGTGATGCACCTATTTCACATTAGGGTTTACATCTCTATTGCACATTCTAATTAATGGGTTATAACGCCTATAACGTTATGTAAAATACACTAAACTTGACCGAAGCAGCAGTCTCCGGAAGCAGAGGCTTCTCCAATACCGGCCGAAAATATTACTGGTATTTGGGTGTGTGTGAGTTGTTTCACCTGGCTTCAGCACACCCAGATGTCACTTGACCCGTAGTAGGGCGTATTCGCTCAGCTCCAACTAGACAGTTTCTTCTTCAAACACGAGTTCGATAGGCTTCTCCATGAGGGAAGCATGGCCCAAGACGGTGACAGCGCTGGTACCGATCAACCACATCAAGGTGGAGATAGGGGAGGCCCAGAAGCCCAACGGAAGAGCGACACAGCACAACCCGGTGTATAATTGGCTGGTGTTGAAGGAGCCGAACGGGGTGTTCAAAGGCTCGCCACCCAACTTGTTAATACCCATGGTACCCAAAATGACAAAGGCCAAGACAAACATCAACAAGGTGTTCGTGATAAGGGAGTAGACGGACAACAAGCCGATAACCGCCAAGTAGTTGGAGCCAAAGTAGCCGACATTGTAAGTGACCCTCTGTTGGATCTCACCAAAGTTGGCTGGCTTGGAGACTCTTCTGACGTCGAAGAACTCCTGTGGCGGCTTAAGGTTGGCGAAACGGGTTCTCAAGTTGCCGGCCTCGCTTTGGAGGCGTTCCAAGTTAAAGCGGTCAGAGAACTGTGCGAACTAAAAGGTTAGGAGCTGAGACGTGTATACTAGACAGTACATACTGGAATAGAGGCTAATTGACCGAAGGACATTGTGATGGTTGGTATATTTGTGAATAAAGCGACGGCTAATGCTATTGTTTATAACGGCACAAAAATAGTTGGAAGGCAAGTGGTACGCGCGTTAATAAAAAACACGTAGACCTCGGGCTATCAGCTTCACGCTATGTAATTCACACCACCTCGCCGCTCCATCCGTTTCTTTTTCGTGCATCTCCTGCATTCCTCTTCTGCCGCACCGCCTCAAAGTTTAAAACATTCCAAGCCGGGGGACGCCACAGGGTAGATGCGTAGCACCAGCCACAGCAGTACTATGGCATAGCCTCCTCCAAGGTACTTTTGGGTGCTGATACGCCGCTAATCGCACAAGAGGCGAAGGGCGTATGTGTTCCTACTCGGGATTAAAAAAAAAAAAATAAGGTATAGGTCATTCGTGAAGGTGGGCAAGATTATCGAATGCAGTCATGGAATGGGAGATTTGTATGAATCGAACAGGTTTCCCCACATGGTTGGCTGGCTAGACTTGGAAGCGACATAGGTTGGGTTTAACGAAGGCTGGGTGGTGCTTATGGCATAGGCATACTATAGTAACGTTCAGTATCAGTCTATTTGGCAGTATTCCCGGCCCTTGCAGATTTAACAAGCCTCATTTGACTTCAACTACGAATAGGCACCCAGTCCTACGATCAACCTACAATTAAAGTAACCGGATGCATATATTGTAAGATATAGAGATGGAGAACCAGAAGAGGTTTTATTGCGAGTAAAAAGTCCAAAGGCCAGACGGTGCAAGATTAAAGCTGTAATTGACTATTAGTTACGTAACTCAGATCTATTCACTAACAACTTTGGTTCCGGGGGTCAAAAATCAGAACTGAAACACAATCATTTCACCTCAGAGGTTATAGGTTATTAACCACTGTGTAATATAATATACTCATTCCTTTGGGTCATATACTATCTAGCTTTATATATTGACAAAACTCATCATTGGTGTGATTGTGCTGCTATTCTGGTTTCTTCGGTCGTACTTGAGAGGACAGTGATAGTTGATGGTAAGGGTATACATACTCTTTGAACTCCTTCATATCACAATTCTGTGCGATCTTCCTTGTATTGGGAGTGTCTATGCTCAGTGTCCCTGAGATCACTCTGATATCACTTACTTAAATACTAAGAAAATTTTCCTAGTGCTCCCAGACGTCCAAAATCCTGCACATTGGATACACCCGGTGCTTGTGTAAAAAAAACTCTTAGGGCTGGGGCTTTCTGCACCCCAGGACTTATTGCTTGAACACGGGCCAGACAGAGCCAATAAAAAAGAATGGATGGTTGTACCAGGAGGTTGAATTCAAGACCTTTCACACGCTAAGTGGACGCGCTACCAACTACACCACACATGCATGATTCACCCGTAAGCAATGGTGACCCAAACCACTTGGAGACCTGGAATCTTAGTCCGGGAAGACGATCCGAGCTTGTTCCGCAAGTCGTAAACTTTTAGTTTGACTCGATTAACAACTTGAGACAGCAGGACTAAGTTTTATACTAGAGCTAGTCGAAAGTCCAATGTCTCTGGCCCGTGTATGCATAGTTAAGAATAGCTCTGTCAGTTGCCAAAGGGCTGACCTCGTATAACAACGTCGGCCTTTAGCACAAGAATTTTAAACCCAGGCTTAGACGACACATAAAAGACAGTTGGGTGTTGGATACGTGAAGGAGCAATTTTCTAACTATTTCTTCTAAACTAATCGATCCTGGCCGTGCAGCTGCATAACAATAGATCTGAGCTCATACGACCAGGCCCAAAAAGCGACGGTTTTCAAAACATGTGTCCTTCGAAAGAAAGCGCCTTGGGCTCTCTGAGCTCCGGTTAAAAAGTTGTATTAGTGTGAAATTATTGGCGTTCGTACTTTTTTCCGGTTTGGCCTATTTAGCTACTGGATTACAGGTAGGGATTATTGTACACTAAAGCGAATTGCAACCCTTTAGTTCCTCCCTACTATAGCGCGGCGTCAGTACCCTTCGCTCCCTGCTCCTGCACCAGGAAATAGCAAGTACGTGGAGCAGGTATACCCAAACGTATTCAACCTTGCAGGAGATTGCGGCTATGCCTAAGGAAGATCCTTGGTTCGTTGGCATTTCTATATCCCTATCAAAATTAAGCTACAAACTATATGGCAGGAAAACGTCGTTGTGACTCCGATCTGGAGTACCACGCAATATATCGCGATTCCACATGTACTTATCCAATGCCCTGGGAATCAGACCAGGCTATGTCAACCACGGTGCACCGCTATTTCATTTTAAACTTGTGAGGTTATTGTTCATGTTTTGTGGATTTCCCTGTCTGTCATTAGTCACGGTACCACGGGTCAATAAGCATCTACGTGGTACTCTGTGCATATATCCCATGCGCCTGTACGTATGCATCCCAAAGTCCATATTGTATACAGTCATTCTAGGAAAAGCCTTTTGGAGACACTCGCCCCTTACAAATAGTTCATCCGTTGGAATTATACGATTTACTCACTGGGATAACAAGATCCATTTCCCGGAATTAAACAATTCTGCTGTGGCCCAACCTCAACGTAAGTCCACGAAGGGGGCAAGTCTTTGTAGGGAGCGAGATGTGCGCTCTACGGATTTGACCAAGGTGCTAGTCCACGTGTCTCATATATGAAACTTAGCCGGCAAAATTGTAACCGTTACGTTGGGATTTCACGCACAGCGGTAAAATCACCTCAAAAAAAACGCAGGGACGGTAGAGCCATCTCGTTGGAAAATAGACGGATATTGCGTCGGCCTGTCACAAGTGCGACCAGCTAGATGTGGTAAAGACTGCTCAGAACCTTACATTTATACGGTATACCCCCAAGTATTTTAGCTTGACATGTGCTGAAATTATGCACGGTGCCTATGGCCAGGATGAACTTCCCAAACGCAGACAACCGCGATCGAACATTGCCCCAGATATGAGAATCGCTTGTAAGTGCCCCTAAGTCCTCCTCAGCATTCTACAAGGACTCCCGGGTTAAGGATCTTCGTATCCCCTAAGCATAAAAAGTATGCGCTTCGCCTTGACGCGGACTTAGGGGGTACGAGCACTCAGCGGCAAGCACTGCCACTCCTACCGACAACTGGGCTGTTGTCAATCTCCGTCGATAGCCCTACTGGTAGACCAGGTTTGACTAATCCATGGGCGATTTCACCTAACTCGTCTCCGGAACAATCCCTCCTATTTTGTCATCCCGTCAAATACCTGTCATGGTGACGACGGACTGGGGCATTCTGGCCGTTGGAACGTGCATGTAGTGCACATAATCGAAGCTAGTAGCCACATGAACCCACATGAAACCAGATTCTCTGGATTGTCGGCGTGCATAGCGCACGCACTTAAGGTTCGACGCCAGTGGAAATAGTCCACCTACCTGCTGGCGTGCATCGATCTTTTTTGGCCTCTGTGAATGGTAACTGGCGACCACTTGACACGGATGGATTCGGATTTCTGTTATAAAAAACAGCGATCCAAATTTCATTTGACACATATATTGCTCTCGTAAACCCTGAAAAAAGCGTGACGTCGCTCAGCGGCTGCAGAGCGTGCGTTTATATTTAGACGACGTGCGTCCTTGATCCATGCTGAATTCCTTTTTCCAATATCTGAAATTTCTTTTGCTAGTGGCTCAGAATTGCTTTTCTGCTGAATTTTGTTTGCTCAAATCGAGTCACTACCACGGAGATTTCTCCAGATCTGTAAATAATAGCAATAATTTTAGAATATCTCTCCGATGGGTAAAATATTATATATGGGATAAATAAATAAGATTATCAGTATTGTCGACTATCAGTCCGATTTCTGTTCCAGGCGTTTCTTTTCTGGTCGTCTTGCTCGCTTTGCTACGCTGTGTACAGGATTTTCGTTCTATTTTTTGCCTTGCCATTTCCCGCGCCTACTTAGCCGTCGCCTTACACCACGCTGTTAGCTTTCTTATAAACTCCTTGCACGCTCTTCTTTTACACACCATCACCCATCTCTTAGTATCGCTTCATAAGGAACCATCCGTTTATTGCTAAGTCGTCGGCTACCGCTACCTCCAACCAAGATCGCCCAGCTAAGATCGCCCAACCCCCGACGTTTACATTACACGCTCAGCAAGACGCCTCATCTAAAACCCCCGACCGCTTTGCACCCCGTCCCAAGCATACCGCAACCACATTCTAATCGTTTCGCACCGCACCCTCTCACCCCCAGGTTAGCCCTTACCCATCGCAACCAAGTGTCCCGCCTTAACCCCTTCCCGCCTATTCCTTTGCTACGATATCTTCCCCTCCCCCCGACATGAACAACAACCAGCAGGAGAACCAGGAGCAGGTTTTCTCCGAAGAGCAGTTCCGCGGACCGCTCCTCTTTGACGCCGCGAACAAACGTACGTGCCAGCAATCCGCAAACCCCAGTGATCAAAACAAGCGCGCGCGTCTCGACGCTTCAGTGCCGTTCCACCACCGCGAAGTGGTGATGGTAGCGCCGCAACCCAAGGCCGCGCAGCCTGAGGCAGGTGAGGCGCCCACCCGCGACGAGGTTACCGGGATCGAAGTCACGCTGTCGACGCCGACGGTCGGTTTGCCCCCGAGCAAAGACAGCCACATGACCACGTCGTCCGGGTCGGCCATGGTGTCCGCGCCGACGGTGAGCGACGTCAAGCTCATGATGAGCACGCTAGAAGACTCCACAGACGCGCGCGAGACCACTGCACGTGTGCGCACGAGCCCCGCACTTAGACCGAAGCACTCACACCACCGCCGCTTCCGCTCGCGGTCGTTGCCGAACTTGGTCAACAACAAGCTCGTGGGCACTTCCATGTACCCCGTGCCATTCCACCGTCTCCCGACGAACCCCACCAAGCCCTCCAAGCTCGGCGATTCCGCGCCTGTGCACCGCCACAAGCGCCAGTCCACACTCATCCCATTGACGGCGCCGTTGCCGCCGGTCAACTTGCAGTCGCTCCGCGAGATTGACCTTCACGAGATCCTCAAGAACCCGCAGTTGCGGCACGATATCCTCTTTGACCCGCAGTTGCAGTTCAGACCCAACTTGGACGGCGAACGCGGCCGCCGCAAAAAGGCCATGGTCGACAAGTATTGGACGGACGTGGAAAAGGAGTGCATGGAGTATGCGACCGCGACCATGCACGGCGGTGCGCCCACCAAGGTGTTCAGCGCCCAGTCGTCGCGCCTCCCGGCGCTCTTCACAACGTTGCGCGAAATCTTGCTCCTGCTCCTCCCGCTGAAGGACCGCCCGGCAGTAAATGACGTGATGGACACGGAGTTGTTGATCCAACAGTTGAACCGCGGCACGTTTGACTTTGTGTCGCTCGCGCACTGGCTCGCAGGTGTGTTCAAAAGCCACTGCGCGCCGATGCGCGACTCGTGGGTCGACGACATGACGGCCAAGTTCGTTGAGGCGGACAGCGAAAAGACCGTGGGCAAGCTTGTGGAGGGTCTCCGCACCATCTTTGCGATTCTCGAGGCCATGAAATTGGACGTGGCCAACCACCAGATCCGCGTCTTGCGTCCCGTGTTGGTCGAGACTGCCGTCGAGTTCGAGCGCGACTACTTCAGCCAGATGATCTCGCGCTGCAAGTTGGACATCACCGACTCGTTGAACTGGTACCGCCGTTCGTACGTGAAGCGCGAGAAGAAGAATGGCAAGATCAACAAGAACTCCACTCGCGACCTCCGCAACTTGTGCGTGGCCGCTATTCTCGACCTTCTCTCGTGCCGCTACATGGTGTCCGAGTTCCCGTCGTCGCTCACCTTCGACCACGCGCGTTTGGTGTTGCTCCGTGCCGACATCAGACAGTCTGTATGCTTGCAGTTGTGCACCGCGTTATACCGCCAGCTCTTGGGCAACTACCCGCAGTCCGCCGCGTACCGCGTCCAGGCGGTGCTGAAGGCGTCACTCGACGAGTTGCGCCTGGAGATCTTGGCCATCATTACCGACGACAACGGGAACGTGAAGTGGACCCGCAATGTAGGTGCCATCGCGCTCCAGTTGACCAAAAAAGCAATCACCCCACCCGCCAAGCCGGTCTCGTTGTTGAAGCCTGCCACTCCGCTCTCCGGTACCGCCACCCCGCCGCCGCCACCGGACTCGCTTATCGAGTTTGCGTTCAACTGGTTGATCAAGCAGATCCAGCCGTCCTCCGAGATCTACAAGTTGATGGAGGAGCGCGTCTTTGCACAGTTGCTCGAGAAGGTTGGCGAGAACTTGGATGCCAGCATGAGCAGTGGTGCGAGCGGCCCTGCCGCCGCCGCGCTCGACCCGGCCCAGATCCCGTCCCTGGCTGCCACGATTATTGCGCCTACTCCGAAGTCCGCCGTGGCTGGTAACCAGGACATCGTGGGTGTGCCTACCACCCCGGCCACTGCCGTGGCTGCTGCGCGTTCCCGCTCGGGGACGCCTGCGAACAACGTGCCGGACGATATCCAGACGTTGAGCATTAAAATTTCCACCTTGGCGAGGTTTCACTGGAACGTGTTTGGGTCGTACTACACGGAGTATGTGTCCAAATTCTAACGAGTGCGTAGCCTGAGCTTGAGCAACGCCGGTGTTACATTGGCTTATTTTCGAATGGAATACCTACCCTGTCTTTTTCCATGAGTATTGTGTTACCCGTCGTCGCTTCCACCGCTACTGCCCCAGATCTCGTTATATCCATCTTTTTTTATATTCCCCTCCCGTTTGATTGCTTATATCTGTTTCCGTATATATATGTATATATTGTGTATCCCGATATCTAATGAAGCATTTGAAAGATTTAAGGCCATAATATGATTTGAAACGTGTCCCACCCTTTTCCCTCGCATATACTGGACCCACGCATGTACTAGATTCATATATATATTTCCAGAAGTGGGTATAGTTGATATTCTCTCTGGCGCCTTATTAAGACACTTCACGTGACGCTATCTCTTAAATAATCGGCCGTGTGGTCTAGTGGTATGATACTCGCTTTGGGTGTGAGTGGCCCAGGGTTCAATTCCCTGCTCGGCCCGATTTTTTTTTCGATTGGAAAATAACTAGATTGCTTACATCGGCAGATTTTCTCGCTTCTGGCATGATACTATCTTTTAGCTAATGGCGTAGACTTTTATCTAATGTACCACAACCTTGCTGTATGTTGAAATGGACAGAAGCAGGGCTACTATCCTATATATAGATTCTAGTTCCTACTAATCGGATATACAACTATTACATAGCAAATATCTAAACTAACACTAGCCAGAAAGATACGACTTAACCCATAATTAAGTTAAAATGCTTTGGTAGTCGCTGTTGAGGAAGCTTATTGCCGCCTGTCTGTAGTTATCTTTTCCGGTGGAAAGACCCACGGCATTGATATACATCATGTTGTTGGCAAGAGCATTGGTGTTCTGGTATTGTGGCCAGTTGGTCAAGGTATAAATTCCACCGCCGTTAGGGTTCAAGTTATTGGCAAACGAAATGAACGCATTACGGTAAACCAAGGACCCTGATCCAGTGACAAAGTACTGCCAGATGAGGTCATTGGCGTGGAACGTGCCGAGAATTGGGATACCCGCTAATTGCTGAGAGACAAAGGTGTATCTAGTAACGTCTGGAGTGTGGTTTAATAAAAATCTTCTTGGGGCTTGGAACACGATATCACCAAGGAAAGATGCAAGTCTCTTATTTTCAGGCGTCAACGCGTTTAACAAACCGGTGTTAAATGGAGAACCTTGGGTGACATCCTGTGGATACAAAGTCAATATTTCAGCCAACTGGGAGGATGAAAGATTAGGGAACACGTTATCAATATACGCACTCACTTCAGCGTCAGTAGTTATGTTCAAGTTGGTGAGGGCGAAAAGAGTTCCCTCATCGTTTTGGTCACCGATAATGTATGGAACTCTCGCGTATTTGCCATCAGCAACCATCTGCATTTGTTGGTAGGGAATAAAGCCACCATCAGGTCTTGGCATATAGGATAATTGCAAAGACTCATAGGAAAAGATCCCAGGAACAGAGTTGCTCGCAGCTTGCATGTCGGCGTAAGAAAGACCTCTCAAGCACGCCAACTTGTCAGAGGCGGAACCACAGCCACCGGCATTGGCGACAGCATCAAAGATCTTTTGTGGGTATGCCGAATCAATGTCTAAAGTTGGAAGAACAGACCCGGACTGCATGATAGCAGCTCTGAATAATGGCTTTCCCTTATAGGTATTGTCGCCGTTGTTTGCAATCATCTGGTGGGCCACGGAAATCGAACCAGCCGATTCTCCAAAGATGGTAACCTTGCTTGGGTCACCACCGAACGAAGCAATGTTGTCGGCAATCCATTGTAAGGCAAGTCTCTGATCCAATAACCCAGGATTACCACTACCCTCAGCCTTGATCTCCAGTCCTCCCAAGAACCCAAAGGCGGCGACTCTGTAGTTGACGGAGACGTAAATAAAATCCTGGCCCTGGAGAGCCCCCTGCGCCATCAACTGTTGCGGTAAGTAGTAATTAGTACCACCAAATTCAAACCCACCGCCGAAAATCCAAAACATCACCGGCAACTTGGCAGTAGAAGAGAGACCTCTCTTTCTGTAAATATTGAGAGTCAAACAATCCTCGGATTGGGGGATGATTGCGTTAAACAACGGAGTTTGCATCACCAAGCTCACAACATCTTGTGGCAACAACCCGACGATTCCCGACGCTCCCGACGCAATCTCCATTTGAGGACACGATGGACCGTAGGCCAGGGCCTGGAAGCCGTTCAAGCTCCCGGTGTATGGCTGGGGTGGCTTGAATCTCAAGGGCCCGACGGGAGGAGCCGCAAAAGGAATACCCAAGTAGGATTCAAGGTTGTTAAGGGGTTCGTAGTTACCAGTAATGGTGTCTCCGTCGGACAACGTGACTTGAGGGCCCAGCAGACCGTAGACGGATGACGCTAACGCCAAAGATTGAAGGACCATTCCCAAGTTGGCCAAAGCTGATTTCATTTTAAGGATAATTTATTTTCAATAGTAATGGTGCATTTTTTTTTCTTCTATTGAAACCACTTTCAAAGGGATTTGCGGCATTTATATACCCTTTTTGGAACTTTATTGTCACCCGCGTTTAGCGGGTTTAATACCAGCCTACTCTGTAGTGGAATGGCTTTCAACCTTCAATGGGTCTACAATCTCCGCAGATTTTAGCTCTCATTTAGTACCTTGTCATTCACCATAACCGTGTATGCACGTGGAACTTACTATCACAAGCTAATTAATCTGGTAGTAACGATACCGTAAATGGAATCTCCCCCTTGATTTATCAAGCTTTTCGAAAAATAACGTTTCAGGCTCGGGTGATCATTGACAGGGGTGTTTGGATCAAGATATGTTTTCCATTGCCAGATACCTAACTGAAATGGAGATCCCAGCTCTAAGCATGCATGAATATGCATGATTTTTGAAGGATTGTGGTCATCCATGTATACCCCAGGTCGGTTAAATGATATACTGCAGATACAGAGAAAGCTGGATACCACAGAAAGGGCTTTGAAGTTCTCACAACCGATGGAAAATACCTTTGGGCTCGTATTAACAGGCTAGTCGGATCAGCCATGAAAACCTGTGCCTTTGGTATTGTGTCCTAGCATTACGGACATACTTCACTGCGCCGTTTAGTCATTATCTCCATCAACCCCCCGCCTAAACTGGCACATGCAAGGAGCTGAAGCGGGGGCAGGGTGCGGCTGTTTGCTGTCTATATAGGGCTTTAGTGGTGCCAGCTTTGTCAGACCCAAACGCCATATCATATGCAGAGTCACATGCAAGAGTGGCCTGAGACGTCTCCCATTCGCGAACAGGGTAAGCTGCAAGAGCAATTGACATTTCCTGCGCGGAAGCTTTTTGAAGAGTGGGGTAACATAGCCCTCCATGAATGACCAATAGTCATGTATTCACAAGCTGGGACAGGGTTAGATCGGAATAAACTGTCTGCATCCGATTGATCCAATACGTAGCGGTTTAAGCCTATTTCGAAGTCCACAGCATATTCAGAGAATCCTAAACGTATTGGCATGGTGGGTAAAAGCCCACTCTTTCCGGACCCTTCTGCCGATTGCAGTTTTAAAGATTCCATGCAGTCCTGCAGACGTTGTCAACAGATACCCTCTTCTGACGAAGAGTTATTCCATAATACCGATCGTACAGTACTTCGGTATCCTATCTCCCTCGAACCAATTTTGCATCATTTTATTCAAGCTTGCCGCTGCTGCTTCTGGCCCTTGGTGTTGAATTTTGAACTGGTTAATTTATTATAATGGTGAAGGGGGCGGAAGGTCTTATATACTGAGAATTCGGCCATCACAATGGAGAGATGCACGCCTGAATACTAATGGTATGTGGAAGGCCGTATAGCTTGGATCTGAAACACCTCTGTCTAACAGGGCCGCATCGGAACGTAGATTGTTCCGATTAATAGGCAAGGAACCGAGGCATCACGAATCTCGGTTCTCCGTCTGTGTATATCTTACGAAAAATACCTTAGCTAATGGTATCCGCCGTTACTTGTACCACAGCTTTTTCGAGGTGACGAAACAGGTAATATTATAGGTATTCCTGCGTAATCCTACATATGCACAAGTTCTTACTAATCTTAAAGTACATAGCTATTTAATCGAAAGGACCCCTTGATCAGTATTGGTTAAAAATAAAGAGCTTGGTAGTTAGCGTTGAGGAAGCTTATTGCCGCCTGTCTGTAGTTATCTTTTCCGGTGAAAAGACCCACGGCATTGATATACATCATGTTGTTGGCAAGAGCATTGGTGTTCTGGTACTGTGGCCAATTGGTCAAGGTATAAATTCCACCGCCGTTAGGATTCAAGTTATTGGCAAACGAAATGAACGCATTACGGTAAATCAGTGACCCAGAACCAGTGACGAAATATTGCCAGATGATATCATTGGCGTGGAACGTACCAACAACTGGGGTACCCGTTAATTGCTGGGAGTTATAGGTGTATCTGGTGACGTCTGGGGTGCCGTTTAACATAAATCTTCTTGGAGCTTGGAAAAAGATATCACCAATTAAAGATGAAAGTCTCTTGTACTGAGGCGTTAACGCATTTAAGACACCAGATCCGAACGGAGAACCCTGGGTGATATCCAGTGGGTACAAAGTCAACAACTGATCTAATTGAGAGGAAGAAAATTCGGGGAACAAATAGTCAACATACGTTCTCACCTCAGCCTCTGTGGTCACGTTCAAGCTACCGAAAGTGAAAAGAGGCCCTTCATCATTTTGATCCCCAATAATATATGGAACCCTCGCGTACTTTCCATCAACAACCATCTGCATTGGCAGGTAAGGAATAAGGCCACCATCAGGTCTTGGCATGTAGGAAAACTTCAAGGACCCATAACCGAGCACACCAGGAACAGAGTTACTTGCAGCTGCCATTGTCTCGTATGGAACATTTCTTAAACACTCCAACTTGTCGGAAGAGGCACCGCAACCAGCAGCATCGGCAACGGTGTCGAAGATGAGCTGTGGATATGCCGAATCAATGTCATCAGATGGAAGAACAGACCCGGACTGCATGATAGCAGCTCTAAACAATGGCTTGCCCTTGTAGGTGTTGTCACCATTGTTCGCAATAAGGTGGTGGGCCACCGACATCGAACCAGCCGATTCTCCAAAGATGGTAACCTTGCTTGGGTCACCACCAAACGAAGCAATGTTGTCGGCAACCCATTGTAAACCAAGTCTCTGATCCAAAAATCCTGCGTTACCACTGCCTTCAGCCTTGATCTCCAGTCCTCCCAAGAATCCAAAGGCACCGAGTCTGTAGTTAACAGAGACATAGATGAAGTCCTGACCCTGGAGAGCCCCCTGCGCCATCAACTGTTGCGGTAAGTAGTAATTAGTACCACCGACTTCGAACCCACCACCATAAATCCAAAACATAACTGGCAACTTGGCAGTAGAAGAGAGACCTCTCTTTCTGTACACATTGAGGGTCAAGCAGTCCTCGGATTGAGGGATGATTGCATTGAACAACGGACTTTGCATCACCAAACCCAAAGCCTCCTTTGGCAAGGAATTGACGAATCCCGCTTCCATGTTCATTTGAGGGCACGACGAACCGTAGGCCAGAGCCTGGAAACCGTTCAAGCTCTCGGCGAATGGTTGAGGAGGCTTAAACCTCAAGGATCCGATGGGAGGAGCGGCATAAGGAATACCCAAGTAGGATTCAAGGTTACTAAGAGCTACGTAGTTACCGGTGATGGTGTCTCCGTCGGACAACGTGACTTGAGGGCCCAGCAGACCATGGACAGATGAAGCTAATACCAAAAACTGAAGGGTTATCCCCAAACTTGCCAAAGCTGATTTCATTTCGAGTATTTTTTTTTTATTGTATTGGTACTTTTCTACTTTCTGGCAACACTTTTGAAGGGAATAGAAGCCTATTTTTATATCCTTTCTTGAAATTTTCAAGTACTCATATTTAATGGGTTGGTGGTGAACACTTTTGCGGCAAGATGGCCTTAGGCCACCTGCAGGTATGCAGGTGCTGACCACATATGCATGTACGTCTTGTTATTTTCATAAACTAAAGAAAAGTGGTAAGTTTAGTGGAACAGGTCATCCATGTGTACTCTAGGGATGATCGAAAGTTGTACCAGGGTACCAAAAGGGAAAGTTGAGTATGGCTGAAAACAATTCGAAATCCTTCTGGACGCACGGAAAATTATTAAGGTTGTTCCGTTTGCGTGCATATGCCAGTTAGCCCAACAAAAAGGCCCGCGCCCTTAGTATTGCTTCCTTGCATTACAAGCATTATGCTTCACGGCGTTGTTTAGTTTGTATCTCCATTAACTCCTACATATACGCTGGAACACACAACAAACCGAAGGAACGAAATATGGACATTAGATAGTCTATATAAGACTCCAGCGGAATCAGGTTTGGGCTAATCCTAACAGCAATATAATAATCGCAAGATCGCATGAGTGCATGGCCTACGGCTCCTCTCAATTCATGTAATGACTGGATACATGAAAGTAGCAACACCATATCCTGCACCGGAAGTTTTCCGGTGTAGCGGGGCTACCTGGCCCTCGGCTTATGAATAACCAATAACCATAAATTCATAACCGGAGGCAGAGATAGACCGGAATAAGCTTCTTGTCTTGTCTATATATGCCTTACCTATGAAAAGGGTTCTCTCGGATAACTAATAATATATACCGCTTACTATGTATGCAGAAGTTTATACTTGGAACCGAAGTCTTCAGTGTGAGACCTGCGTATGGGATACGCAAATCAGAACTTTACTCACACCGACTCCAGGGGTACTTTTTTTTCCGATTGCATTCAATCCCAGGCTCCATATTTGCCATTAATCTGTCGAGGATTAAAACCTGCGTCACTTACGCTAGGGTGTGCTAAAATGACGTACAGGCGATTACGCTGTTAGGCATGATGATCGTAAATTCCGCAACCACATCCGGAATAGCGGCGATTCTCTCATGCTTCCATAGCTCTCACGATGACTGTTTCTATGCATTATGCATTAACTAGCCTGAAATTGCATATATACTCGGACGAACGGGAGCTAACTTCGTTAGCATCTTCTCCTTGCGAACCTCTACGATTTCGGTCCCTGCCAGCGGCCTAGAAAAGCTCGATTGGCTCTTCCAGTCTGGTGCTCCACCAGTCCAAGTTGTCTGCAGCTTAGAAATGGTGATCAATATCCTATAACTGGTTATGCTATCTACTGGAAATTATCAGTGGTAGGAGAATTCTACCAAAGTCGTTGGCTTTCTGTACTTAGTATAAGCGCTCAATACACTGGTAACCCAATGCCTTAGTATAATTTCCCTTGGCAAAATCTCTCTGAGAGCACCGGGCATGTGCAACAGTATTTATTACTTCATAGCCACTAGTGGTTTAGTCCTCTAAGACCAGTTGTATTTTAACCCTCTTTGTTCAGCGCTCCCTTCACTCGTGTTAGAAGACAAGTTCTAATTGCTAGAACTTAAATCTGGTAACCACGCTCTATACCACATAATCTCGGGGGGTTTTCTAGCTCAGGTAGTCTTTATCGGAGTTAACCTTTCATATATTTGTGAACAGCTGCTTTACATCGTTTTTGTTCTAGCTAGAAATTCGCCTTTAGGATACTTCAAGCGGATTAGTAGATTCTTTCACAGTTGGCTGTTTGTGCATAACGTGGTCAGTTGTAGGATATTGGTCAACGTGTCTAACCCTGCAAGTCAGTGAGATCGTGGTGGATCAGTGCCAATCTTTGTCATAATCGGTGAAATGATCTCTGAGACTATACGTGGTATATGCCATGCCTATCAGATTTAAGTGCTTTCAGAACCTGCCTTTCAATACGAAAGGGATTGTTGAGTCTAGCAGCAAAGCCTAAGTGTTGGGCTTAGCGGATGCAACACTTGTATTTTAATATGAAAGTTTATATAATGAAGTTTTACGCTGCTAGTAAGTCTGTTTGTTTTATGATCTTTATTCCTGTGGGTATAATGGCCGGCTACAATTTCATATCCGACGATAGTACTATTGCTGGAGTCTCTCATAAGAGTTTCAGGGTTCCAGTGTCTGTTGGGATTCCAGTCGGGGAGTTGTAGTCAGTCATCAATTCACAAGATACTATCACAATCCTCATGAATAAAGATATTTCCAAACTAAGTTCCTTTTCCATCCACCAGAAACCACTTCTTTATATAGCCTTTCTAGGCTTGAGTCACCACGGCGGTTTAATCCATCAGAGTCTCCATCAGAGTCTCCATCTGTGTTTCTATTCATCGGAATCACGACCCATAGCCCCCATCCATCGTAAAATTTAACGTCGGTGTAGCTTTCAATTTTAGCAGAGTAAATTATGGGCGTGTGGCGTAGTTGGTAGCGCGTTCGCTTAGCATGTGAAAGGTCTCGGGTTCGACTCCTGACTCGTCCATTTTTTTTTTCAAATATTCAATACGAACCGTTACTTGGGTAATAGTCTCGTATAAACTGAAAGTCTGTCCGTATATCTATATCCTACAGTTTTACACCAGCCAAGATCAACTTTACATTTCTCATATCTATTTATACTTACATGTAGTTGGCTATAAAACCGGAACAATTAGCATCAGCTTCAGGTGATTAATATATATATATATATATTTAATTATACATTTTTAGTCTACGTATCGTCCTCTATTATAAAGTCAATTGGTTTATATGTGTATGCCGAAAAAACCAACGGGCAGCTAGCTGAAATCAGATATATACTACATCAATTTACCAAATATTATATTAATGCAGGTGAGAAGTAAAGGGGATTGTCATATGGACATGACATCGAAAATAATGCATGAAAGGATCTATAATGAAATTTTAGGCGAGTTCGCCACTCTTAGCCAACTTCGCGGCTTGCTTTCTCCTCCGAGCCAACTCCTTCGACGCTTTGATGTTAAACCCGCCGGTCAAAAGTTGTTGGGTTTCCTCCAACTCCAAGCCGCCCAATTCTGGATAACAAAACCAGATAAAGATGAACGAAACAAAACACAATCCGGCAAAGAACGAGAAGGTGCCGGTCGCGGAAATTTTCTGCAACATGGTCAAAAAGGTGGAGGAGATGACCAACGAGCCGGCCCAGTTGGTGGCGGTACAGTAGGCAGTGCCCACTCCTCTAACGTCCTGCTGGAACAACTCAGATTGCTGCCACGGGACGTTACCGATACTGAAGGCATACGTCGCGGTGAAGCAGATCATACTGACGATGATAACGATTCCCCAGCCGGAGATCCCCACGTGATTGACCACGGCGGCGCCATCGACAAATTTGATCCCAAAGAAGTGGAACGCAATGGCACATACAATCAAAGAGATCATCATCCCGGGAATACCGACGAGAAGAATTCTTCTTCTCCCAACCTTGTCGATGATGAAGAACGCAACGATGGTGAAGACAAAGTTGGTGGCAGCGACGATGATCGACACGGCAACGGAGTCCTTGAATCCAATACTCTCGAAAATGGTGGCCGAGAAGTACATCAACGAGTTGAACCCGGTGAACTGCTGAATCCCCTGCATACCGCACCCGATGACCAAGGCACGGAAGTTGGACGGAACCGTGTGGAGCTGCTTGATGGCGTTCCACGACTGGACAAACGGATTACTACCGGCCATGGAAGTGACGGTGAGCGACATTTCCTGGACCTTCGCTTCGATCAATTCCGGCGAAGCGTCGCTGTGGGTGCGGGCAAGCACGGACTTGGCTTCCTCCAATTTACCCTTGGAGATCAAGTACCGCGGAGTATCGGGCAAGAAGAAGAACATGACAAACTGCACGGCAGGAGGGATCAAACTCAAGCCAACCAAGAGCCGCCAGCCGTTGTGGAGGTGCGTGACACCAGCGCCGATGGCATACGCAACCAACTGGCCGCCGGTAATGGACAAACAGTTGATCACCACCAAACGACCACGGAAATGGGTAGGTGCAGTTTCAGAAATGTATAATGGCGCGATAAGAGAGCCGATACCAACCCCGAAACCCATGATGAATCTGCCCCCGATCATCACCCACACGGTATGGCAACCAGTTTGCATGGCAGCTCCCCAGAGAAAGAGCACGTTGGAGCCCAAGATGACCTTCTTCCGGCCGTATAAATCGGCAAGAATACCGGCAAAAATGGCCCCAATCAACGCACCAAGCGAGGTAGCAGAGGTGATGAACTGCTTCTCACCGTAGGATAAGACCTTATTGTCCAAGTCCGTGCCGATAACCACCAACGCCGAGGAAATGTAACCAGTGTCGTAGCCAAACATAAACCCGGAGATGGAAGCAACAAAGGTGAGAACAAGAACAAGGACAGTGGGTTTGGCCTGAACCAACTGGATGATAGAGGAGTTGCCTTCGTGAACAGCATGTGTTTCCTTTTCATTGACCACCTGGGACGTGACGGTGGAGAGGTCTTCGTTAGAGGCCAAAGATTTGGAGGCCAGACGTATCATGATCTGTATATGGGGCAAAGAGAAGCTAAAGAGTGGTGGAAAAGTGGCGGCTGCGTGGTATTTATACTTACTGGTTTTCCACGCCGACAACTCGGCGATTTGGGTGTACGCGCGTGGAAAATTTCCCGTCTATTACGCGCACGGAATCTGCGTGAGTTCTTTTTTCCGCTGCGGGCTCATGCACGTCGCTGCCGCCCGGCGAAAGTGCCGCCTCTTTCTCGGAAGGGGTACGCTAGGCCCCATTCCGGCGAACTGGCATGATAATAGGCGTTTATCGAAGGGAAGGACGCAGAAAGAGCGAGCGTTTACGATCGCCGGTGGGCTCTCGGAAAAATTCTTACCCAGAAACTCAAAGGGCATTGGTTATTATGCTTGATTAACTGCAGGATAGCCCACAGGGATAGCATACACTGTTGGTGGGGAGGCTATTTACAGTCGATTCTCTTGACGGATTGGGTATGGAGAATGGTTGGTGATACGAGGACTCTCCAGGAAATGGATGGGCCTTGCGATTATGTGGTGTTTTCCGAAACTGTAAGGTGGCTCGAGTCCGGCGCGTTCGGGGAAAGGGCTGGTCGGAGCCTTTTTCACGGTAATCACTCCTGTTGCACCCGATGTATCCACCATACCTAGGCAATTTTTTTGCTGTTTGGCATACGGTACGTACCGGTATGTGGTACGTTTCGCGTGGGGCTCAGACAGTGGCTAAGGAAGCATAAATTTCGCCGACCATCCGCCGCAATTTTGAGCCGGGTAATACCCAAGAAAAGTATACAGCGCAGGCAGAAGCGGCAGGAAGCTGCACGTGCTAGATGAGGTGAGTTTGGCCGAGCCCTCCCTGTGCGTCCCGCAAGTCAATGCACTTAGTTGACTCGCCTGGCCAGCAGCTCTTGCATATGTTTCAAGACCAAAGATCTGTGAGAACTGAAAGGAGGCCGGAGGACAATGAAGAATAATTGTATATTTTATGGCTCTAGGGGAGCATCCATAGTTTGGTGAACGCTCAGCCTCTGAAAGGGAAAAAAAAATATTTGAGTAGAGGACGCGTACCTTTTTATACCCCCTAGGTTGTCACATGGAGTTTTCTGGTTCAAATAAAAACCCCAATTTTAATACCACATAGTACAGACTCAGTAACCACTTAAAATATTCATCTTCGTGGGTCGCTTCCCGCCATCTATATCTACTTTACATACTTATCTTCATGGATCCAGCTTTGACCGATCAAGTTCGCCCCGCACGACTCGGCCAAGCGCAACCAGCAAGCGGCTCGCTTCAAGTCCTTTTTGCGCTTTCCCGCTTTCTTCTGGCTCCAGACATTCTCGCCAAGATGTGTCATCGCCTCGACATCGCCAAAAGAAGCCGAAAGCTCGAGAAACCTGGCGCCCTCGAGCTCATCCCTAGGGACGCCCCATCCGTTCAACACATATATCCCAATGTTATAGAGGGCCTTGCAGTAGGTTTTGTGGTGGGGGGTCCGTGTGGATTCCAGACTCAATTTGAGGGTCATGGGGTCCACCATGACCTCACACTGCGGGGTGCGAGGATTGACCAGAAAGCCAATAGGTTTCATATCTTCACTGCTGGCACACTTGCATAACCAGATAAAGCTATCGCTATGGTTCTTACGCACCCCCTTGCCGTCACAAAGACACTTCGCGTAGAGGAGCATCGCCTCGGTGCTGCCGCGCTCGGCCGCAAGCCGGAAGTGGTACGCAGATTCCATATGACTGCCGAGTTTCGCAAGCGACTTGGCCCGTTGTAAGAGAACATCCTGTTCCAGTCGGTAAGAGCTGTGGTTAGAGGAATTGTGTGGCTTCGGAGATGGCCGGTATCCGAGCAGGGTCGGCAGAGCGTGAGGCTGAATATCTGAAGGTTTATTTGAGTTATCCTGGGGATGTGTCTGTGGGTGATTACCAGAATTTTTCTTCGAAGTAGCCTGTAGCTTTCTCTGGCCAAGAGCAGTTTTGGTGGACTGAGGGTGGCCAGGGCCGCTCCCTGGCTCTCTCGAAGAACTCAATGGAACTTCACTGGAGGTTGTTATAGAGGCCAACGGAGCTTCAGGGATTCTCGCACTCAATGGAACTTCACTGCTTGATCTCAGCGTATCAGCCTGTAAGTCTGCGTAGCCACATACATTCGCCGGGGTTCCACTTCTCAGGGCTTTTGACGTATCGAAGCTGGTATTCCTATTCAATCCGGAACCATGCTTCAACTCGCTAGCAGAAGTCTCTGCCTCCATTAGGTGGAAGGAAGGACCCCTTCTCAAGGAATTACCCATTTCTGGTCCTATTCGCCATTGGGTGCTCAAAACTGGAGCTGACGGGGTTCTTTGTAACTGCTTGACGTTTGGGGGGCCCGGGCTATCAAAGCTGAAGTCGTCGGGGTCAGCTGATCCGTCTAGATCCGAGAGGATGTTTCCCGTAGAATTGGAAGCACGGTGTTGATGGAACCGCTTGGGGTCTTTCCTCTGCGGTCTGGTATCCCCATCATCTTCGAAAACTGCCTGTTGTGGCTGGATATCCGCGTTTGAGCCGATTCTAACCGGTTGGCTCCGCACGCCCTGGATCTTGACATTGAGCGCTTCTTCTGCCGATTGGGTAGCGGAATAGCACATAGTAGAGGGTGCCCGCTCCAGGAATTCCGGGAGGAGTCCACTGTCGAAAGCTTCTACAACCACGCTAGCATTGGACGTTACTAAAGGATTTCTGGTTTTCAGCACCTTCAACTGGGGAACCTCATCGTTTTCGGTCTCCCCCTCGGTATTGAAGCTTAGTTTTCGTCTGACAGATGGGTTACGGAAAACGTATGGTTCCGCTTCCTCACCTCTTAAAGCGCTTGGCACCGTTTCTTCAAGGAAGCCGTCAATGCTGCGTGCTCCGGGTTTATGAATGCGTATTGTATTCGCTGCCACTTGCGAGTCACCACATCTCAGCCGGAGCGCCGAAACGGAGATGCTGCTTGGCAGCGCCACTCCCGCACTGAACGAGCGGAAGTTGACATTGCCGATCTCGTCCAAGGGGGAGTTTGCCGACAGTAGGACAGTCATGCTGACGGACCGAAAGCTCCCGGGGGCTAGCGAGGGGTTGTGTGTGGGGTTGGCCATGGTGTCAGTCTGAGGATAACAGGGGATAGGTGAGTTGAAATGGAGACCGGTAGGAGATATTAACAGGACGGTTGGTATTTGAGCAAGGTTGAAGGGCCGAGAAAACGAAGTGGAAGGTGCTAAGTTGGGTTTTGGCTAGCAGGATCGGTCTATAGAACGAACCTAAGAAGGATCTATAGTAGAAGTAAGTCGATAGAGAGCTGCTTAATATTACGAGTCGATCCTATCGAGAATCGACTCGCCGTCTATTCTTAGCGCATTGCCAAATTTTCCCATGCGAATAGCCTCCTTGCAGGGTACGCCGCACGCAGATCGCGCACAGGTCTAAGTGAGATAGCGCGGTTGGGGCTGAGAAGGGCTGGGAAAATGTGCCACTAGCCGATGTTTTGCAACCGCCGACGAGATTAGGTGTAGCCGGATGAACCTCGAACGGTTGAAGCGAAGAGTGACTAGCCTTCAAGTCTGCGATAGATGACATCAATCAGCGGAAGCTGCACGCCGAGAATAAATCTTGGCTGAAGAGAAAGAGTAATGGCTCGGTAAAGACTTTTTCGGGGAGGTTTTATGGGTTCGCTGAGTTTTTAATGATTCTCATAAGGATGAATGGAAAGAGAGGATGCCTAGCTACGAGTTTTCGGCACACGAAGGTCCCTTTTACGTCCGAATCGCGTGGGCGTATGATGCGAGTATGCGTACATCCTGAAAAGGCATAGTTGCAGATCCCATTTCAGGAGGACCCCGACAGACTCTGTCAGTCGTTGCGGGGTTTCCTCAAAGATGTGCTTCAAGGAAATATAGGCCAGTTTATTAACAACCATGGGATAGCTTGATAACCACCTATATGGCTAATCAAATACACACTTAAAGATGAAACTCGTCGTCAGGTACTAAAATCATCTCGCGATCTTGCATGAACAATAAACCCTATTATTTCGGGACCAACCGCTAGCCCTTGGGAAACACCTGTGAGCGGATCCTGTAATCTGGACGAAATATTTTATGGCATTGTCAATTTGGCCTACCCCCCGTTTGATATTGACCTGGATGGGAGCTGTAGAGGTATCACTGTTTAACGCGTCAAGTGAGTACGCATAAACATTGTCTCTGCAAAAGTCATATCCCTCCTAGATCTACACTTCGGCTATAACATTTCAGATTTAATTGGTTATACTTTAGCTATAAAATTTCAGATGCAATAGGCTATAATACCTCTGCTATAATATTTCAGATGTAATAGGCTATAATACTTTAGCTGTAATTCTTCCTAAGTTTTATTCATGCACTTCTAGCGTTACGCTGCCCCGGCGATATCAATAATGATGTTCACCACAGACACAAATACCTCCACACTGACCAACACAATCACGACAAACTCCAAGTACTCCTCATGCGAATGGCCAAGCTGCTCCTTCAACATCTGCAACAAGTCGGAAATCACCTCAAGGCGCTGATTGAGCAACTCAACCCGCTGATTGATCTCCAAGTAGCCCCTGGTGGCCTGATAGATGGGCTCTAAATGAGGCTCCGCCCACATCAACTCGGGCGAGTCCAACACGGAGCCGTGCAAGTTGATGTTGATGCGCAAGATGAACAACTCGCCGATGGACTTCATGATCTCGTCGCGGTTCATCTCGACCTTCCCGGTGTTGGCAATCTGCAGCGGGATGTCTTGGGTGTCTTCGATGGTATTATCAACCAACTCCTCGAACAACGAAATCTTGACCGACTGTGAGATGGCGTGACTGACGGAGAGCTTCAACATGTAGTTGTTGTCGTCCCGCAACGTGATAAAATCGTTGTAAATCCGCGGCTGGTACGATCGCGTGATGTAGTAGTTGAACTCCTCGACCTGGATATCCTCCTCGGCCAACTTTTCGCTCTCAAACTTGGCCAAGTCCTCCAAAAATGACTGCTCCTCCCGCACTGAGAAGCCCCACATCACCACCACCCCGTACTCGAAGATGAACAAGTCGGACCGCTTGCTCGTGACATCAATGTCCCCTCCTTCGTCTGCTAAACGCATCACCACCGGCTGCGTCTGCTCATCGATTCCAGGCGACGCCACACGGTCTCTGACGGGGCTAACGGTGCGTCTGGATGGGGAGTCGGACGTCCGACGGTTGGTGCTAGACTTACGGCTGCCAGGGTTGCTCCCACGCCAGTCTTTATACGCAAACGGCGTGTAGAGACACTCGTCAAAGAGCTTGGGAGAGGTATTGTGAACCCGTTTGCGGTCCTTCAACCAGCGTATCAAGTCCTTCATCTTGTACGTCCCGGCCGTGCAATACGCCGTGACGCGCGGCAACAAGTCACGGTGCGATTTACTCAATGTCTCCGCGTCCTTCCGCGCCGGCGTGTCTTTGATCCGTGTGACCTGTGAGTACACGTCTCGGCCACTCTCTTCGCCGACGTCAATGGGGTCGTCCGGCAAAAGCCGCAATTTCTGTGTCGTCCTAGATGTTCTCTGGGGACCAAGGAGCTTTTTGGGCTTCGGGGGCGTAACACCATTCGGTGTGGCACTAACCGGCGTGGCACCATTCGGCGATATCAAACCAGGCACGGGTGTTTCTGCGCCAGCTGGCAACAATGGACTCGTTTCGGACATTATATTGCTTCTAGGTCTGTTCAATGACAATAACAAACACCTCTCAAGATGGATGGTGATTTCAATCTGCGCGAACCTCTTCGGGTCTAACGGGCAAACTCATCAGAATTCGCTAATATCTAAGGATAAGAATGTGCTATGTTCTATGTGCGCTTATGTAAGCAGATTACGTCAGCGGTCCCTGGACCAATGGCTGGGAATGACGACAAGTCTTTTTTTTCATTGGATTTATCAAAATGAGGTGAAAGATGGTTAGGATAATGAGGAAGAGAAATGGTGGTGAGGAGTGGTTTTAATTTTGCGAAAGAGGCGTTGGGTGGAAGCTGGGAGGGTTTGTGTGTGGAGGAGCTCTTCTACAAGATGTGGAGTTATGCACAAAACCGTCGAAAAAGCATCTGACGGTAGATAAATATTTTTAAAGATATATGAGAGTGGTCAGTGTAGAGAGGTTGTGAAAAGGACGAGGCAGAGGACTGATCGCGTGAAAGAAAACGGGTCTCACGACAAGCGGTCAAGACCGGTTATATAAGTCGGATTCCTTATTGTATAGTTTTGACAGATTGTTTTGACAGATTGTTTTGATAGGTTGTTTTATGACATCACTTAAAGTCATCGCATCCTTTGCTTCTCAATTTATTCCCTTTTCCTTGAAAGATAGCATGTAGATAAGGTGGTTGTACGGCTTCTGTTATTCCGAACTAGGCTATAGCTCTACAAAATCTGCTAGCTGTGCTCAGACCTTTAACCGCTAAAATTGTCTTAATAGTAAAATATTTCTGTACTAAGTTGACCATTACCATCCAACCATTTGGAACAGAAACAAACAACAAGCCAGTATACACACAAGTCTTGACAGTCCAGCCTTCGGCTCTAGCTCGTAGTCCTGCACCTACGCTCATCCCACGTGACAAAATATTTTTTCACTTACAAATTTTTCATGCATATTTATCTCCATACATCTCTCCTCCCATCTTTCTCACCACTCTTCTTCACACATGGGGATCAAACAGAAAACCACAAAGTCGTCCCGCCGCCACGCATACTCATCCTTCCGGGAGCGTATAGAGGCTATCAAGATTGAGCCGGCGCTCAAGCTTACCAAGCGCGCGCACGACTACGTGGAGACGTCGCACCTCCTCGCGACGTTCGAGCACTGGAAGGAGGTGAACATTTCCGGCGATTTCACCGAGTTTGGTTCCGAGATTGAAAGCTACGTGCAAACGCTCCCTCAGATCCTCTACCACCAGAAGGAAATCTTCCAGGCCTTGACCAAACACATTCGCAACAACGATGCTCACTCCATCCAGCCACTTATGGAGATGCTCGCACAGTTCGTCCATGATTTGGGACCAGACTTTCTTCCATACTACCAGGAAACCCTCGACTTGCTCATTGCCCTCACGCTTGACCGAAACGTGACCCATTCCGAGACTCTCGAGGCAACCTTCACGTGCATGGCCTTCATCTTCAAGTACCTCTCGCGTCACCTCGCGACGGACCTCTTGCCCACGTTCATCACCTTGAAGCCGCTTTTGAAATTAACCACCCGAGAGTACATTTCCCGCTTCTGCTCCGAAGCTTTGTCGTTCTTGATCAGGAAGACCAACCAGCAGAGCTTGGTGGCTATTATCGCTGAGTCACTTAACAACGAAAAGGCCTTGTTGGATAGCAACTACCACTACTGCAATGCCTTGAGCATCATGTTCAGTGAGGCCATGAAGAACACCCAGGGGACTTTCCACACCCGTTCGCTCATCATTGTCGAGCAGTTGTTGCATAACTGTTTGATGGTGGATAACAACGCGAAAACGCTCTCCGTCATATCCGACGTTCTCTTGAAAGTGTTCAACCACGGGACGCCCGAGTCGTTAAAGGGTTTCTTGGAAGTTACATTGGGGTCCATCACCGAGATCCTAACCGCCAGCGAGACCTCCTTGGCTAGTCTCACGAACTCTGATAGCCCCGCTAACACAGTTGTCTGCGAAAGACTCATTGCCGTATCGCAGATTATCACCACGCTCATTTTCGCGGAAAGCGGGAAGAAAATCGAAGACTGGTCGCCCCTCCTCGCGGTCACCGACCAGTTATTCGCCCACACCCAATCACTCACTCCTTCTTCAGAGCCAAGCTACGCCGATCTCTATTATACCCTTCTCGATTCCGTCTCCTTTCTCGCGGCCGTGCTCATTCGTAACTGCGAGTTGAAGGACCTCACGAAGTATCATGTAACGCTTTTCCGCCACATGTACGGGCTCAACGATGGCCACAACTTCCTCCCCTTCCTCGAGGTGGCGCTCAACCTTTCGACCGAAAAAACCCTTTCGTTTGCCGCGAAATACCTCCAGGACTTTGTCTCTTCCAAGTGGGCACACCCGGGCTTTGACGAAAAAATTGCACTTTTTCTCACAAACCTCGCGGAAAAGGACCTTTTGGCGAAAACCCCGACCCCCGGAAAGTTGTCGGTCGTCATCAGCCACAAGTTCCACGAAACCGTTCTCACCTACTTTGTTGGCCTCCGCATCGATCCATCTAGCACGCATGATTTGCAACAGGTTTATTGGCGCTTGTTGATCCTTAGACACACCAGCGGCGTCCGCGAGGCTGCGCCCCTCCTCCGCATCCTCACGCAGATCTCCACCGGCGCGGCAACGCGTCTCGGACACGATCTCTGCGGGATGATTTTGGAGTCGCTTGCCGTCCAGGACTTGTCCGATGAGGTTTACCGGACGATTTTGGCAAATATTATCGAAAACTTCAACGGCTTCAAGCTCAGCACGCCGTATGTGACGGGTGTCCTTCGCTTTGTTTCGGCGCTCTCCCACGAGAATTCCCGGGCCTTCTTGGTCGATAACTTCTCTGTTTTCGTCCAGAGCATTGCCTCGAACGTGTACCTTCCCCACCACGACGCCAGATACGTGGCGCTTCAGCTTTTGATTGCAACTTTGGAGAAGGCCGGGCGTGACGTTCCCTCGTTGATCTCCCAGTGCCGTTTGATCGAGGAAATTCCGTTGACCTTGCAAACCGGCAGAGACATCATCTTGCGAGTGAGGAACTTGGGCATGGACTTTGCCAAGGAAGCATCTGCCGATGCCCTTGTCACTGAAGTTGTCACCCGCTTCATGTTTGGTTTGTTGTCAAACAAGTTTGCGCCGTGCTGGGAGGCAGTTTACGAGGCTCTCCCAAGTCTTGTGAGCAAGGCCACCGAACAGCTCTGGGAATTGGCGTACGAGCTTATAGCCAGAAACTACAGGCAGTCCGCCACATTGGACGCGGAATTGGCTGAAAGCGAGGCTGGGGTGGTTCTCAACACTAGACTCGACAAGTGGCTTCCGTCCGATTACCGTTTGAGAGATACGTTCAAGTATAATAATCGCTACTTTGCCCACTTGATGCATCCACAGGCATCTTTCATCGTCTATGCCGATTCTAAAAGGGCCGAGGTTGACTTTACTGAGTTCATGAGGGGCCAGGCCATCAAGGCGTTAGCGACAGTGAAGGTTGTCGCTGAAAAGCATTCCCAGCTCTTGGTTCCGTTCCTTTTGAATGATGAGGATGAGGATGAGGATGAGGATGAAGAAGAGGATGAGGAAGAGAATGAAGAAGAGGATGAGGATGAGAAAAAGGAAACTACACCACAAACTTCAACTTCGTCTCGCCTGTGGAGTGTGAAAGACCGCAACGCCGTCGTCTCGCTCTTTGCCAAGTTTAACAACCTCAGAAAGGTTCACCGTTCGGCTGAGGTCTATCAGTATCTCCTCCGTCTTCTTGGTAACCGCAATTCCGTCGTCCAGAAGATCGCACTTGAGTGTCTCCTCAACTTCAAAAACCAACAGGTCAACCGCTACAAGAACAACCTTGAGTGTCTCCTCGAGGAATCCACATTCAGAGACGAGATCGCCAAGTTCCTCACCACATCTGAGACCAGTACGATCAACTCCCAGGACCTTGACCACTTGATGCCGCTCGTGATCCGGATCCTCTTCGGGCGGGCCCAGACCGCCAAGACGGGCGGAAACAAGACGGGACGCAAGTTTGCCGTTGTTTCCGTCTTGCCAAACATCCAAGACAAGTACATTGTGGACTTTTTGAAGTTGGGGTCAGACCGGATTGACCACGAAAAGTACTTTGGTGCGCTCAGATCGCCAGGTGAGACCTATGACCTGCCGCTTGGTTCGCTCTCAACTCGCTCACCTGATATCTCTGAGAAGGCGCTTCGCCGTCTTTCCGGTTTTGTCAACCTCCTCACCGACGTCTACTCCACTCTCGGACTCAACTACCCCCAGGTCCTTTGCTCTACCGTCGAACCGCTTCTCTACGCGCTCTGTGTCTCCCAGTACGCCGTGGACCACCGCACAGATCTTCCTGACCCCACCCTCGAGAAGGCCGCCCGTAACATCAGACAATTTGGGATGAGAAACCTCAGCGAGCTCTTCACCCTTCTTGGCGCCAACTTCGACTGGTCCCTGTATATTCCGCTCATCTACTCCCAGATCGTGTCGCCCCGCTTCGAGAACTTTGCAGAAGAGAACCTCCAGCAGCCGTCGGCGTTAATGAAGATGATCACCGGCTGGGCTTCCGCCGAGGCACACTTTTCCTTCCTCTACCACGAGGACTTTGCGGCCGCGCGTGCGCTTCTCTCGTTGTTGCCGAACGCGCACGCCAAAGACTCCGTTATTCTTACGATCATGGAGTTTGCCACGAGCATCACTGCGCAGTCGTTGGACGATGAAAGATTCATTCACCTTGTGGCATTGGTGGTGGAGTCATGTCTTGCAACGCTTCCGGCGATCTTTACACGTGTCGCGAGCCGTGAACTCAACGCGCGCGCGATCGCGCTCCTCCTCGCACTCATCGACCGTGGCTACATCAGCGACAATACCACCAAGAAGGCGCTCATTGACGCGCTTTGTCTCGCGATGGACAAGCCGAACCAGCACGTGGATATGCGCGACAAAGTGAGCATCCTCAAGGCCCTTGCCGCGCTTGTGGGCGACTTTGACTGCTCCCTCGTCGAAGTGACCCCTCTTTACGAGTCCTGCTCCAAGGCGTTCAAGGTCTACAGTGACCGCAACATCCGCAAGACGTTGATTTCCGTGTTCGAGAGCATGGGTGGCAGGTTTAGCGAGCTCGAGCGCGTGGGGGAGCTTATTTCCAACTTGAACGCCTACTCGGCAAAGTATCTCGACCAACCAGACTTTGAAAAGCGCTTGGCCGCCTACAAGACCATCAACGATGCGCAGTACCCGCTCTTTTCGCCAATGGAGTGGCTTCCGCTTCTCTATTCCGCACTCTTCCAGATCAACGACGACGAGTTTGGGATCAGAACCAACGCCACGTACCTTCTCAACCGCTTTGTGGATGCGTTTTCCCAGAGAGACTCGCCTGAAGAGGCCGCGCCGTTTGTCCAGTTGTTCAAGAACGTGGTGCTTCCGCACCTCCGCCTCGGGTTGAGAAAGGAGAAGGAGACGACCCAGACCGAGTTTATCTCTGTGCTTGCGCACATTGTGGAGCATGCGAAGTACTACACCGAGCTCGATGACATGAAGGTGTTGCTTTTTGGAGGGGATGAGGAGGTGAACTTCTTCTACAACATTAACCACATCCAGTTGCACCGTCGCCAGAGAGCCGTCAGAAGGGTCAGGGACGTTAGAAATGAGCTTTGTGATAACTCCGTGTCGCACTACCTTCTCCCGTTGATCGAGCACTATGCGTTTTGCAAGGATGACAAGTTGCGGAACCTTGCGAACGACAGTATCGAGACTATTGGCGCGTTGGCACGGTGTGTGAGTTGGAACCAGTACAAGGCATTGTTGAGACGGTATATCTCGTATGTTCGGTCGAAGCCAGAGCAGTTGCGAGATGTGGTTGGATTGGTTGTAGCCGTCTCAGGGGCGTTGTTAGCCTCGACGAAGGCAAGGGCTGTTGCAGAGCCAGAGGACGAGGTGGATGCCGAAATTGCCGACGTTGACATGGCTGGCGCGGCTAAGGCTGACATTACAGATATCATCCGTAAGATGCCCTCCAACCCTGCTGACATTATCGTCTACATCACTGGCGAGCTCTTCCCAAAGCTCACTAAGGTCCTCACTCTCCGTGACGACGAAACCATTGTCCACCGAATTCCTCTCTCGGAAGCACTCACCTCCTTGGTCATGTGCCTTCCAGAGGAGCAGATTCTCCTTGAGCTCCCCGGAATCCTCACCTCCGTCTGCCAGATCATGCGGTCGCGTTCCGAAGAGCTCCGTGACGCGGTAAGAAAGAACCTTGGGCGGATGGCGAAGCTTCTCGGGGCCCAGTACATCCAGTTCATCCTCAAGGAGCTCAAGGGCGCCTTGACCCGTGGCTCCCAGATCCACGTGCTTTCGTTCACCATCCACGCGTTGCTTGTGTCGATGAAGGACGAGCTTTCTCACGGGGACCTTGATGAGTCCGCGGTACTCATTGTGAACGTGATTATGGAGGACGTGTTTGGGGCTGCTGGCCAGGAGAAAGACGCTGACGGCTACACTAGCAAGATGAAGGAGGTCAAGCACAACAAATCGTTCGACACGGGCGAGCTTTTAGCGGCAAACATCTCTTTGAAGACCTTCAACAAGCTCATCACGCCTGTAAAGTTGTTGCTTCGCGAGCGAATCCAGCTCAAGACCCAGAACAAGCTCGAGGAGTTGTTGCGCCGCTACGCCTTGGGGTTGAACCACAACGATGAAGCGTCTTCCAGAGACCTTCTTGTGCTCTGCTACGAGCTCCACAAGCAATCAGTGGAAATTCTCGGGAACCCAGAGAACGACGGGAAGACCGAGGCCGCCGACCATTTCCTCGTCAAGCTTTCGTCCCGGCCGCTCAAGACCCAGATGGAGTACTCTTTGTACGTCTACACCCTCCAGAAGTTTGCTTTTGATCTCTTGCGAACGGCCATCACCCGTCACCAGACGTTGATGACCACTGAAAGCCTCCTGGGCTTTGTGCCGCTATTGGAAGACAGCTTGCACGCCGAGAACGAGGGTGTTATGGTGTCGTGTCTCAAGGCGTTGAACCTCATTGTCAGGCTTCCGTTCGCGGAGGAAACCGACGCTGTGTTTAAAACCTGCGCCAGACGGACGTTGACCATTATCAAGGATACGCCAAACACAAACTCTGAGCTTTCCCAGATGTGCTTGCGTTTCCTCGCGACGGTCATCCGCCACAAGGAGGACATCAAGTTGAAGGATACGGCTGTGAGCTACATCTTGGTGAGAATCCAGCCAGATTTGGAAGAGCCAAACCGCCAGGGGTTGGCATTCAACTTCCTCAAATCGGTTGTTTCGAAGCTCATTCCGGTGCCAGAGGTGTATGACACTATGGATAAGGTTTCTCAGATCATGGTGACGAACCACGCGAAGGAGATCCGAGACATGGCCCGGAGCGTCTACTTCCAGTTCTTGATGACCTACGACCAGGGGCGCGGCCGAATCGAGAAGCAGTTCAAGTTCTTGATCAGCAACCTTGAGTATCCAGCCCAGGCCGGTCGTCAGTCTGTCATGGAGCTTGTCAACTTGGTGCTCAACAAGGCCTCGTCCGAGTTGTTACAGCGCATTGCGCTCTCCTTCTTTGTTCCGCTCGCGAACGTGTTTGTTGCCGATGATGCCCACAAGTGCCGTGAGATGGCGCTTGTGTTGATCACTACGATTCTCAAGAAGCTCAAGGACGTGCCAAACTCCCGTGAGGCGGTGGAAAAGTACTTGCTTGCGTGGATCCAGCAGGAAGACAACGAGTTGTTGTCGATTTGTGGGTTGAAGGTGTACAAAACGTACGCCTCGGAGGTTGGGTTGGGTGTAAATTCCGCCTTGGACGCTGCGGCCTTGAAGCGGATCACCCGTACCCTCGATTTAGCAAAGAACAACGAAGAGGAAGAAGCAGAGGTCGAATGGGAGTCAGTTCACGCATCGTTGACCGTGTTTGGGGCCATTGCGGGCCAGCTAGGTGAGAGTGCATTTGTGGAGGAGCTCAGACCAATTTGGGATAACGTGACCGATTCGCTTTTGTATCCACATAGTTGGGTCAGAAGTGTCGCATGTCGTCTTACCGGGATGCTTCTTTCTCGCCTTGGAAGCCTTGCCGCTGGGTTCGGCTACACCGACTACGATGTCCAGACCATCGCCACGCGCTTACTCCGCCAGCTCTCCGCCCCTTCCATCGAGACCCAGCTTGGCACCCAGATTGTCAAGAACTTGGTTGCCATCACAATGTTCTGGACCAAGAACTCTACACTCTACCAGTCCAGGGCGATGGCGCCGTCGCACAAGCCGGTTATCGGCACGGTGGAGGAGGAGCCAAAGTACAAGTACGCCACGGACTGGATCGGAACGCGTATCTCGGCTATCATGAGAAACGAGGCCAACAACCACGCGATGTTTGTGTCAAAGAAGTCTGCCATTCAGTTTTCCGCGATGATGTGTCAGGTCTTGCCACTCGACCGCTTGACCGATGTGGCCCAGAACTTGATTTTGGCCTTGTACAACTTTACCGAGATGGAGACCGCGACCGACGCCGAGAAGGAGTTGGGCGACTTGGCCTTGGAGTGTCTCCAGTTGATGGAGTCCAAGTTGGGTGTGTCTGATTACACCCGTTTGTACACTACCGTCAGACAGCAGGTGACAAAGAGACGCCAGGATAGGCGGGCCAAGAAGGCCCATTTGGCCATCACCGCGCCCGACGTTGCCGCGAAGCGCAAGATGAAGAAGCATGAGCGTTTCCGTGAGAAGAGAAAGCACGAAAAGGATGACAACGGGTACTACCACAGCAAGAAGAAGAGAATGGTGTAGGGGTTGTATTTTTAATGTATGATAGTTTTAAGCTGAGTAGATGAGCAGGCCACCAAAGGAGAACCACCCAGATTATTTGATTTTTAATGTGCTTATAAGATTGTACGTTGTAAATGGGGTACAAAGTACACGGCTGATATATCCTTTAACCATGGTTATAAAACCCATGGGCATTAGATCAAACCACCGTACACAACTTATCGATTAGATCTGTCAAGTGTTTTAGACCTACAACGCATGTGGACGGACGTGAACTCCTTTTCGTCTCCTAAATTATTATCCCTGGCAAAGGAGTACATATAGTTAGAAATCCCTTGTAATACTTTGTCAACGTCCAAGATAGCCGTTGGCACCAAGCGCTTCCACAACTCCTCTTTCCCACCCACGTCATGCATTAAAAAGCTCAATATTACCTTCTCCCAAAGTCAATTATTTTACCTGCCAACCAATTTTGAAGCCCCTCTTTTCAATGTCATGATACTAAGAAAAACCGGTACGACTCCGTGTTTCTTAAAATCCCGCTCTCTTTTTTGTCCAGCTATGCACTCACTATTGTGCATGCATATAATGCCGCTTGCCTCTATGGCACAGCAGACTTCCGCCTAAGATAGAAAAATAATCTGAATCAGCCAAAAAAAAAAAAAAAAGTATGGAAACAATAATATGGCACTTTTTAACAAATGTCGGAAAAAGCCAATAATTTACCCTCGTCTCAAGTACTTTGGGTTCTCTACCACAACCTTTTTTTTTTTTTTTTTGACTCCTCCCGTTGACACATGAACGTACGGCCCCGAGCGGCGCATGCGGCTTTGAATGCTTCATTTTTCGAGCGGGCAACCAACCGCGACCCCCAACTTCTCTTTATAACCGCCTCCACCGCCTTTCTGACCTGAAACCACACCACTCCTAAGCAAATACCACAGATGTTTTCCCATATTTCCCCAAAAATCGCAGAGGTTGTCGTGGCGCACCTCCCTGCAGCCTCGCCAGAGATCGACCCCTCCACCAACTCCAACTACCTCAGCTTCGACATCCAGCACACGGCGTTCGACTGGGATGTTTCCTTCACCACCAAGACGCTTTCTGGGTCCGTTACGCACACGCTTGCCGCCAAGACGGCTGTCAACAGTATCAGATTGGACACCTCCTACCTTAACGTCACCGCTGTTTCCGTCAACGGTGCCACTGTTCCGTTCACCATCGGTGCTAGAACCGAACCGTTGGGCGCCCCGCTCACGGTCCAGTACGCTGCCCAACCGGCGGAAAAGCTTTCCCTCAGATTGGAGTACGCCACCACTGCTGAGTGCACGGCCTTGCAGTGGCTCGAGCCTGAACAGACCGACGGTGGTGAGTTCCCGTACTTGTTCTCGCAGTGCCAGGCCATCCACGCGAGATCGTTGTTTCCGTGCTTCGACACCCCAGCGGTGAAGGTGCCACTTTCCTACAAGATTGTCTCGCCGTACCCTGTTTTGGCATCCGGGCTCCGTGTGGAGGCGGGTCTGACCTCTAGCACGCTTGAGTTAGCCGCCGTTGCCAAGTCTGAATCCTCCGTCTACCACTTCAACCAGCCAATCCCAGTGCCGTCCTACCTTGTGGCTATTTCTTCGGGTGACTTGGTCTCGGCCACGATCGGCCCACGCTCACTTGTCTACTCCGAGCCATCCACCATCTCCTCGTGTCAGCACGAGTTCTGTGCTGACACCGAGTCGTTCATTTCCACGGCCGAGAAGCTCATCTTCCCGTACGAATGGTCGCAGTACAACATCTTGGTGCTTGTGTCATCCTTCCCATACGGTGGGATGGAGAACCCAAACATCACCTTTGCTACCCCAACGTTGATTTCCGGCGACAGGCAGAATGTTGATGTCATTGCACACGAGTTGGCCCACTCCTGGTCGGGTAACTTGGTCACCAACGCGTCCTGGGAACACTTCTGGTTGAACGAAGGCTGGACCGTGTACATTGAGAGAAGAATCGTGGGTGCGATCCACGGTGAGGCCCACCGCCACTTCTCTGCCATCATCGGCTGGGAGGCGCTTGTCAACTCCATCAAGTCAATGGGCGTGTCTGCGAATAGGTTTTCGACCATGGTCCAGGACCTCAAGGACGGTACCGACCCAGATGACTCCTTCTCCTCTGTTCCTTACGAAAAAGGGTTCAACTTGTTGTACCACATTGAGACCGTTTTGGGCGGCCCACAGGTGTTTGACGCTTTCATTCCACACTACTTCAACAAGTTTAGCAAGAAATCGTTGGATACGTACGAGTTTTTGGACACCTTGTACGAGTTCTTTGCTGATAAGAGGGACTTGTTGGACACTATTGACTGGAACACTTGGTTATACGGCGCCGGGTTGCCACCAAAACCGAAATTTGACACCACCTTGGTGGACCAGTGCTACGCCTTGGCCGATAGATGGACCGCCGCGGCGAATAGCGCCAAGACCGAAGCTCAGTTGCGCGAGGAGTTCTCGCCTGAGGATATCACGGAGTTCTCAGCCAACCAGAATGTGGTCTTCTTGGACACGTTGTCGTCACAGCAGGCGACCGGAGCTGCCGACTGGGCGAGCGTTCAGGGTCAATTGGTGTTGCGCACATTGTCAGGGATTTATTCCGAATACGCCGTTTCGAAAAACGCCGAGGTTGTGTTCCGCTACAGTAGATTGGCCGTCACCGGGAAGTTGAGCGAGTACTATCCGACCTTGGCGAATTGGTTGGGGACCGTCGGGAGAATGAAGTTTGTCAGACCGGGGTTCAGCTTGTTGAACAGTGTGGACAGAGAGTTGGCGCTCAAGACGTTTGCGAAGTTTGAGGGTGGATACCATCCGATTTGCAAGGGAATGGTGAAGAAGGATTTGGGGTTGTGAGAGGGCAAGCGACACGAGGTTTCCCGTGCATATATTTATATTTCTTATAAGCTCTTTAGAAGTCGAAGTGAGTGAGGCGCAGCAACGAAAGTAGACAGGTAATCCACGCTAAATCGAAGCAAGCATTGCTGGTAAGGCGAGCACAGTTGGACAATATAGAAAATGCCAACTAATAGCGGTTACTGTTACTGAAAGGTTCGATGTAAACGCACCCTGTTTAGCCCGTTTTAATTTGTGCTGGGTCAGAACTTTAGAGAATTGCAAATAATCCAGCTGCCTTCACGATGCATTCTAAACGGGTAATCAGAAGCGATACTGGGATGGTTGAAGCAGCTAATGGCTGTAATTGAAATAGCTGATAATCGGGTTCCTTACGTAGTCACCACCTTAGGGCCAAGGGAAATATAATAGCCTTAAATGACGAAAAGGTATTCAGGATAGCATGTGATCGAATAGGTAGCTCACCAAGGTGCTTGGTGCTTAATTCCTGGGATTGTCGAGAGCTCCCTTAACATTAGTGTTTACTCATGTGCTCATCCTAGGTCTCTACACTAATCTCTAATTAAACTAATCTATTGATCCGTGGGAACGGTAAAAATACAAAGGGGCTATTTGACCCTATTTCCTCTACTTTCTTTCCTTTTTCTTGCTCATCAAGTTGACTCTCTCCCAGACCCTCTCCAAGCTCATCTTGACATCGCCCTTGGCAAAGTTCTCCAAGTCAAAGTACTTCGGCGCGGCCTGGACCAACCATTCCGGTCTGACCCCGGTGACGGTTCTGATGTAGTTCTTGCTAGTCAACACAAATTCGTTGTAGATGACCCACTCGTTGTCCTGGGCCAACACGGTCGAAGGGTGGATCAACACGTCCTGATTGTCCTTGATGGTGATGTAACCCTTGTTACCAGATCTCTTCTTGGCAACTTGCATAAAGAACCCGGCGGCAAGCGCCTTACGGAGCGCATCGAAGTACTGTGGGGATTCGTACTCGGCCTGTGGAGACACCAACGGCAAGTTGTGGCGAAGCAAAATTCTCTCCAACTGCTTTCTCACGTTCTCGGCGGACTGCAAGGATCTGTAGGAAAGGAAGTGGTCACGACACCACTGGTGCTGGCCGGCGGTGAAGGCTTCCTCGGAGTTGAAGGCGTGGAACACGTTGACCAAGGTCAAGTGGTCACCCTCTGGGTGGGCAAACAAGTCCTTCATCTCGTCAGCTCTCTTACGAGCAGAAGCTGGACGGACAAACACGTTCGGCACGGAAAGCAAGGCGACGATGGAGAGAATTTCCTCAGAACAACCAAACTCTGGAGAGCCGATCAACATACACGCAAGGATTGGGTCCAACGGGAAGTTGGAAGCCAAGCGGCCGAGCGCGGTCATGTCGCCTTCGTCATCGAGACAGGTGAGGTAGTTTAACTCCTCCAACGCCCTCATCATGGTTTCGGGGGCTGGAGGGTCCATGAAGTCAAAGTGAACCAAATCGTCAACCCCCAACTTCTTTAATTCCAAAACGGTGGAGGACAAGTTAGAGCGCAAGATTTCTGGGTGGGACTGGTCGATCAACTCCTGCTTGAAGGCCTGCTCGGTGTACAAACGGAAACACTTACCTGGACGGGTTCTACCGGCTCTACCGGCTCTCTGCTGGGCAGAGGCCTTGGAGATTGGCGAAACCAACAATGACTCGACTCTGATACGCGGGTTGTAGACCTTTTGCTTGGAGAAACCCGGGTCCACCACATAGACGACACCGTCGATGGTCAAGGAGGTTTCAGCAATGTTGGTGGAGATGATGACCTTACGGCCCGGTCTGCCGTTAGGGGTGAACGGACCAGGGGCGGGGTCAAAGATCTTTTGCTGTTGCGCTGGGGTCAAGGAACCGTACAACGGGTAGACCTTCAAGGGACCGCAGCCCTGCTCACGGATGAGCTCGTCGGCCTCCAAGGAGATCTTTCGGCAGGCGTCCTCAATCTCTTCCTCACCGGTCAAAAACACCAAGATATCACCCTCCTCCTCGGTGGCATGGATCTGCAATACGGTTCTTATAGCGGCATCGAGATAGTCTCTCTGGAACTCGGGAGTGTAGTAGATCTCGACTGGGTGGGTTCTACCGGGAACCGCCAATAACGGCGCGTCGTTGAAGTAGGACTGGAACTTTTCGGCGTCCAAGGTGGCAGACATGACGATGATCTTCAAGTCTGGGCGTCTCTCGGCAACGTTCTTCAACAATCCCATCAAAATGTCGGTGGAGAGGGTTCTCTCGTGAGCCTCGTCTAGAATGATGCACGAGTATCTGGTCAAGTTGTGATCCTCCATGGCCTCTCTCAACAACATACCGTCGGTCATGTACTTCAAGATGGTGGTTGGCGAGGTCTTGTTATCGAAACGGACGGAGTAACCCACCTCCGCACCCAATTGCACATCCATCTCGTCCGCTACTCTCTTGGCCACGGACATGGCGGCTACACGACGCGGCTGCGTGCACGCCACCTGGGTGCCCAACAAGTGCGGCATCTCATCGTAGAGCACAAACTGTGGGATCTGCGTGGTCTTACCGGAACCGGTCTCACCCACAAATACCATGATCTGCGTGGAATGATAGATGCGGAGGAACTCGTCCCTCTGCGCGTGCACCGGGAGGTCGCGGCGGACCTTCAAGATGTCAAAGTAACGCTGTGAAAACTTCTGGCCGGTAAATGGATTGTTAGTGCCAGTTTCCAACTTTTCCGCCTGCTCAGAGGTGGTTTCGTGTCTCACCAAGTCGGCAAATTCGCCGGCATCGTGGTGCTGTAACTGCACGCGTTCGAGCGGGTGCGGGTGTCTGTAGCTTTCGGCTTCGGCCTTTTCAGCAGCGAGTTCCGCGACGGAGGTCACAGCTTCGATCTTGGACTTTTTGGACGGTCTTTCGGAGTCTGACATGCTTGGGGGGAGTGTGAGAAGGAGAAGGGAGAAGTTGGTTTATGTTTTTGTGCGTCCGAAATTTTTTTCAGAAAAAGAAAGAAAGTTTGCGCCGCATTCGCCACTGTGGCGCAGTCCCGAGATCTAGCCGTTCTGGAAACCTTGACCCTTTGAAAAGGCATTTTGCAATATTAGCGGACTGGATACTAAAAGTAAACGGTTTAAGGATTATACTTTGTGGTTAAGGTATGCATGGTTAACATTTAGTTATTTAGACGCTATGGTATCGCGGATACCTAAAATTACGCTGTCAACACTCAGGGTAATTCTTCAAAGACCATAAGCCTTGAGATGTACCCAAACAAACACCTACCGTTCAATTCCCATGGTTTTAGTGCTGGGCTATGACTTAATATCACATCGATTTGACATTTCCGCCGGATGGTTCAATCACTGACTGCAGAAGGTAAAAAAAAAATAAGAAAAGCTCCTAGCTCCTTTTATAATTCCTAGCTACTCCAGTAAAGCTACATCCCACTAGAATTTCAACCTCTGCCTCTTTCTTAATATATACAAGAAACGACCTAGCCTCTATTGGTACCCCAACACCTCCTTGAACAACGCGGCACAGTCAAACTCAGCATCCAACTTTGAGCACAACAAAAAGACTCCGCTCAACTTACGGTGCAACGAATAGGTCTCCTCTGGCGGCGGGCTCAATCTCTGCTCCAACATGAGTCCGATATTGCCCCGGACTCTATCAGTGACAGTCTGGGACTTGAAACTGTACGGCTTTCCCACAACATTATTCTCCGGAGAGAAGGGCTCACCGAGAACAAGCACAGAGTCGATGTGGGCCTGGACCATCGCGTCGCTTTCAAAGCCCGTGAGGTAGCCCAACTTGTGGGAATACTCTTTGACTCCGTCTCTGTCCTTGTGGATGGCGGCGCGCAACACCTGGATGTAGTTTTGGGTAAACTCATCACCAAAGTCGCGGGTAGCGCCAAAGTCCAACAACTCGATCTTCTTTGTCTTTTCGTTGTACAAGAAGTTGGCCCAGTTCGGGTCCGTCTGCATTAACTGCCACTTGATTTCCATCAAACACAACTTCATGATGGACGAGGCAATGTGGTTCTTAGTTGCCTGGTCCCAGTTACCCTTGACGATCTCCACACCCTGCATCTTTTCCATCGTCAAGACGCTTTCGCCTGACATGTTATGCATCACGCGCGGTACCTGGAAAACATCGGCAAGCCCTGGGGTGGACTCGATGATTTCGCGGAAGCGCACCAAGTTCTGTGCCTCGCGGATGTAGTCGCACTCCCACTTCAACTCCATACGCGCGTTTGCCACGGTCTTGTCGAGGAAGAGGCCCTTTGGAAGGAGCTGCGAGGCCGTAAGAAGCATGAGCAAGTTGTTCAAGTCGGAGTCAATGCTGTCGATGACGCCCGGATACTGCACCTTGACCACAACAGGCGTATAGTCGTCCAAGGTGACGGCATTATGGACCTGGCCGATGGACGCAGCCGCGAGCGGCACATCATCAAACGACGCAAAGTAACGCTCACGCCAATTATTCCCCAACTGTGCCACCATCACCTTCTCGAGCTGCCCAGCGGGCATATAGTGCGCAGAGTTCTGCACACGCTGGAGGATCTGCTGGACCTCGCGCGGGAGAATCAGCGCGTCCTGGAATGACATCATCTGCCCGAGCTTGAGCGCGGCACCGCGCATCTGCAGAAACTTGTTCGCCATGCGCACAATGTTCTGTGGAGACAAGAGCATGCTGTTGAGCGAGGGCTTGGTCTGGGTGGTGGCCATGTGCTTAAGGCCCTGCGCCGCCGCGCCCGCACCCACCGCTGCCGCGAGCGAGCCATAGTGGAAGAGGCGTCCGAGGCGCGAAGCGGGGACCTCAGAGGAGGTCATCACAACCTCTGGGGTTTCCTTCTCGCCGATTATTTTAGCATACGCCCTGGTGCTCGTGGCAAAGCCTCTCTTCTGCGAAGCAGTGCCATTTGAAACAGCATTTCCGGGAGCTTCACTTCTAGTATTTATCTTGACATCTTTAGCTCTCGCCTTACTTGAGACTTGGTGGAGATGTGCCCACATCTGATCATCTGGGTTCGAGTCAAACACAAACTGTCTCAACGGCTGGGTGGTGACCGATGTCTTGTAGAACGTGTAGGCATCCTGCTTGAGGATGCTGGTGGCCTGACAGGCAACTTTCCCGGCTGTCGCAGCAAGCTGCAAACTGGTGTAGAGTCCACTGGATGGCATGGTGATGGTTGATGAAGTGAAACCGAGTGTGACGGAAAAGCGGTTGATTCAGAAAAAGGGACGTCATAATGATGCTCACGTGATAGACAGCTTGAGTGGCTACAGTAGAGGGGTCGGTAAACGTAAAAATGATTGCAAAGACATGATTATATAATAGGAGATTTTTAGTACATTATAGGGTGATTATAAGAATCTTTACGAGAAAATAAATGGGTATAGGGGAAAATATGAGAGTATTGTAAGGAGGGGAAAATTTGTAGGTAGACGTCACGTGCGTGGCTGGCATCGGCACCTCTCAACCAGCACTGGTTTAAAATTCAGATACCTGCGAACGAAGCCAGTAATTGGAAATCTAAACTCCTGAGACATAGGGGAAGTTGAATCCATAAAATCTGGAGACTTTGGTGCTGATTGTGCAAATATTCCTTCGATTGATTTATCTGTCAATGTGGTCTGGTATTAATAGAGAATGACGAAAAATAATAAATGGTTTTGGAGAGATCCTGGCATGATGGGTCAGGAAACTGCTAGATTAGAGCTGTACCATTAATGTCTATCAAATCCAAATACCCGTAAACCCCCAACTCCGGTATTCCCCCAGCCTTTTTTGCAGTTTTACCTCTATTTATAACCTTCCTGAACGTCATGACCTTTCATCTTCCATATATAGCCCCTATTATCCTTGCATTGATTTTCTCAACTGGATATAGCCACAGCCACTTCCGTTGGGTTCGGTGTTGGTCATGTAGTATATCGAGCATGCCGGATAGGAGATCACATTGATGCGGCTGAAAAAGAGACTGTACTGTTAGTCACCTATTACTATAGCGGTGCCTCTAAAACTAAGGCGCTGTTATTGTAGAGTAATATGGATCTCTACGGGATACTGGGTACGTTGACATCTGGATTCAGGAAAAGTGGTACGAAAAGAGTGAAGGTCCTAGACAGCACCATCGTAGACTGGCACGTAAAGGCCCAAATTTTCCAAGACCGCAGCAAAATCCAGGGAGTTTGTGCGATTTCGGGGTTTACTACGCACACCAGACTTTGGTGGCCCCTTGCGGCTATCCTCTCAGCTAACAAAATACATTGGTTTATCATACAGAGGTATCTACTGAGACTCTTTTTTTACCCTTCCTGATATCACTGTAGAGCTCAATTGTTTAAATTTCTACGCACGTTTCATATTCCCCAGGCTATGGTCATCTCCACATGTACGAAATTGAATGCCGGATATGTCATTCCCGATAAACGGCTGATTGCAGCATTGAGCTTATTCGCTATGTTATACAGCGATGAGTGAAAGATAGCAAACACAAGAAAATCGCTCACAGCTGCCACTGATAACCCACACTGCTCCGTATCTTAACAAGAACCATTCTCCATTGTTAAGAACCACAATTCTTTAAGTGCCTCACCTTACGAAACCATTCTAGCTCTGGGACCTTAGACGTGCACTTAACTCTGACCTTCCACAAAGAACAGCACCATTCATTAAGCTCATTCCCCCAACTCCTTTTAAATCAAACATTTAGACCCCTCAAAGGTATATTCCGAAGCACTTTGGCTAAGATCAGGTTATAGTTTGCCCATCTACGATCCTACCTGCAAACGTTCGCAGCGCAACGCTTTGGTTCTGCTTTCATACCCACGACAAATGATCACTGGTATTCTAAGAAAGCTCTTACAAGCTAGGCCGTCTCCAGATCTGTGCCTGCTCCCCACCGACTATAAAGATAAATGCGACTACACGGTAGATGAGCAGGATTCTCCGTATGAGGACATCGACTGCCTGTCTATAGTAGACACCCTCCTTCCCGAGAAACTCAGCGAGTTCTATGTGTTTCTTGCCACCGAATCCAACTCTTTGGCCACCTACTATACCCCCCGGTTTGAGAAGACCCACCGTCGCGGGCGCACCGACCACTGCACCATCTGTTTGCTGACCATTGGCGCCCACGCCAAGATCATCTGCTTGCCCTGTAACCACTACTATCACTTCAATTGCCTCGTCCAATGGTTCTCGCAGAATCAGTCCCCTCATAAGAACTGTCCGCTTTGCCGGTTCAACATGAACGAGTACTACTGGGAAATCATATCGCGGTTGAATGTGAAGGAGATTTTAGCAGGGTTGCTTTTCTGTGCTGGATTTTTGATTGCAGGCGTGATTGTCTTCCAGATGGGACTCTCCTTAAAACACATCACCGTGGATGTATACTTTGCTCATGAAACTATAAAGCTTTAACTATATGCACGGTTGCATAGATACCGCTCAGAGTCGCACAATAACTATTTTGATTCTATAGTTTCCAAAAATAGTCTTCCACAAAACACATGATGATTTATCCCAATACTCACGGGTTCCATTTAAGGGAGATCGAAAAATAAACCGAGGGGTGGGTTTATCAGCTTAAGCGTCCGTCGTGCTACGTATGGTACTTCTAGTCGTACAACTGTTACTGGTTGGGTAAGGTACGATGTCTCACAATACATAAAAAGCGTAAAGGTATTTCTCCTTGTATACTGCGAAATTTTGGCACAAGCCCATCGCCTATTACTGGTCAGTGAGGATCAAAACACGATACGCGTGAAGGGTTAAACCCTTGGCGCACTTGTAAGACGGCTGAGCGCTGGCTTATAACCAGGCTTGTAAATTAATCCTTGACCAATACTATACGGTACGTTGCCTCTGGATCTTGACCTCTGTGACTGAGGTTTTCCTTACTCTGGGTGTCAATTTATTGCTAATCATTGTTGAAGGCTTAAAAGTGTGCCAACTTTAATAGATCTTTATCTGGAAGACGATTCAGGCGTATCTGTATGCATTGTGAAAAAGAATCAAATAATATTGTACGGAGCGTTTCTTGTAAATGGAGCTTGGCTTGAAAGAACTCAAAAGGGCTGAGCTTTTTGTATACTGCCTTCAATCCGCTGGTACCTGTCGCTAAGTCGGGCCTATAGCTGGATATCTTTATAGGGTAACATACGCCTGCTAGTATGCTGATCAGGACCCTAGACACCGTACACTGGTATTAATCAAATAATGTCGATTTTGGCACTCCCAAATGCCAAGAAAGCTCTCAACTCTTGGCGATATTACCATAATTTGATTTGCATAAAGAAATTTCGTACGGCTCCTATCCGTGGCTGTGCTTCGTGATGATTACTGAGCTCCTGTATGGCGTGTGAGAGGTGGAAATTAAATCTTAAGAAAACAAATAGCAAAAAGTGCTTCCAATGCTACCTAGATCAAAGGCTCTTTGCTTTTAGCATAAACCTATTGCTAGAAAACGGCTAGTGCCATGCATTATTGCTAAAAGCTGTCTAGCTCTGTGCGGTATCACTTACGCCAAGACCGATAAATTGACAAAATTTACCCCTCTTTATACCGTGTCTAACAGACTTATTTATTCTAAGCTAAGCTTGTTTCCACGATTGATATTCTCCCGCCTAACTCAAACTACGACTAAGCTCTTTCATAAACACATGTACCACCCCCAAGGACCAATACCTGTTATCCATGCACCTAAAGAGTATCTTGAGATACAAGCTGATACCGCCTTAACTCGCAAAAGCATGATAGTCCAATTGGTCCAATAAGCAATGCCGTAAAAGCTATATATGTTGTAACCCCGATATCTGCTACTCCCCGTCTTGGCTCACGATACCGATAAGCCCCGATCCTGCACCTACATCCCTTGACGTCATGCGCGCGTTTTCTGGGGCGGCAGCTATTTAAACTGTTAGTGGGCTCAGATTCCACCTCTTCTGGCCACCGAATCACCACTTATTTACGTAACGCCTAAAAATGTGGAAAGCTTTAGCTATTTTAGCCCCACTCGTTGCATTTACGACGTGCCACGAGTCAGGAGAGGCCCGGGCGATGTTTTCGCAAGAAGAGGCAGCAAAAGTTGCGCGGACGTTAATCCAGCGCGAGTCGCTTGCCAATGTCAACACTATCTACCCCGAATCCAGTCCTCATGCTGGTGTACCGGTATCGTTTGTTGAGTACTACGCGGACTGTCACCATGACGGGAATCCCGTGATGATTGTGGTTGATATTGGGACCACCTTCCGCAACGAGGCCAAGGGTTCGCCTCTTTCCTTGTCTGTCAGAACGGGAGACCACCAGGGGAACGACTTGGTGAACCCATCCTACCCTGGCGGTATTATTGGCTCTACTGCCGGCTCTCCACGTGTCAACTTGCGTGGTAAATTGCACCACTACGCCAAGGACGAGTTATCCGAGGAGGAGGTCCAGAGCTTGGAGCAGTGCTTTGTCAAGAGACACAAGGATGCAAAGTGGTGGTTCCCAAGAGAGGGGAACCAGGTCCACACCACCCACTGGGGGAAGTTCATGGTGGAGGATGTCTACATGGTCGGTGGGTTCGGTGACCGGGCGTACATCGGGGACATTGACGGAGAGTTGTACCGTGCAGCCGAGGTTGAAACCGACACCGAAACCACTAGCACCGAAGCTGCCGCTGCAGAGACTGGGGTTTCGCCGTATGAAAAATTGGTTGAACTCTCCAGGGAGGTTTTCCCCGATCAGGACGATGTCCAGAAATTTATTCGTCGGAAGATGGTTGACGCCCACCATGGAGGCTCGTTGAAGATGATGGAAGCCCACCACGGAGACTCGTTGCAGGTGATGGAAGCCCACCATGGAGACTCGTTAAAGATGATGGAAGCCCATCACGGAGGGTCACTGCAAATGGTTTTGAAGCACGCGAGCCATGGTGACAGCCAGGAAGACGAACCTTCTGGCTACCACCACGAGGTTAACAGAGTCCACAGAAAGGGACATGGCTCTTGGGCTAAGAACATACACGGCAGACCGTGCCTGAGATCCAGAAGACAGGGGGGCCAAAGAGATGAGAATTTGCTTGACAAAGTTGTCTCCTATTTAACCAACTTGGCTGCAAACTACTAGCCGCAATCTTCTCGCTGCTAGCTTTTTTTTTTTTACCAGATATCTGTGTGTTGTGCGGTTATCATTTTAGCTTGAATATATCCGTTTTCATGTTCTCCCTGAGCCAAACTTTACATTGATACCATTTTTTTTAAAAAAAATGCTCGTAAAGAAACGGCAAAAAGGTTACAGGTCGTACCCGGATTCGAACCGGGGTTGGTCGGATCAAAACCGACAGTGATAACCACTACACTATACAACCAGGTTCATGGAGCAACTGCTCCTAGGAGGCTTTAATCGACTGATTCCGGAAATATGGTAATTTGGTCGGAGTACATACGCACGTGACTATGGAGCTTAAATGGTTCGATACCCAAGGGTAAAAATAGTCGCATATTAGTCAAGCTCCTGGGATTTAGGATGGTAAACAGCAGGTAGTGGTTTCCAGCAGAGTCTATCTGCAGACCCCCGCGTTATTAACACGATGTATTAACCAACGGGACAAAACAGTCATGCATTAGCTCAGGGAATTGAGGCGAAATTTTAATCCCCCTGAGTTTTCGTTGGTTTTTAACCATCTTGAATCAGGGGAACAATGCACCCTTCTGAGCACAGTTCAAACCATCCTAGGTTGGATTTACCGAAACTTGGGCCTTTTTCAATATGATTAAAAAATAAAAATTATCTTGCCTCGTGTGTTACTCTTAAATACGCAGTTTCAGATGAAAAAACACTTCACCGACCCTCTAATGCCTCTTCTCGGTTAATATCACCTCCATATCTGAGCTTTTGTCAAGTACCACACTGTAAATAATGTCACTGTCCCCCACTGTCTTGCATGAGCCGCGTTAGTGGTTCTTAGCGTACGCCATATAGTAAATCGACGATAAGATCACCATCCCACTTCGCTATCCTTCCTGTAGGAACCTTTCTCTTTATCCGAAGATCCATTTGTTCAATCATAGTACTTGTACCAACATCTGAGGCATTTGATGTAGCCATAAACTAGTACTATCTCAGTAGTGCTCGCAATTCTGGACGTTCACTAACCTTAATCTCAACTTCTCGAAAGCTTCTTTCTGAGGAGTCTCCAGACAAAGCTTATTCTGACCTATATATATTCATATTTTATTTTATATACACCATTATGACCTGTCTATAACACCATACTGCATTCGCACACCTCTGCGATCTTATCCCACGTGGATAAACACAGCAACCTGTATGACATTAGGTGCTTTCGCATGGGATACTCCATAAGTTCTGGGAACACCAGTAACCATCTTCCCAGCGTTTGAATCTTACGTCAGCCCACCATGAACCGCCGTGTTTATAGCGCTGGCACCACGACAACATGTGTATCTGATCTGCTTGCTGAATAGCCCACTTAGATAAATCAGATATCTCCCGCTCGTTAGCAGTGGTATCACAATTATCACTGGTCGTATAAAGTGCCCAGCCGATCTCATATGTAATGGTTGCGCCAGTCTTAGTGATGGTGGTATAATCAGATCCCCTATTGCATAGCTGTTTAATCAGGCCACCCGTAGCTTTACCTGCGATGAAGTCTGTTATTGTGTCGATATTGGCCCATAGCAATATGGCCATGGCGGTGAATGCGTAATAATTCTCTCGTAACCATACCTCTAGTTTACCGTTCCGGAACTTCAGGATTAACTGATAGTACTTCTTCGTTAACCACCCACCACAAGTGCCTCTCTTGTCTAAGATGTAACTGCCGCGCGTGTGGATAGCCATTGGCGCCTCGCTGAAACCTCTATTGCTGTCATTCAAAGATACAATCCATACCACTGTGGCATAATCAGTCAAGCCTGCTTGTGACGCCACGGAATCTGCTATAAGTTCTCTCTTGACCTGCCTGGTATCCTTTTGATTGATCATCCAGTTAATAGACGTAAGGTTGACATGCATTTTCACCAACAAATCCAACGGGCCGTTTCTGATGTCGCCACGCTTAAGGTACTCGTACAACTCCGGAGCAACGTCCCACATAATCGGTCTAATCACTGCTGAAACAACTGATGTGTCTACCACGCTATGAGTGTCGTTGATTGTGTTGTTAAAGGCTAGCAGCGCGTCGACCACGCTAAGTGTGTTGTTGACTATATCGTTAAAGGCCGACGACGTGCCTATAAGCATACAAACAACGGTGGCAGCGATACCCTTCATGCTTATTTTCTAGCTAGAACAAAAACTATATAAGATAGCAATCCCCTCTTGTGTGTGAAATGGACGAACTTTGTGACACCTAGTGTAAGTACACGACGTACTAACAGACCGAACCTTTACCGCTATCTCCTTGAGGTCGCCAAGCACGCGTAACATGATGAAATGTACTCAAGCCATTTCTCGACATATAAATATTAAATACATATGTATATATTAATTAAAGTCTAATATTAATCATATCTAAATAAATATACTTATAAAAGTAGTACCTATAAATATATGAATATCGATATTAGTATACGTATTTGTACACAAGAAAAACAATCACAGCTATAATCTCGCTCAAATTTATAGACAACTATAGATATCATGAGAGTTATAGAGGATGAGTTTCTTGTTTTTTTCCAGGCTACACAAAAACGCATATAAATTACAACCCAACCACGAAATACAGAGGTTAATATTCGTCGATACCTTGACCAAGGTATTGTGCTAATAGTGTGAAGTCCAATAGCCGGGTCTGCTTGGAACTACTCTTTGGCTCTTGAACAACCAGATCCCAATAAAATGGCGCTAGCTTCTGCTATTCATCGGTGTGGAACAGTTCTAAAAAGATAAAGGTCGTACCCGGATTCGAACCGGGGTTTATTGGATCAGAACCAACAGTGATAACCACTACACTATACAACCTTTTTTATGAGGCTTTCATCCTCACTAGTGCTTTTGCCTAGAGACTTGATCGGAAGACTTATTTCACGTGACCAAGGAATAAGGATGGAGCGCTGGCCGGTTTATCTAAGCTTTCATATTCCGATAAAAACTAGAAAGGTACCATCGAATAATTTATTCCGGAATTTGAAGCGGCATGAAATATTAAGTTTGTAATCAATATTAACAGTAAGTTGATAGCGACTGTCACTAAGAGTTGGTACTGGGCCTAAGTTTCTGTTAAACTATTTTCCAGTACATCGGGAAGCATATCTGAGCCTTGGTCCTGTATGCACATTAACACAGGACATTAGCACTTTAGCCGCCTCTATTTATTTATAGGACTGCTATGTGATTATTACAGCTCATTCAACGGGGGTGCTCTAATGGATGTGTGTCTACACAGCTCGTACTTAGACCCACAGCCCTCTGCACTTGGTTTTGTTATACCTTACAAAGTTCTTTCCACTAAATCTATATCTAATCTAAACACTTGTCGGCTTAGTAAATAAACTGTTAACTTTTGGCAGCCCACTACTGAATAACGTTGGCATCCGTGGTGGATAATAGTTGGTGTATAATAAATTACTTGTTCTTAGGTAAGATAGCAAAGTCACGAATATGTTAATTAGTTATACTCGTTAATTATAATACCAAGGATAAGTAAAAATGAGGGCATAATATACCCTTTTATGGAGTACTTCAAACACACTAAACGGTCCTGTGACATCAACTGTGTACAGGAACGGATTTCAACAAATAGCAGATTACTAAAAATCAACATGAGAACCAGAAGACAATAGTGTATAAATCATTAACACGATGGACTCTAAGATAAAATCTCCTATGGTGCGATCAGTTCATGGTGAGAGCAGGAATTTCAAGGAAATAGCGCCAGTGGTTTAGTGGTAAAATCCAACGTTGCCATCGTTGGGCCCCCGGTTCGATTCCGGGCTGGCGCATTCTCTTTTTTTACCCGAATCTGCTTCTTCTCCCCACCGCTTTTGCATGGGACTTGGTTTTGACCGTGTTCGTCTGTTGGAAAGGCGAGAGTGAGACTGAAAATTAAGTATTCTAAAAGCGAGACCCGGCAAACAACTACCCCAGGAAATCGCACCAGGGACAGCGTGAGACCCTTATTGTTTATATAACATCTTTGAATATGCAAAAGCAGGTTAAAACGGGATTAGAAATAGATATACTTACAAAACTTTGACCTTTCTGTGTTTGAAGCCACCAAAGAAAGCTTGCGAGCGCTCAAGGTCTACCGTTATGGGCAGCTTCTGTCTTCACAGCCAAGCACCACCAAGCGTCTTTGGAATAAGCGCTGAAAGAGAGGCAAACCCTGAATATTTAAATCAAAAAAGCAGAACTAGAACTAATTGGAAGGGGCTTTGGATTGATTGAAAACAAACGGTAAATTTCGTTTGGAGGCATTTTCCAGGGCTACCCCACGCTAAGCACACACGACCTCGGTTCAAGTCTGTACGCAGCTCGTGCCGTTTTGCGGAGTTCGGAACCTTATAGGGGTTTGAAGCCCTGTTTCCTTATCAAATACGCGGTAATTTATTACGAGACGTGTGACCACCAACGGCTTATCACCCCAATATCCTATTATGTCTATCACATGTCCACCGAAACAATTTTTCTTATGCTTATTCATTTCAACCTAGCAAAACTGTGGAGGAGATTCCAACACCCGGCCACACCCTAATTACATTGTCGGTTGATTTAAATTCTCTCATTTAAACCCATTAGTGATTATATCCAGCATGGCATCCAGATCTATCAACAAAAACCGGCGCTATAAGTATGCCGCTGGTGCCGCCGCGGTTGTGGTGGGCGCTGGATTTTTATTGCTCAACACTTTCCCACACTTGAGACAGAATTTTTTTGGCCTTTTATCTAACCCAAAGAGCAATCCTAAGGATACGAAATACCAAAAACCCGCCAAAAGCGGCGAGGAAGAGGATAACGAATTGGCCGATGAGGCCCACGATGAAGAGGAGGCCGCCCATTCTCGCTCAGTAACTTCTTACACCGCACCACAGGGTGAAGTCGAACAGTGGTCGCACACTGAGTTGAAGGAATGGTTAGAGAGTGTACGTGCTTTTATTTCCACAAGGCTATCATTGAGTAAGGTGCATTCGGCGCGTGTTTCTACTGATACAGAAACAACCAACCTTTGCTACCTTCCCTTGCAGCTATTTGACCCCGAACTTACTGACTAACAACCAAGAAAGAAATTTTTGCTCCTGAAGATGCTCCTACTAATGATCTTGTCTCCTTGGCTAGTTCCCTTATTAAAGAGATTTAATATAACAAAGATGTTCCTAGCAAACCTCATTATCTATCAAAAGTCATTGAAAACCAACTCCTTTTGAATCGCAGACTATAAGCGATGCTGAGGTATTGGCTCCGGACCCCACTATGTAACAGCCTATCTTTGTTCTCAAAGGTTTACTCTGTATCTTACATTATCTGTTTCTCGCCGTCCAGACAGCTTCATTTTCTCAGTACTTCCATTCTCCTACTGGCCAGGCTCTGTGGCATGCGCTACGGGATCCTGTTCGTCTGTATCATGGCAGAACCTCGAGGTTTCTGCTATTCTAGTCTTTCGGCAAGCCACATGTGGTAGAGAGGCTAGGATGTACAATATATACCACTTTACGACTATTTACATGGCCTGTAGGATGTTGCGATGAAACCGCTCTTGTAAATTCGTCACGGATTCAAGGTGGTTGGATCCGAGAGTATAGAAATACCATATTCCGTGCGAAATAATAACGAACGCGTAGTGAAACCGCGCTCCAGGATTAATGCCAACTTCAAATATAACCGGGCCTATGTAGCCCATCAGAGCTGGGCAACCCTCTTAATAGGCACCTATCGATCACACACATCCCAATGAGAGGAAAAGTAGCCCCAACTCAAGACTCTGTGCCACTTGCTGAGGGTATGTATTCTCCACCGCAAACCAGCCGAGAGATACTAACAGTCTCCACCTTTACAGAAGAAAAGTACAAGGACAAATGCATAGAGTTAAAGAACCGAATCATGGAAATTGAAGAGAACAATGAGATAGCCACCATCGCGTTAGCCAGAACCAAATCATCCATTAAACGGTTGAGATTGGAATACTCGGTTCTAACGGAGAAACTCGAACAGAATGTTATCCTTGACGAGATTGATAGTGAATTCAACGTTGCCTCCATCTATGACGCAAACACCATAAATGGTGCGAAATACAGAGACCCATCTATTCCCAAGAGGCCCACAAATCCATATTTGCAGTTCTGCGAAGTTGAGAAGGACAACACCAAGAAAACCATCTCAAACTTTGCCGACTTGTCAAAGGAATTGGCAAAGAAGTGGAAAGCTCTAACCAAGGAGGAAAGTAAGCCATATTACAACTTATACGAGGAAGACAAGGCAAGATACCACAGAGATATGGTGGCGTACTCAGCCAAGCAGCTGCACCTGTCGTTAAAAGCAGAGACAGACACTGAAGTCCCTGCAGCTAAGAGACAAAAGACAAACAAACCAGAAACAGACGAGGAGGAACAAAAGGCCGACCAAGACGATGCACCATCCACCGAGGCGTTGGCCGTATCGGAACCAACCAAAGCACCAACTTCTGAGACCATCGAAAAAGTAGGCACAGTGAGTGGCTCCCCAAGCATTCAAACAAGAGAAGATTTAGCTGATGGCCCGACTCCTGCTCAGCAGGATATAGTTGAGGACTCCCAACCAGAACCGGACGCCGAGTAATGGATGCTCAGTGAATGCCTGTTGGATTAGGTGTGGTAATTAAAGTATTTAGATGAAAACTATTATAAAGTATGAGTTCCTGGGACCGAGTTCGGGGAAACACAACCGACCAAGCTTGGATGCAGAAGCCTTGGCATTAATCGCTGGATGCCGACTTCATGCCACCTTGGCGGTTGTTTTCTCGCCACTCCTGTAATACACGGTCGAAGATAGACCTGGTTAAGCCTTTGTCCCAGTCAGGGACGTGTGCAAACTGCACGTTTATTTTCCGCACGTCCTTGTTGCGGGACTCATCGTCAAAGAGAATGAGACTATGTTCCTTCCATGATATATCCAAGGTTGCACACGCCTTTTTGATATGGTTAATCTTGGTCCCTTGTCCCCACTGCAAGGTATCAAACATCTGAATTGACGACACCTTCTGTCCCGTTGCAGGATCCGTGACCTTCAAATACGTCAATATTTCTTTGGCCAATTTTGGGGCCGCGGTGCGGGAGGCTGCAATCAATAGGACACCGTTTTCTCTCAATTCATGAATGATTGACTCGACGTCCCGGTAAAACTCTAGCTGCATCCCTGCGCTATCGGTGATAGATCTACCACTTGCATGCGGCATAATTGGAGGCCTTAAGTGGGTATCACACCAGCAAGGCCATAACGTGTAGTCTAGATCAAAAACAACAGCCTTGGGATAGCTCATGGCTGTACTAATTGACGGAGCTTCCTGTAAGAGTGAGACAAAGTCTTGCTTAAAGCGAAAGGTAAGTTTCGCCGGTCGGGCTACATCTCTGCACGACCAGGAATGCGCGAAAAAGAAAAGAGAAAACGAAGCTATCTGCGGGTCGTCCAGGCGAATAACGATGGTTACTCAATTATTGCCAAAAAAATAAAAGATCCCGCAATGACTATTTATTTACAAAAGATATTAGAATGGCCCATAAGTTTCTCTCGGGACATACCAAAGAAGTAGCTAGCAAAGAGAAAGAAGGAGTTTCTTCTGTACACGCAGAAATAGTGATTTTTGGCAAACGTAGTAATGCTTTGGGAATATTTTCGGAGCTTTAGCGTGTACATCAGAGCGTCCGCTTCAACTGTATTCGCCTAGAAACCCGTCAAAAGCGATTGGTAACAAATTTCTCTGGGAAAGTGGAAATGCATTCTGCAGCCTCGGTTGCGTTGGTAGACCACAAGGTATCGCCTTGGATGATCGACCTATGTTTTTCGACGACTGGATAGCTGTAAATTAGAAATCCGATTCGGTAGGTTTTGGATACCTTTCCTTGTTGCTAAATACGACAACAAATCAAAAAAGTATCCTAATCGTTAGAGTAGGTAATCGATAAAACACCTCGTTAACTAAGCTCTTAACCACAGTATAAGTCCAAGGAAACCAAGAACATTCACTTAGGATACCAAGAATGCTCACCCAGGTAACTCGTGTCGCTGTATTGGGGCCTATAAGCTGAGACAGGAATAACCGGTGAAAATACGCCACGTGCTACGGCAGTCAAACTGGGTCCAGAATAATACCAACTTTTGAAACCCTTGTATACATGGGGTCAGTGGAGTCAGTGGTATCGTGTAAGGTATCGGGCTCAACCTATAAAATTATACCGCAAGCCAACTCTAAAAAAACCTGGGGCTTAAACAGTAAACGCCATTTGAATGGTAAACGATAGGAACAAAACTAGATATTCATAAAATTACGAAACCGCACGAAAATGTTATTCGGCAATCAAGTATGAACGAGATTAACACCTCCAAAGATTTAGAATTTGAATACCAATAGGAACAGGAACAAAGCAAATACGTCAAAATAGGTCGCCAGACATCATCTTAATCGACGACTCATAATAAAATGAGAGCCTATCTTTGATAAGCAAATTGAGCATCGAAATCAAAAAAAAAACAAACAAACAAACAAAAAACACCAATCCAAAAAAGATATCCAATAGACCGAATAAACGTGCTACCCGGTGCACACAAAGAACCATGCCAACTGATTCGGAGATCAAGAAAGGATTTCGAAAGAAGTTTCTTAAATTGATCGAGGTGGCCAGTCGTGAACTGCAAAACCGTACTTTCTCAGCCCGCTCAGACGCTAATATTACGCTAGAGGGTGCAAAATAAACAGTAAGCTGATCAATATAGAACAGCAATGTGGTTGCAACAAACAAAGGTCATTGAGCATTGAGGCTGGCCTTTATAAGCGTGGACAAGGAGGAGTAGCAGGACCAATAGCCATATTACAATATAACGGCAGAGAAAATTAAATCAGGGTAGCTCTTAAAATACCAAGTATTTAATAAGGCGAGACAAAATAAGATGAACTACAGAAACTTAGAAGCAATAAAATTGACAATCTAAATAAATAGTGGTGCAGAAAAACCGCAAACTACAGGCATTGGAGCTTGAAAAATTTCCCAACCTAACAAGATACACAGCGAGAAGAATTAGAGCTAGAAACGGCTCATCACAAGATGAAAATCGATATTAGCACAATAATACTCAGAAACCGCATAGATTTGGTACAATGTAAAAGGAAAGGTATTCAACCAGCCACCTCAGCTTACCCGTATATGCGAATAAACCAAACGTAGAAAATTCCAATCTCCCCCACAAGCCCTGAGCTTTACTCATAGCATATAAAACTAAATAGATAGAAGCTAGGATTGATCCTAGACACATATACCGATGATAGCGATTTAATAGTTGGCGTTGCATAAGTAAAGGAGCTCAAAGGTGTTAATTACAGTAAGCTAGGGTAGGGCGTGATATCACAGCGGTAAGTTGTTAGATGTGTAAAGCGGAGGCGAACTCTGACATAAAAGTAAAAACGACCTTTCGATTACCATCTAGCTGCATGTCACTTTTTTCATAAAACAGCACTAAACTCTCCCATGAGCAGGAGAAGAACTTGAATGCTACTAAATAACTCAAGAAAATCCAGGAACCATTGAAACTAAAGATTAAGGTTCGATAAATGCTATATCATTTGTGTTTCCACTACAAAGCTCTGACAGTAGACATATGTTCTTACAGCACGCAATATTTAGAAAGAATAGTAACCAAGCCACGAACCAGAGTGGTGAGTCAATATTTTAAAGTATCCAAGAAGCTAACAAGGATTCTAAAAGACGTCTAAAGGACAAAATGGATTCAAAGTAAAACATATACATCCATATTAACTCTTCGCACGTAGCTCAATCGGGCACACGGGACAAGTAACATCTCTACGTTGATGTGAGGCAGGTTTAGGCGAAATGTCGTTATAAACATACCTGGTATGAATAGTGGATGCTCAGCTAGATCAAAATGAGAGTCGATCGCAAGTGTTTGTAGCAAAAGTCAGACTTGGGTGGGTTCCATTCATCCTCCTCTTAAAAATAATCAATTTGAAAATGGCTTAAATATCAAAACACGACTTACTTTCAAAGCTGGTAGACCAGGAGTCTCTGGCAGGTATAGTCTGAATGAGATAAGTCAAGATATATTATTAGTGGGTTTGGATAACCGTCTGGGAAAAGAAAAACAGAATACGTGGAGTGAAACGATGATCAGATCGTACGCGTATATTTTGGAATAACCTCCCGGTAGAAACACATTAGGGACATCTTAAACGTCATAAGTAGTACCCAGTATATCCCAACCAGAATACTCCGTTATACCGCATACCTTCCACAACCTCCAAGTCATTACTGAAATGCCATAAACTTTTCATTTTGTAACATATATCATCACAGTTGTATACTGAAATATATGTTGACTTCTACTATGCAATTAATGTGTTGGTAACATGCGCTGCATAATGTATCCATTGTTTAAGTAAGTAGATATTCAATACCATATGTCAGCTGGTTACTTCAGATATAATAAGCGACTAAGATGGTGGAGTGATGTTAGAATTTGGGGTTTTGATTTCTGCTACTACTTAAGGTTACTTTGACTATTACTCCTTACCATATTTACTAGTTGTTACTCCTCACTTGTGAGCTTGCATTTCAACGACACTAAATCGGAAATAGTGGATACCTTTCGAGGGGCAATTAGCTTCTGGCTAATATGGTATTTTATTCAAATATTCGGAGGATCAGTACTCGGATGTACTATTGCTTAAATACATATATCCTAGCCAATTGTCCGATTATCCAATATAGTATAATGCGTACATATATATCTTTTCCTGAAAGCTAACATTTATACACCTGTAATAAGATAAACAACAATAGACAGAGGAAGAATCATAACAGATATAGAAAGACTCTCTATACTCGTGCGAATAGCGATGCGGGGTGATAGAGATAGTCAAACGGAGCCTTTACAGAGGTATCTGACAGGCGTAACTGTAGAACAGACAAGAATTGTGAAAAACAGAATGAAACCATAGGTGGATGTCATCAAGTAAACCTGGGGCTATATGTAGGTCTTTCGAAACAGTAACTCTTCTAGCTATCCTGATCAATATAGTTGGATCATAGACGTATTACTAGTATAGAATGGTTTGAAACACATGACAGTAACTTGACTCTGAGAGAACTACTAATACGCCCGGTTTTCCATGCCCCCCTCGGCATTACGAGACACAACTTTCGCATTTCAACGCGATAAGTTGTCTATCCACGCATGAATCTCTATAAGATAGCAGAACACACGTTCTCTTTATCTTTATCAAACATAACGAAGCATAAAGATACTTCGTTTACAAATGGTGATGACGCATCATATTTTGCGCTTCAATGGATCTCCTTAAACATCTTTGAGATCAACAGTTTACTTACTAAGTTACTAACCTTTTACGGGAATGGGGCTTTTAAACAGAGGCTATTATATAACTATATCTGTCTATAGGTATGTAATGCTCCCGTAAAACAGTGAAGGAGATAATTTGAAATTACATACCAAGTATTTGAACAGAGCATGAACTATAAGCCGTATTTATACCAACATATCTACTCTAAGACACCACACATAATGTAATACTCAAATAAATGATTGATACTTGCTTTGAATATTGTTCTCTTATACAAGAACTATCAGCATCATTATACTACTGAACTACAGAAGAACCACTATATTATAGGCTAGCAATATAATGTTAAAATGAGTGACAATAATGAATACACATAGGAATATCTCAAAGAAACATCGCACTACGAAGTAGATCCCCCTTCGAGAGTGCGAAGCTTTCCGAAGCAATACTGCTCATCACACTTTACATAACTGCACACATATCTCTGGGGTAATATCGTTTAGGACTAAGTTCTACGTACAATATTAGTGTACTAATCTCCAAGTCATAACTCTGTATGATAACTTTTTGTTACATCATATCAGACTCGTGAGGTAATATTCGATTCTTCAATTCAGTTCCGCGTAGGATAGTCTCAAGTATGGGTGTACAATGTATAAAGTACTCAAGGGTGAGTGCAACAGAGTCTACTATGGCTCATTATTAGTAATAATAGCCACAATATGGGGGAATGAAATCTCTAAACAGGATTCCTCGTACTCTAGACTGAATTACTTTGATACATATTCATTTATTGAGTAATGTATGGGGTGGAATAGTCAGTGAGTCCTAGATCCGTACAATAACACCTCACAAGGAGCAAATAATTATCTGTGGATAGTGTACATATAGGTACTTGATATGATTTTGGTACCATACGAAGGGATGCATCTATACAATACTGAATTTTAGTATCTTCCTTGAGCTTTCAAAATGTAGACATCTATAGTGATAAAAAATCAGCCTGCGTGTTTCTATACAATTTAACATCCTGGGATATTCGTATGGAGACTGAGAAATCCTTAATTCAATATCATTTGTATATTCAAGAATATGTAGTACACTTAATCCTATTCCAACATAATACTTATGTGTTTGGGTCAATAGTGCTATTTATTTCTCTAAAGAGACTACATGTTGATGATAATAGCCTTCTCGCATTAGTTTGTAAATTCGTCTTCATGTTTTGAGTTGGATGTCAAGCTAAAATTGTACTACGCTCTGCCAATATCAGTTGTATCTGATTATTGTGACATTTTCTCATATCTGGGACGTAATGATATATTAAGCCTAATTACCTATATAAAGATATGGGTTCATAGATTGGTAAATAACTAACCATATGCTTTAAAACGGTTTAGACATAAGCCTGACCTGGTCTTGGCTATCTGACGACTCTAGATTGTATATCTTTATACTCTAATAATAGTCACTCCTCACTATATTTGACACTCCTGAGGTTGTCTTCCATCAAACTTAAGGTAGAAATGACAGTTGTGATTTAAATAGCAATTATTCATATACGTATGTGCAAAGTATATTACTTTGATGACTCAAATTCAAACTTACCGCTATATAGCATTAGATTAATAAAATTTTAGGATCTTCAATAATTGTTTTTGCCGCCATGGTACAAGGTTTCAAGTCGTGTTCAGGCATCCAACCATTCGAATATCTATATAAGTAATCCACCAGCTGTTCGCCTTAAAGTATGCAATAGCATAGAAGTCTCCCAGCTGATGACTCTAGGATAATGACTAATACTAAACAATATGATAATAATGAAATAGAAAGCTCGCTGTTTGACAAATTTTAGAGTCAGTCTTCCTCCCCGAATTTTATATCTCTGAGTATTGCCTTTCTATATTCCTTTACCAAATTTGAGATTACTCCCAAGAACTACTCTTCCAGGCGCTATTTGATGATACCTAATGGATATATAGATACAATGAACGATGAATTCTTTTGCGTGCAATTGCATAAAAGTGTTGAGGAGAATCCAGGGAACTAGTAAGTAAATTTGGTAGGATTACACCATTGTACCTATAGTACTATTAGAATCTGTGAAGAGAACAGAAAGAACCGTTTATAAGATTATTTACCTCTAGTTTTTACATGCTAATCTATGAAGTCGTTATGTATAGTAGAAAGTGACTAAAATAGGCAAAAATTTAGCCAAGGATATAGGCCAGTTTCAGGAGGAGTTATAAATTGCAGTTGTAGGCCTTAGCCAGTTTTAAAATTACGTAAAGCATCTTAAATAGTCAACTGACTTGTGGTATTACAATGTTATTTATACTGTATAATACGAATTGATTTTGTGCATTCCTTACCCATGTCAACCATACTCTATGTTTCCGCTACTATTGTAGTGATACAGTACCTACCTACTTCTACAATAGTAAACGTAGGTAAGGGTCAATATTATTTTTATTCTTAACCACATGTGTCCTGTCAGGTGTTGGCAATACTCCTAGAAGGATTGATTCGTCATAAAACCTATTTCATGTTGTCTTACCTTTTCTTTGTTTATATGTTCATCCAAGTATTATTGCTCTAGGTGTAGTTTAAGAGTAGCGATAAGATTGTAGCATTTGATCCTAAATGTAAATGGCCAGTTCTAATACGAAATTGGCTAAACCTTGAATGTGGATTATTCACTCATATTTTCTTTGTTCCTGAGTTGAACCGCATGCTAGTTTATTTACGCACTTGCAATGATTTTATACGCATATCTATTGCTAGTGCTGCATCCAGGTGCTGTTTTGCTCAATTATTGATTCACTATCACCCTGTAAGAGGTTATTGATGTGATACACCTTTTCATGTCAGTAATTTGCACTTTTTTGCCTGCGTTTTATATCTCTGGTAACTTCGACCATGTTTTCTATATGATAATTCCTAGGGTAAGTAAAACTTGGCAAGGCAAAATAGGATTCCCTCTCGAATATTTATACTAACAGGATGAACGCAGGATCCTTTATGGGATCCCAGTGGTAAAACCCCGTTGTAATTGCCCTGTGGTTATTTTCTCCGAATACCAATAAATAAGGCTAAATATAGACGGATCTGAGACAATATGTCAAAAATATAAAAGTAGTGGAGTATTCCTTTACCGTATATCCGGCTTTTGTCTTAATCTTTGAAAGAGATAGATATCTCGCTCTGCGATACTTATTCACCCCGTCGATGACAAATAACAATCTTTCCGTTATTTGATATACCCCAACGATTTGTGTATGGGTACCCTTTTGTCCCGTGAAGCAATACCTTTTCATAATAGTGTTTCTATTCTGGTAGCCGTTTATGTTTGTATTTTGATGTGTTATATACCATGATTTTTATTTCTAGACCCCTGTTATGCTAATGAGCCTATGTTTCATGAGGTTTCTGTCTCATATCTCCTTCCTTAGTTATGTCAAAGGATACCTGTTCTCAAGGCACAGTCTTGGGAATTTTTTGTATTATTTATGTGATACGTATTTTACGAGCATTTTTTTATCTCCTTCTAATCGTGGATCTAATATGAAATTCCCACGGTTTTTACACCTTGATCTTTACACTTCATTTGATAATGACTCTGATTTTACCATCCTTGGGTTTTACGTAACCAGAGGTGGGGTTTATCCATCTGGATGATAGCTGCGTTTTATAGCGGCAAAAAATCCTACCGCCTTCTGCCTTCGATGGAATCATTTATGTTTTCTATTGAGTATCCTGATATTGATTATGAACTCGGCTTGGAACTTTTTACTATGAAATCACCGCGTATATATACCATTCTTTAGCTCTTCACTGTATTAACTTTTCCTCTTCCTGAGTCTGTGTGTTTGGAGGCCTTGGTTCTTGATATCATGTCTTATATTTCCGATAACCGATACTTGGCTAAATACTCTTGTTGGAATTGTTGTTATTGGAGTCCACGAGCTCCTGTGGGTTTCCCGTATGACGGCTAGATTTTGAGTGCTTTCAAACCTTTATGTGGTCTAAGTCAAATATCGCACCCCTAGTGTCCACTATGTTTTTATGTGGCATCTATCCAAAGTCCAAACTTCGAAACAGTATGCGTTATATTACTCTTACAAAGAGCGGAGAAATATAATTATATCCTTCTGTACCGGTACAGGTATTTGAACCATGACACTCTATCTGAGGGATTTGCGAGTTTTTATCGCCGAAATGATTCACGTAACATTACAAAATGATGGTGACACATTCACTTGATAGCACTTCAAAAATCCTTGTTCTGAGAGCCTTTTTTGGCCTTCGAAAGCAGCAACCTAATTCAGTGGTAAAATTTTCTGTTTCTCAGAAAGGTATCCCATGTTTCCCTTCACTAAACCGACGCCACTTTACTTTTACTTGTTGGCGTGCTAACCGCTTGAGACCCACCCTTTTCTCAATCTATTACTTTTGACAAACAATTCCCTTTTACATTCCATCTCCTGATATCCGGTGGCGAAAGTTCTAATCCCCCAGCGACCTACCCAGTGCCGAATTTGAGACTAACTAAGTGTATCTGCCTTTACCCTCCCTGACTTATGTTACCGGGTACCCGACTAAATGAAATCCCCGGAGGTTCGCTCAACCGCCAAGGTTGTTTCTTTGAACATCGCAACCTCTACTATTTTTTTTTCTTTTCCACTGGCAATACAAGGTTTAAGTCTTAGATATATCGTATTTCTATGTACCCTTTGTCATACGCCTCAAATCTCACTTTTTTTCTTATAGTACAATACCATGTCACCACCACTCTTCCAAATCGTCATCTTTACCGTCATCAATGTCATATCCAACGGCAATACCTTACCGTTGCAGTATATTTCAAGCCATTCCTCTGGAGGCTGGTTAAGCTTCATTTCCGGCGTTTTGCTTTCAAAGCGGTCGGTGATGTGGGTTAAAAGCTTTTTGACGCGTAAGGAGTGGGTCGCGTTCAATTTTACGTTGGAGTGGTCGATGGCTGGCAAGTTGTCGCCCTTTTTGGCACCGGCCTCAAGTTTCTCTCGAACGACGAAGCCAATCTTAGGCTGTTCCTTTTCAGGGAAACTGTTCATCAAAAACCCCTCACCTATCCATCGTGGAAGGCCATCTCTCACGCCCTTCATGAAAGCAGGATCGTCCAATCTCGTCTCCAAATCCGCGGCAGAAAAACAAAACAAGTCAATCGAGTTACCAAGACCGTTAAGGTTTTCCTGCACGATGATCTTGGCGGTGTTAGGCAAATTGGGAATGACCGGGGCCTCTACCGCCGCCAACAAGGAATCCTCGAGAGAGACGTCTTGGTGCATGTACTTCTCGCGCACTTCCGCGAGCATCGTGGAAATGTTGTCCTTGCTGATGTCATACTTAGTGCTGGCGGCGTTTTCGGATGAATCGCTTTTGCATGGATTACCATTCGGGGTGCCGGTAGGGGCTGGGACGGGTACTGGCGCCAGAGGAGTGGGGGCCTTCTTTCTACCAAAGAGCTTGAACTTTTTATCCCCCTTGTCGATGTTGGCCGTAGGAGTAGGATCCACAATCGGTGGGGCCATTTCAGTCTTTGGTAGGATGACATTCTGTGGGTCCTTCTTCAACTCAGTCAATTCATTGAATCTCAAGGCTTCGTCTAACTGGATTTCCTTATCCAAAAACGGCTTTAACAAGCTGCCAAAAATGATCTTGGCGAGAGAAACTCTTTCATCACCGTTCCGGGGCGTCTCACTATTGTAGCCGTCCCACGTGTAATTGGTAGAGAACTCGTCCCAGTATATTTCTGCGTCCAAGTACTGGTTCTGGTTGAATGAGATCACCATCTTCCCACCCTTGGTTTCCACTTTGCACCACTGCGGTACGCTTTCGCTTGGCTGGTTCTCGGAAACAAGCTTGTCAAACTTTTCGATCAACAAAGAGTGGCGGTGCTGGTCGTCGTTGGCGTAGTCATTCTCGTCAACCTTGATCAACGTGGCCTTTGTTCTCTTGAAGGTGAGCAAGTCCCACCAGAACACCTGGCCCTTGTTGGTCAAGCTCATCACGGTGCGTCTGTTGTTCAAGATAATTGCCTTGAGCAACGCGTTATCCGAGAGCGCCTGGAAGGATTCAAACGGCTTGGCGTTGAAGGCCCGGAAAATCTGCACCGGACACGGCAACGGCTCGCGGATGATGTCCACCTCGAACCCATAGAGTAAGTCGTCATCGGACTCTCCAGTAGGGAACGTGGTGAATTCCGTGGAGGCACCACCCATAGAGCATAGGAAAATGGTTTCAAACTCCTCCTCTTCTTCTTCCTCCTCTTCCTCGTCGTCTTCGTCGTCGGTGTTGTGGTTCGACCCGGAGCGCAGGCTCCTGTCTTCGTTGTTCAACTGCTGGTCCAAAGTCGTGATCTGTCCGATTCCAAACACTGTCATCCCGGGGTTCAGGCTCATGGATCTGATTGACTTTGCCCCGTGGAGGGGGTGGTGGAACACTTCCTCATCGTCCGACGACAACAAACTTGCCAAGTCGTTACCGGCAGCCACAGCCAGTACATCACCACCAGACTTGACCAACTCCACGTTCTTTGCCAACTGGTAATTCTGCAAGGCCTCTGTCCTTGGCAAAAAGTAGTGGTTGAGCGAGTTGTTGGTGGCGGACCACAAGGTGCCATCGCCCATCGCGTGGATATCCAAGATCCCGCTGCAGTGGTTGTTTTGTGAGACGATGGTGTGGATGCCTAAGGCATCATTGATGGCGGAAAAGTCAAAATCGCCCCCATCGTTCGACGCCTCAAAGAGTGACGGGTGGTTGTAGTAGCTCATGTCCGACATGACTACATTGCCGAGCTTGTCGCCCGAGTAGAACCGGTTGATATCACCGCTCACGACATCCGTCTCGTTCACGCACAACGACCACACCGGGGCGTTGTGGAACTCGAAGTTTTTTACCAATTTGTTCGTTCTGAGACACCAGAGCTTGATGGAGGAATCGGACGAACCGCTGAGAATGTACTTCTCGGTCAAAACCAACGCCTTAACCGTGTCCTGGTGGCCAGTAAACTTTCTGATCCCTAACGACAGGTTTGTGGCGGAATCCTGGGACACGCGGCTGTCTAAAAGCGCAACAATATTGTCCGGGCCCCCCGACGCGATCAAGGAGTTGTGCGAGGCAAGAGCGTAGATGGACCCGCGAGGGTGGGGATTCACGAAGCTAGTCACCTTTTTTTGCTTGGTTATATCCCAGACGGCGATCTGTTTGTCAAGCCCCCCGGAGACGATGATGGGCGAGCTAGGCGAGCCCTTGTAAGGGTTGGATAACGCCTTAACGTAGTCGTCGTGAACCCCCAATGTGGTGCTGCCAGAACTGTCCAGGACATTGGTCATTTTGATGGAGAGGTCCAGCGACGCTGACACAAGGAGCTGGTTGTGGTTCATAAGCTTCAAGTCGTTGATCCAGTCCGAATGGATGCTGTACTTTTCCACCACGTCGTAGTCCTGGCTCCGCGGCTGGCTATGCTCCATCCGGATGGTTGCATCTTCCAACTCGATGAAGTAGTCATCCGAGTAGTCAAAGTCCAAGCTGGTGGTTCTGGCAGCGATGGAAGAGATACGGTCATCCGTGGTGACCGGCTCGTCCCACTGCGTGACGGTTTTCGGTGACCATTGCAACACGCTGCCCTCACGTCCGGCCGTGAAGATGTCCTGCGAGTCTGGATTGTGCTGGATGGAGTTAACACCGAGGAGATGTGACTTTTGTTGCGGGGAGTCACCCAACACGATGGCGATACCCTTTTGAGACTTCATGGAAAGGGAAAATTCAATGGTTGAAGGCGCAAATGAAGTGAGAGGCAAACAACAGGCTGGAGGCGTTACCAATATGGTGTAGACAATGTGACTGAGGGCGTTACTAATATGATGTAGACAGGATGGCTGTCGGATAAGGTGTTTGTCGCCTGACAATAAGATTCCCGTTGTACTTTTCTTTACCCTCCGTTTTCGGCGCCCCCTCGTGCAGCCCGGAGAATGTTTCCCCGCGTAGAGACGTCGAGCTGTGTGCAGGTCAGTCGCTCACGGACAATGTTTCGGGGACGGCTGATGGATATAGTAAAACAGCTTCAATATCGTAGACCGAAGGAAAGGGACATTAAGGAAGTAGGTTCCAGCGGAGCGAAACAGGATTTTGAGCGTGTAGGTTTCAGTGGGATGTAAGAATATCTAGTCCCTGTACCCCATGGGAAATACAGCCACAACCCCGTGTGCTTACTGGGGCACACACAGCCCATCGCCAATTGGCTGAAATATGATCGAGTAGCATCGACATTCAGATATTGCAGATCTTGTGTCTTGGAGCAGATTATAATAAAGAAAAGGTTGCCGGTTCGTCCCTCGCAGGAGGGAAACGAAAAAATATCTCGGAAGGGTGATTCGAACACCCGATCTCAGGATTTCAATTTAACATTACAGTCCCGCGCCTTAGCCAACTTGGCCACCCCGAGTTATGGATGTTGGGACCTATTTTGTGGTAGGCATACCCCGCTGGGGCTCCACTAGTTTGCAAAAACTCTCTAGATGTTTAGGCAAAGTACCTTTCGTCAATATCCTTAAAGACTCCTAGGCCACCGAGATATCTGTCTATGCTAATACTCGCTCATACTTGTAAGCGGAAATGACTCATATGTCTATGTATCAAGCATGGCGGAGGGCTATCCGATGTCGTTCGATATTAACTTTGGATAGACCCCGTGGGTGATACATAGCGACTACTTACAAGAGTTTGCATGTTAAAGAGAATATATAGCCTCCCTCTAATCTTATATCCTAGCTGTTCTAGCCCGAGTTGCGTTTATTAAAAGCCCCTGTTCCTTAGCGAGGGTTTACTCTGACATTTCTCTTTAATAGGATCCTCCGAACATTGTTCACTATGGATACACAAACGAATGAGTAGTGATACCTTGCCTTTAACGATGTATAGTACGACTTGTTTGCCTCTTTCTGTTCTTTTTTCTAAGTGGTCAAGTTTCTGATATATGAAAATATTTGAAGGATTAAAAGGCTAGCTCTCAATTAATGAATACTGTCACCTGAAGCTTATGTTGGCGTTGGCCCACCGTAGTACAAACCAATGAATAATAGACATTGTTCAATATCAGTTTCCAGTTCAATATAACGCTTAGAATTTATTAATGGACTTGCAGTATAATAAAATCTAATTTATATTATACATAAATATTAATTATAAATATTAAATTTCAGTTTGATACATATAACAGGTGGGTACTATAATAATTTATATTTATGGGTAATATATATTTAACTGTCCAAACATACTGATTACGGTTAAGGATATACCCTGGGAAACTATACCTGTGGTATATCTAGTAGGTAATAAAGGATACTGTTAGCTAGCTAAAAGAGAATACTTTCCACCTGTAAGATATACGCGAGAGAGGGGTAGTCGGTGGCCTCATATACTGAGGCGGATACGATGACAGGGTATCCGCTTATCAGAGGTAATGGACACCGACTTCCGTTTAGTTAAATGGCATCTTTACTACAATACCAGTATAGGTATACAATTACGCTATCTGATATCTATATTGAGCATCGAATGGACCCCATTTATTTATATACAGGATATATCAGAACGATCCGTAGAACGCATAGTTTATGCTCTTACAAGGCTTTTCACCCCCCTCTATGCCGGCGATTTCCTGCGCGCTCCGTGATCAACCCCCACATCGAAAAGAAAACCTTTGTCATTACAATCATAATTTTCATACAACCCTCACAAATTAAGAATACCCACAATGGTCAAATTACACTGCCTTGCCGATATTTGCATTATTCCGGTGAGTACCTTTCCTGCTACCCTGAAAGTCAGTCAGCCAGTCTAACCTTGGATAGATCGGAACCCCTACGGCGTCAGTGAGTGACTACGTGACTGCTTGTGTCAACTATGTGGCTCAGAGCGGCGTCAAGTACACCCTACACAGTGCCGGGACCACGTTGGAGGGCGAGTGGGACGAAGTCATGCAATTGATTGGCGAGCTACACGAGTTGTGCCACAACGAGTTGGAAGTTGTTAGAGTTCAAACCGACATCAGAGTCGGAACCAGAATCGACAAGGCGCAAACTGCCGCTGACAAGGTCAGAGTTGTAAAGGAGAAGTTGGAGGCCAGGAATTCTCAGTAGACCACTTCCAGACGCCGTGCTAAGCCCCCGGATGGACAGCTAGATAGAGATATAGCAGACTATTGGTATCCTTTGGTTAGAACAGGCAATTTATACACGTCGTGAGCTGGGATAAATAATCAGTGTATAGTATACTTTGACAGTTCACACAGCTAAACTTGTAGACCAGCCACCGACGAGGATGCTCCTAGTTCCGCCACATAACAAAAACACAGATTCTCAAATTAAGCTACAGACGTTTCAAAACCAAATTTGTTGTTAAACTAATATACACGTGAAGAGAAGGGGCGATTACCGCGAAGTATGTTACATATCAACCATGGTCCGAACTTAAGCGGAGGAGGAAGAGTACTTGGTGACGGCTCTGGTACCTTCGGAGACGGCGTGCTTGGCCAACTCACCTGGCAAGATCAATCTGACGGCGGTCTGGATTTCTCTGGCAGAGATGGTGGACTTCTTGTTGTAGGCAGCCAACTTGGAGGCTTCGGTGGCGATTCTCTCAAAGATATCGTTGACGAAAGAGTTCATGATGGACATGGCCTTCTGGGAAATACCGGTGTCTGGGTGGGTCTGCTTCAACACCTTGTAGATGTAAGAAGAGTAAGTCTCCTTTCTGGTCTTAGATCTCTTCTTTGGGCCATCGGTGGAGGAGGCAGTCTTCTTAGCAGCTGGCTTCTTCTCGGCTGGGATCTTAGCGGCAGGTTTCTTTTCAGCTTTTGGGGCCATTGTGAATAGTTATGTAGGTTATAAGGGGTGAGAACCGAGAGTAGATTTGTTTAAAAAAAGTGGGCATTCCGAGTCTTTTATAGACGATCGAGCAGAACGCAGCCGGACCGAACGTGACAGGGGAAGCTTCCTCATGGACGGGCGCGTATTGGGCGGTGCACTCCCTGCGAGCGAAACCTGAGCACTTGCATGTTTTTGTTTACACTTAGTTGCGGTGTCTTTCGTAAACAAAAACACAGAAGAAAGCTGGCGCGTAATGGTAACCGCACGCATAACGCATTTTCCCTATCACCTTTCACCTTCAAGGTTAACAGAGTATACCACGGATCAGTATACAAGATATAGGGGATATTGGTATCATCCGATAGGAAAAGCACCAGCTAAGGAAGATATTCTACTAAATGAGAGGGAGAGAGAAACCAGATAAAGGGGTGACAGATAATCGTGTGTCCTTGATAAGTCCCCCCTTACAAACCAATACTCTGTAGCGGCGGTACAGACCCAAAAGGTAAACAAGCTGTGTCTGTCATGTCTTGTGTCTGATGTTAGGAAAAGTTCGCGTTTGCGTGTACTTACCATTACGCGCCAACTCTCGACTCACCTTGGTTTCTTTTTTTCCACTTAAACAACAACAAACAACAACAACACTTTGTATCCCGCAGCTCTACGGCCCTTGAACAGGTTGCCGGTCGCCGGCATATATAAGCTGCCTTCTCCCACCTTTCTGTTTCAATTTTTCCTCTCAATCTCTAATTAAATATCTGTTTGTTGTTGTTCTTCACGAAGCTTCTACAAACTCTTTTTTAAATTTCCTCAAAACACATACAAATACATACAATGTCTGGTGGCAAAGGTGGCAAAGCCGGTGGTTCTGAAAAGGCCTCTTCTTCCCGTTCTTCCAAGGCCGGTTTGACTTTCCCAGTCGGTAGAGTCCACAGACTCTTGAGAAAGGGTAACTACGCTCAGAGAGTTGGTTCTGGTGCTCCAGTATACTTGACCGCTGTCTTGGAGTACTTGGCTGCCGAAATCTTGGAATTGGCTGGTAACGCTGCCCGTGACAACAAGAAGTCCAGAATTATCCCAAGACACTTGCAGTTGGCCATCAGAAACGATGAGGAATTGAACAAGTTGTTGGGTCACGTCACCATCGCCCAGGGTGGTGTCTTGCCAAACATTCACCAGAACTTGTTGCCAAAGAAGTCCGGTAAGGCTGCCGCCAAGGCTTCCCAAGAATTGTAAGTGCTTCCCGCCTTACGCTCTTTACTTCTCAACTGATCCGGCCATGCCGCGTCTTCTGTACATTATTACTTTTCCGGGTTCTGTTCTAATAAGATGGTCTTATTAACCTTTTTACTTTTATATTCTGAAATATATCTGTTTTTAACGCAAACGTAGAACAGCTCGAATGATATCGAGATAGGACGGCTGATCTGAGCCATGGCTTAGAAGGGGAAAGTCTGCCGAAGCACTTCACGGGACTAGCTGCTTGTATATTCTCCTAGGATACGGTCAAGTAATATGAATAAGGCAGCAAATAACAAATGATTAACACCCTCTCCCATGGGTACCTGACCCGTACTGAGGAGCAAGAGGTGAAGTTATTATGCTAATTATAAATGTAATATTAATCTGAAGGTCTCTGTTATACAAGGCAGTCTCGTAAATTCTCAAAAGTTGCCACTGATGGAGCTCCGATAGTGCCGGCTGCTTAGTAAGATTCAGGAAGTCGTGCATATACCATCAAACTATGCTTAGCAATTCGTCCCATTCTTATCTGCTGATCATATTCTGATTTACAACCAATATACTTCTTTATTCGTTAGTTATTAGATACTATGAAATTTACCCTTCTTTCCCTCTTCACGCTTCTCATCACGGCGGTGGCCGCGCAAGGCGTACTCGAGCTCACGAAGAAGAACTTTGACGAGGTTGTGCTCCAGGCCGACAAACACACCTTGGTGGAGTTCTACGCATCGTGGTGCTCCCACTGCAAGCGGATGCTCCCACAGTACGAGGAACTCGCAGAGTTGTTCCATTCCAAGACAGACAACGTCCAGGTGGTCAAGATTGACGGCGACAAGTATGGCAAGTACGCCAAGCGGTATTCCATCGAGGGCTACCCTACGATCAAGTTGTTCAAGAACGGTGGGCTTAAGCCGGAGGATATTATCGAGTTCGAAGGCAGCAGAGATATGGAAAGTATGCGCAGCTTCGTGCTCGCGCATACCAAGGTCAGCTTGGAGCCGGTGAAGCTGGAGCCGGTAAAGCCAGAGCCTGCGCCGGTAGTGCGTCTTTTCGACGCCAACTTCGAGGCCAAGGTGTTGAAGAGCAGCAGACCGTCGTTGATTGCGATCACCGCTTCCTGGTGCGGCCACTGCAAGAACCTCCACCCGGAGTTTGAGGAGGTGGCACGCGTTTATGCCCATGACGACATCACCATCGGGGTCGTGCAGACCACAGACGAAGAGGAGACCTCCTGGATCAGGAGTACCTACGACATCAAGTCGTATCCAACAATCCTCTTCTTCGACGGTGTGGACCCACAGCCGACACCGTACTTGTCTGGCCGCTCATTACCAACCTTTGTCGAGTACATTAACGCCAGAGCGCACTTGTACAGATACCTCGACGGTGAGTTGCTTCCGCATGCCGGTGTAATTACGAAGGTACACGATAAGTTGCAGGAGATCTACGCCGGCGACGACGTGCACGCGGAGTTGGCCGAATTGGCCAGTGAGATTGAAAACGACGACTGGATGGCCAAATGGGACACCAGCAGCTACTATGTTAAGTTGATCAACAAGGCGTTGAACGGCCAGGAGGAGTTCTACACCAGAGAGCAGACCCGTTTAGGCAAGATCTTGGAAAAGTCCGGTGCCAGCCTCGTCCAGGACAAGAAGGACACCTTCCAGAAGCGCATCAACGTGTTGAAGAGCTTCCAGCAGGTTTCCAGGTAGACTATCGCGCCCGAAGGTTAACCAAACAGAAGAGTGTCTAGTTATTATCCGGGAGTCACTTTCAAATACCAGGATATAAAGGAGCTGGATAAGGATAATAGTAGCTTCCTATGCGATGGTCTAGACTCATTAATTCCAGTCTATTGTAGGTTTATTAGGCAAAATATGCTTACTATATAGTCATTTAACGCTAGATAGAATAGAAAGTTCACCAGAGGTCACGTAGCTGCCCTGCCAGTCTTTCTATTTCGAGTAGAAATTCAGAGATACAACTGAATCCAGTCCACAGCCTGAATATATATAAGTCGCACTTTGCTCTCTCTTTCTAAGCCTAGTTAGAAAGTTATCAAAACAGTAAATAAATCGATGAGAACCGAGTAATAAATATTCAGCAAAGTTTCGTCAGTTAAAACCCCAGTCTCTAATACCCAAACAGATAGTCTCCCGCGATCCACCGATTCACCATATCCAACGAATTTTCTGGCTGGTCAAACGGAACCATGTGCCCGGCATCAAAGACCCTCAAGTATGTGAATTTGTCATAGCTTTTCACTTCCCCGGCCCTTACCTCCCCGTTATACCACGGTCTTAACTGTGCCTTGTGGAACTGTTTGTGATGCTTATATTGAAGCTTTTCGGCCCACGCAAGGTTGCCCATCCAGTTGCACTGATAGTCTTTGTCGCCTGCGTAGAGCAACACTGGGATCCCGGCGTCGAGAACCTGGGCAACATACTGCATGTACGGCTTGGTGCGGTCGCCGGAGCCTATAAAACCCTGCAGCACGTCATTACTACACAGCTGAAACACCCGGTGGGTGTCAGCCCCTAGAGCCTTTTTCACCTCGTCCAAGTTCATGTAAGCCGTGATATACTCACCCTCCACGTAGCAACCGTCGCCCATGCACTTTCTACGAAGGTCGTATGGGTTGAGGTCCGTCTCCTGGGTGAGCGCACCCTTGATATGCTCCAGGCAGTAGACGTCCGCCGGAACGCACGTGAATACCGAGGGGTCGTCGTAGCAATGCTGTACTAGCTGGGCACAGGCAGGATACGCTGCGCGCATGGATGCGCACTTCTCTGGTGAGAGTACCGCATGGTAGCCACCACGGCCACAGGCCATAGGCTCGTACCACGCGTACTGCGTGAGCGAGTCCGTGATTCCGTTTCCGATAATCACCGAGCTCAAGTTGAACGTCCGGTGTGGGTGCTTCAAGATTTCTGCCGCAAACTGCGGAATGTAGTGGCCCGCGTACAGCTCGCCCGAGATATGGAAGTTGTTCAGACGAAAGTGGGGGAACCGGGCGAAGAAGAGCTCCATGAATGCGTACATGTCGGCGGCAGAGGCTTCAGTCGAAATCACTGACCCCGACGAGTACGAGTAGCCCACACCCACGGGTTGTTCCAAGAAGATTACGCTGGCGTTGGAGTTCCACGAGTGGGGATTGTGAATTGGCTTTAAGCCCTGCGAGATCTTTGCCGGCCCGAGCTCAAAGAATAGTCCCGTCATTGACGAGCACCCGGGGCCACCATTGATCCACAAAAGCACAGGGTCAGTCAAGGGGTCGTTTCGAGACTCCACAAAGTAGTAGAAAAAGTGTTTGTCTTCGTCCAGGATGTCCAAGTACCCAGAGTGCTGTTTCACGCTCGGGTCGATACCCAACCCCTCTGGATTGGTCACGCGGAGCGAGTGATACGGAAACTCCAAGGGGATTTTCGTTTTTTCGATTGACTTGGCGACCATCTCCCCTTTCTGGTACTGCGAAATTGTGTCGAGGAGGGTTTTCTGGGGGAGGGCTGCAAGCTCCTGCCAGAGTGCGGGGTCAAGGCGATGTTCCATTTGGTTTAGGATGGCAAGGTCGGGGTGCACAAAGACATGCTGGTCTAGCGGTTGGGCCCTGGTGAAGGTGCACGCAAGGAGTGCAAAGAGCCATGGGGTTTTCATCTTTTGGGGGTGGGTGACTGGGGGGGTAAGAGATGTGATTTTTCGAGCAGCCCTTGGGTATTTATATAGTGGAGTGCTCCGGATATGTTTAGATACAGGTTATACATATTCCGTTTCCTCAATCTAGACTTAACCCCCTTCAGGCAGCTTTCTACAGCTTTTTGTTACAACTGGGTTAGGATTCCCATTATACAAAGCGAGAAGATGCCGCTGATTATCTATTCGATAAATAAGGCGATTTTAGTGTGATGCAAAAGGGGCCACTATCCCCCTCGCCGGAATCTTTTAAAATCTCTGAAGGCTGAACTTTTATTGGAATACATCTCAAGGCAGGAGATTTGAACTAGATATACGAGAAGACGGTCAGCCGGCCTTTATATAGACCGGCTGGCGAAACCCTGCCTCGCTTAAGATGGGGGTACCCATAGCTTCATTCAGAATGGAGCATCTACAGTACTTTTACTACAACAGGTAATCAATGGCCTATGACCCACCATGTTAGATATGAATGTGAGAGGAAGCATCCACCAGTATAATCCTTTTTAGGCGTTTGACTGTGAATTATCCCACAGAAACACAGCTTACAAGCGATAGACTCCACACAAAGCCTAGTTATGGCAAGACTCTTATCGGTGTTAAATCTGAATTAGGAGCCCCTGGTTAAGACGGATGCATGAAATTAGAGCCGCGTGCTCAAACGTGAAAAAGGCCTCTTCCCAAAAGGGAAATGAGGGATGGCTCATGTCTGTCGCATACCAGATAATGACCGAAAAGCTAAAGCCCAAAGGGACTCCTGATAGGCCAACTAGGTACCGATAAGTCTTCTATGGGACTATATAAAATTTGAACCTTGAAGGCAAGCTGTCAACAAAGTTAGGAGATACTCTAGCAGAACGATTACATGATGCCTGGATTCTATGCAGTCCAATAGTATGCACGATTGTTGGGCAGGGCCACACTTATATAAGACCTCCGCATTTCTCAAATACGACGTCTAAGACCAAACTCAGCTCACAAAAACGACAATTATGAGACTCCACACATTCTCCCTTGTAGGGCTCAGTGCAGCCCTTGTCTACAACCCATTCAGAGATATTCAACATGCTTTCCAGAATCCCTCCTTAGGCAGTTCCATCTTCCAGGAGGCCCAAGCGTTGTTTGCCACCGATCACGTCTCCCAGGACCCCGAAATCCTCTCGGTTTGGACTGAGTTGGAACACTCCATGCCAAGTAAGTTGCGTGAGCAGATGCACGCCTTTGACGCTTCCCGCTCTCCAAGACACCCCAAGCTGGCCGTTAAGCCAGCCAAGTTTGACGAGACAATCTCCAAGGCAGATTTCCCTAACCACTCGCTCCGTATCAAGAAAACCAGGCCCGAAGTCTTGGGGATTGACCCCGGCGTGAACCAGTACTCTGGTTATTTGGATATCCTCGACGAAGACAAGCACTTCTTCTACTACTTCTTCGAGTCCCGTAACGACCCAGCCAACGACCCCGTTATTCTCTGGCTCAACGGTGGCCCTGGTTGTTCGTCCATGACGGGTTTGTTCATGGAATTGGGGCCAGCGGCTATAAACGGTGATTTGAAGCCGGTTTTCAACCCGTATTCGTGGAACTCCAATGCCAGCGTAATCTTCCTCGACCAGCCGGTCGGGGTCGGCTACTCATACTCCTCCAAGGCAGTTTACTCTACCGAGGCAGCGGCGCCAGACGTCTATTCCTTCCTCTCTCTCTTTTTTGAAAAGTTCAACCATCTTTCGCGCAACGACTTTCACATTGCCGGGGAGCTGTACGCTGGGCACTACATTCCAAGATTTGCAGCCGAGATCATCCACCACCCCGAGCGCAGCTTCAACTTCAAGTCCGTACTCATTGGCAACGGGATCACCGATCTGCTCACTCAGCAGCAGTCCTATGAGCCAATGGCGTGTGGTAAAGGTGGATACAAACAGGTTATTTCGGACGAGGAATGTGCACTACTTGCGGAAAAGTACCCACGTTGTGCTCTGCTTTCGCAGATATGTTACGACTCTCAATCAGCCTTTGCCTGCGTCCCTGCTTCTATCTATTGCAGCTCCATGATGAAGCCGTACATGGACACCGGGCTCAACCCTTACGACATTAGAAAGAAGTGTGTTGGTGATTCGCTTTGTTACGATGAAATCTCCAACGTCCAAGCCTACATGAATCTTGACGAGGTCAAGGAAGCTTTGGGGGCCGAGGTTGACGTGTTTAACTCGTGCGATAGGACCGTGGGCATGCATTTTAGTGCTACGGGGGACGTAGCGAAACCCTTCCAGGGCTATGTTACCGAACTCTTGGAGAACCAAATTCCGGTGTTGATCTATGCTGGGGACAAGGACTATATCTGTAACTGGTTGGGGAACCAGGCCTGGACAAACGCCTTGGAGTATTCGGGGCAACATGGCTTTGCCAAGGCTCCGGTCCAGAAATGGTATGTCAATGGCGAAGCCGGGGAAGTCAAAAACCACGGCAACTTTACCTTCTTGAGGGTGTTTGATGCCGGGCACATGGTGCCATACGACCAGCCAGAGAATTCTTTGGATATGGTCAATGGTTGGTTGGCCGGGGATTATGCTTTTGGAAACTAGTCTTAGCGCAACTCCAGTGTTTGCGATCTGGTAAACCATCTATAAGGCGTACGAAGAGAGCTTTACTATGGCTTAAAACATGTCTGCTCAGAAGATGGTGTATACTTAGCTTCTATCAATTCTTTATTGAAGTATTTCGTAAGTTTCAGCAATATCTGGGATGGCTCATTTAAATCTATATAAAAAGGGATGTATTACAGGTCCCCAATGACATTTCGCTATACACATCTATATCCGTCTCAACACTGCGACGTTCGCTTCCATTGACGACCTGATCCCGTTCAACACCAGCTGGGCATCGTAGCCTACCAGAATCCCCCAGTCCAAGACTTTAGACTCCAACACCATAAACTCTTGCAGCTGGCCCTGCTTAACGCTGGCAACTGTCTCGTCTCTCAACGCCTCCAACTGGTTACCGCACATATCCCTGAGCTCGTACACTTTGGTATACTTCTTTGGGAAGCTGTGCACAGACAAGTACAGCTGGACGGACTTGGCGAGCTCGGCAACCACCATATGGTGGTGCACTGCCTTCCAGGTTAACAACTCACTGCCCCGCGGGGCCGGCGGTGGGCTCTCCATCAGACTGAGCACCGCATCGATAAGCTTCACATCCTTAGAGGTGTGGTACTGCGACAAAGCTACCATAATCTCGACCGACCACTTTTCGATAGCGGTCAACTCTGGGCTCGCCCTTTCCCTCGCTAACGCGAGATTCATTTCCTTGTGCAACTGCTTCACCTTGGCTTCGCTGGTTTCGGTAATAAGCAACTCCTTGAGGAGCTGGAGCTGGCACCAGACGTTGGTCTGCTTTGGCCCAATAGCCATTCTGTCCCTGACCTTCTCGTTGGTCTGATTGGTTCCAAAGAACCAGTGAGTGCGGAAGTCTCTGTTATCGGACTTGGCCACGGTTTCAGAGCGGATGTTAGCAGCTTCGGTGTAGCCCGCCCTGACCAATGCCTTGTTCCCAAGAAGCTTCCCTAACTTGATCGACTCTACTGCCGCAATCATCTTGTTCACACTGCCAACAAGCTTGTTCCCGAGATCAACCATCAGGACGATTTTGTTGTAGCTGCCCTTTTCAAACGCTTCGTTGGTGAAGTGCTGGATCTCGTACGCTGTCTGGGGGTAGAACTTGTTCAACTGCTCCAACTTTTCGAGCATCAAGTTATCGGAAAAGTTGATGGTGGAGGAGTGCCTACCGAGCAAATGGTGCGACAAGAGGTCGAGCTGCATCTGCTTGATGTTCATGACGTCGTAGTGCTTCAACGCGAGGGAGGAGCACGAGAGGAACGAATAGAGCTTTACCAACCAGATCCGCAAGTGTGGTTCGTGGTGGTCCGCTTTCGCAGCAGCTTCCAACAAAACAAGACACTTCGCGGCGCTCTCGACAAACTTCCCTTCCTCCGCCTCGTCCAAAAGAAGCGCACAGTTCATGAGAAGAAGCTCGTCACCCAGGTAGAAGTCTGTCTTCTCTTTGGATTGAAGCAATCTCTTGGAGGCTTCATAGTATTGAAAGTTCTCGTTGATGAACTTTTTGGTGCTGAAAGCACTCGTTCTGAGCAAGAGCTTGAACCGCTGGTGGTTGACCACCCACGTGAGAGTGTCAATGTCGGTGACCTCCGGCTTCTGGGCCTCCAAGTACTCTATAAACTGCTGGGAAGCAAAAATTTCGTCCGCGTGGAAGCTTGCTAGGTCGGGATACCCGCACGGCTTGCTGCCAAAACGCTCGTAGTACGCCACCACCGGCGCGTGCAACGACTGCTTCAACTCGGAATGGAGCGCAATTGTCGCCAAAAGGGTGTTACGCGAGCCCTTGCCGTTATACGTGCCCAACAAATCCCGCACAATCTCAGACTTGTCCAATTTCAACCCGCTGGTGATGAGGTGCTTCCATGTGTTGTAATCGTCCAAGTTGTAGTCGTAGAGGATCCTGACAGCGGTTTCATACAAGGCTTTCCAGCTCTCCATCAGCGCCAATGTCTCGAGAAGAATGATCTGCAACTCCAAGTCCAATTTGTTGGTGCCGGTGAACGTCTGGATCGCGTCAACCACCAGTTGCGCCTCCTGGCCAGCCGCCTTGGAGAGCTTTGCGTAGATGTACACTTCCTGGCAGTTTTGGAACGGCTGGAGCTTCTCCATCATCCTCACGCCTAAACTGGGAAACAACTTCTGCTCCAATTCGGTCGTCCCGGACTCCAACTCCACTGCCATGTAGCAGCACAACGCGGCATAACACGTGTAGTCACGCTGCTTCGCACCTCCGAGCTTGGCCAAGTACATTGCCGCCTTCTGCATTCCGCGCGCATCCATGTTATCAAGATTCATGCTGAACCAGCTGGTAATGAGCGCCATCGTGGGGTACTTCTTAGCCGCGTTCTCGTACACCAGCATCGCTTTCTTGTACTCCTTTAAGCTCTTGAATACGATGGAGAGCATTTCCAAGGTTTGTGGGTCAGATGGTGTCTGAGCCGCGATCTTATCAGCAAGGGAACTTGCCTCTGAAGCCTTGTTGCCGTGGAGGTATGCGTATGCCTGTAGCGTGAGGTAGTACGTGGACTTTGGCTGTTTCTTCAACTGCTTTGTAATGAGTTGTTGCGCCTGTTTGTGCGCACCCTCATTGATGGCTGCAAAAATAAGCTGATCCTTCGCTGACATTGTGGTTGGAAAGTCAAGCGACCGTGAGTAGTACCAAAGGAGCTTGTTTTAGGTGATTTAAGTTCAGGTTGCGAAAAGTGAAATTTGACCGGCACATAAGTCCAAGCTAGACTCTTTGGTTAACTTCTAAACGTATTTAAACGGTTTTCCACGGCTTTATTTATATCCATGCCATGCAATAAGATAATTCAACACACCTCTACGTTTGTTATTACTTGATCTATTTATAAATAAAAATAGCTCAATCTAATATTTTTAGCTTAAAAGCTCAGAGCAGCTAGCTCAGAGCAGCTAGTTCAGCATCAAGCGCAGAGGCTCTGTGGTGGAGCTAGTTTCCAAAGGTGTAGTCCCCTGAAACCCATCTGTTAACCATGTTCAACGAATTCTCCGGCTGGTCGAACGGAACCATGTGGCCGGCATCGTACACCCGTAAGAAAGTGAAATTACCATAGTTCTTGACCTCACCGGCACCCTCGGCTCCAGTGATCCCGTGCCACTTCTTCATTTCCGTCTTGGCAAACCCTTCATGCTCCGTGTAGTCCAAGGCATCAGACCACGCATGGTTCCCCAACCAGTTGCAGATGAAGTCCTTGTCACCGGCATAGAGCAACACCGGCACGCCGTGCTCCAACAACTCCTTTACGTACTGCTGGAACGGCTTTGGCCCATCCCCGGAGTAGATGAAATTGCGGAAGACGGTATCGTCACACAGGGTGTATATGTCAACCTCAGCTCCCAAGGCTTCCTTGACCTCATCCAAGTTCATGTACTCGTCAATGTAGTCCATCTGCTTGTAGCAGTTCTCGCCGTCGTTCTCGCACTTCATCCGGATGTCGTATACGTTCAAGCCGGTATCGGCGTACGGCCCCATGAGCTTGTTCTCACAGTACAATTCAGCCGGAACACACGCGAAGGCAGAGCCGGTGTCGTAGCAAGACTGCACAAGCCTCTTGCAGCGGGGGAAGGCACTGTCCATCGCGGTACACTGTTCGTCGGTGATCACCTGTTTGTAGCCGCCCTTTCCACAGGCCATCGGCTGATAATAGGCGTACTGGATGAGCGAATCGGTGATCCCGTTGCCAATCAACACAGAGGTCAATTCAAACGAGCGGTCCGCATGGTTGATGATCTCAGACGCAAACCGCGGGATGTAGTGTCCTGCGTACGACTCGCCCGCAATATGGAAGGCGTTGCGCAAAAACTGAGGAAACTTCTGGTAGAAGAGCTCCAAGAAGGCAAAAACATCCACCGCTGCAGCATCCGTGGAACCAACCAGCTTGGATGAGTAGGAGTAGCCCACGCCCACTGGCTGTTCCAAGAAGATCACACTGGCGTTGGAGTTCCACGAGTGGGGATTGTGGATTGGCTTCAAGTCAGCCCCAATCGAGGCTGGCCCGAGCTCAAAGAACAACCCCGTCATCGAGGAGCACCCAGGGCCACCGTTGAGCCAGAGAATCACCGGGTCGTTCGCCGGGTCGTTCCGTGACTCGAAGAAGTAGTAGAAGAAGTGCTTGTCTTGGTCAAGGATGTCCAAATAACCAGAATACTGGTTAACTTTCGGGTCGATCCCAAGCTTCTCCGGGTTTGCCTTTTTTACCCTAAGCGCGTGGTTAGGAAACTCCGTCTTGGTGACGGTTTCGTCGTGCTTCGCGGTAGGACGCTTGGCCATCGGACGGGCATGGACCTTGTCACCCCTTCTCTGGAACTTGTCCATTGCCGCCTGGAGTTTCTGCGGCATCGACGTTTCTAACTCGTGCCATACTGCCTTCACGTCTGTGTCGTGGACCAAGGGGCTGGCGTCAAACAAGAGCTGCGCCTCCTGGAAGATGGAGAGCTTTTGGGGGAACTGGAAGACTTTTTGGTCAGAAAGAACAGGAGAGAGGCAGATAGCCCATTGGAGTATAGTTTGGAGTTTCATTGGGTAATGGTGTGGTAAGGAAGACGAAGGGTGATGGCTGTACAAAGTTATATCTTTGCTATGACCCCCAAGATTTTCCCCAAGTCCGGCACATAGTGGAGCCGTGTGAAGATAAGGCGAGGGCTTATCATGTGAACGCGAGTGACTCAGAAAGGGGTAGGGAGCGAGTATATGACAATAAGAAGCAAAATGGTATCAAACAAACGAATAATAAAATTAGGCACACCGGGATAAACATCTAACTCGTGTTACCAACCGAGGCACCCCCGAAGCTCAAGAGTGTCTTATCCTCACCGTCTGACAAAGCAACTTGCCTTTTTCCATGTGCAAGGATTATGGACTACAGACCGGAAAGGTTGTGCTGGCTCCGGTACAGCTCATTATAAAATGACTCGTAGAGATCCTATCATTTTATGTACGCTTTAAGTTCTTGTAATCTTTGAGACATGGGTGGTATAGTCAAGGATTGGCCTGAGCTCTTACACTACATACCAGTAGTCCATTGGGACCTGGTTGACTCTTCAAACTCGGTGGTCCACCGGTCTAAGTTGTCTGCGGTTTAGACATGTTGACCAGTGCTCTATGACACACTGATAAAGCAAGCACTGCAGTATTCTCTATACAAACATCAGATACACACAACGATACTTATTGCTCTACTGCATATTGCGTGGAGGGTTGGCCGAGTGGTCTAAGGCGGTAGACTTAAGATCTACTGGACTGTGTCCGCGCGGGTTCGAAACCCGCACCCTTCATTAATTTTTATTTTGACAACCGGATGTGCAAGAAGCTACGAGATATCAATCGTTAAGATTCGACGTGTACTCAATTCAGATCAACAGGTACCTGCTTGAGTGGTTGAAGGGGTTTTTTATCGATTCTAGGAGTTTGGTCCTTGAAAGACGCCAACCAGCTACCTCATCTTTTGGTTCTCATGATCAGCTTTCAGAGCACAATCCTCTCGGGGTTTACAGATTGCATCAGTTTCGTAAGTAAATTAAAGTAAAGAGGGAATAATAAAGAGTGACTCACATTCAGCAACACAATAAAAGAAAATAAAAACACTCCTACACATGATAAAAGTATTGAAAAAAAAAAAAAGAAAAAACCTGGTGCCACGACAGCGCAGCGCTTGATCAAAGAGATCCAGTCTCATGCTTTCTCACTTAGGCGTAATCGCTAGCCGATAAAACCTCGTAGTCAGATTCTGTGAGCTCGGAATCGCTGAAAGCTTCGGCTTCGGTGGTGAACTCCGGGTCCGTGACAGCGGCAGAAACGTTAGTGGAGCTATCCGGGAACAGAACAGGGTTCAAGGGTAAGATACAGTTTGGAGAAGTGACCTTGGAAACGGGATCCATAAACACTGAGATAGTGGACTGACTTGGAGAGCTAGCAATAGATGCTTGCTTAGGCGATTCCCGAGGCAACCTTGGTAAGACCATCACCGAGGAAGATTGCATTGGGTTGAGGAACGAATCTCTCATCAGCCTTTCTAAGATTTCGACAGCTTCAGGCACAAACCCAATCTTGACCTTGGAAGCTTCCATTCTTTCAGACGCAGTTTGATCTTCAGACTCAACCTCAGGCTCAGACTCAACCTCTGGTTCAACCTCAGACTCAACCTCAGACTCAACCTCAGACTCAACCTCAGACTCAACTTCAGGCTCAACCTCAAACTCAGCTTGTCCTTCTGTAACAGGCTTGCATTCTCCGATATCCAAGGCACAGCCAGAGCCGGTAAGCACACCCAGCATACTAAACTCAGAGCTGCCATAGTTGTAAATCTCCACCTTGCATCCATCCTTAAGTGACAAGACATTTTCCGAAACAATGGTCTTGGATCTGCCTGGAAGAATGGCATGATCGCCCAAGTAAACCATATGGGTATCCTCCGGATTCTCAGTTGCAACGTTCAAAAACGAAGCCGGTGGAATGGCAGATACCGAACCATTCTGAACCTTAACACGGCTCTGCTTGCCCTTGGAAAAGAATTCGACGTTACAAGCAGATTCTGCAGGTTGGGAGATTGGGACAGCGTTTGCGGCTGGTATAACAGCGGCTTCAACGAAAACATCCTCAGTAGCTAACTTGGATTCAGCAGCAACGTTGGCTGAAGCAACACTGATAGGGACAGGCTCGTCCATAACCAAACCAAGCTGAACAAGGTCCACCAACCTGTCCGCATCTCCACCCACAAACTCCAACAACTCAACGTACTTTGCACTATTGTCCGACATCTTCTTCAACCCAGAGATATCTTGGGTCTTAAACATCTCAATAACACTCTCCATCTCGTTTTGGTGGATTGTGTCAACATCGAGTACGATAGTTTCATCATTAGTCTTGGGCACTCTGTACTTGTGGCACCTTCTGAAACCACTTGCGTACTTTTCTGGGTTCTGGTAGAACTCACACACGTTGAAGATGTGGTTGCGACCGGCGTCGGTGTTGTTGATCTCCAACATGTTGTGCGTAGAAACATGGTTTACAGAGGAGTGCTTACCACCGTGACATGCGGAACACAAGTCGTAGTCAAAACACTGCATGCACTTGTAGCGAGATCCAGTGACTGGAAGGTCACATCCGTCACACAACACGTGCGGGTGAACCAACGGTATAGCCTCCAGGGTATCACAGGCAGCAGATGCGGTCGAAAAGGAAGCGGCAGCTGTATCATTCTTAACGCCTGGGGGAGGCCCAGGAGGTCTGACCACAAACGACTCATGGATCTCCTGTCTCTCAGCCAACTGCATGCAACTTTCATACACATTCATCATGGTGCGAATAAACCGCGTAGAGAACCGAACAGGGTTAGTGACGACCATGAACAAATGACTGGACTTGTGAAAATCCCCAGACACCTCCACAATCGTAGGAGCGTTGTCTCTGGCGCACGACAGACAGTAGTCCACATCATCACACTCCATGCATTTGAAGCGAACTCCCCTGATCATAGTATCGTCACAGAAGCCGTCACACGTAACATAGCGCTCCAATGACGAGTAGAAGCTCTCGTTGAAGGTACTCTCCGCAACCATCTGCGTAAAAACCGACTGTACGGCGGTGAGTGCATTCCTGAAGGCGTCGCTATTCTTGTGGGTACAGGAGCCATCGATTCTCAAGAAGGTATGCCAGTTATGGTGTCCACCGACGGTAACGTTGCTGTTGTAGCAGGCCTCACAGAGATCGCAGTCGTCGCACTCCAAACACTTGTACCGGGTTCCACAGATATAGTTCCTGTAACGCGGACATCCATCACAGGTGATGAGATTGTGAACCAATGGGGAAGCAGGGATCGGTTCCGAAAACATTGCTGTGGAGGAAAACGGACACTCCGAGCGGAACGGTTGCTGAGCCGGGACCTCTTTATTTAAACCTGCAGCAGCCTCGGCGAGCACCGACTGAATATGCAGGGCCAAGCCACCATTAAACAAAGACTGTACCGCCTCAGACTGCATGATCTTTTCAAACACCGGGTTGAGATCAAAGGTGGGGCCTTCCTTAGCCTTGGACTGGCTCTTTTCATCGTACTCAGGCTCTTCTTGCTCCGCGGGGGCTGGCTTTTCCTCAGCCGGAGGCGTTTCCTCATCAGGAACTTCCTCCTTTTCCCTCCTCTTCCTGATGTGCAAGTAGACACGGTTCTTGACCTTTAAGCTTCGCTTCAAGTCGCCCAAGTCTGCGTCGGTTTCAAGCGGCACATACCCGCTGTGTCTCTTGGACTTTCTTTTTACCTTAAAGTGGGCAACATCAGAATCTTCCTTGCAAGCTTCCTCCAACGGTGGAATGGCGCTGGCTAAGTAGCGAACAAAGGCGGTTCGGGAGTGTAACGTGCCTACGATGGTTTCGTAGGGGACCTCGACCACCCTGGTGGCATGGTCAAACGTCACACTAACCGCTACGGAACGGCGGGATTTTGGGCTCATGGCAGTCGTCAATATTGATAATAAATGAGGCTAATAACAAGCTGGTTGTGTGTATGTGAATGAAATGAAATAGGTGTGTGAAAAGGGTGGCAAACCGCAGCAAGCTTAAATTGTGTCACAGAAGATCGCGATAAGATAGGCGGGGGCGTAGATCAGGAGGCACTAATTAGACGATAGACAAATTAGGTGTCATGTGACAGGCTTGTGATACTTAGGCACAGTGGCGTCACTACGGATCACGTGATCAAAGCTGTCGGAATGTGTAATGGCTGGCATGTCTATTTCATCGATATCTCATGGAGCTTCTACTTGGTAATTTTACCACGAGGCTGATCAGAGTAATGGTTTGCGAATTTTATCAAGAAAAAAACAAAAAAACAACAAAAAAACAAAAAAACAGCCTCGTTTTTCGAGGTTCTGAACTTGTGAGCAGGGAAGGTGTAAAGTGCAGTATTGCACCCTAGGACACCAGCCCACTTTAGTCGTGCAAGGCAGGATTATCGGTACAGCCACTACATCATCTAACCGTTGCTTATACGCTCTGAAGGTTTAACGGCCGTCTTTGCTCCGCCATATTACCAATCACTCATTTGACCAATCATTACCGTTCCAAGCCAGGAACCAACCATAAGACCCGTCATTAGCACTCATTCAATGCTCGTGCCGCCTATGAACTTCGGACTTGTCGAGGAGGGGATCTACCGCTGTGGCAAGCTCGAACAGATCAACAATGCCTTCTTAGAGACCTTGCAGCTCAAATCGGTGATTCTCCTCGACGCGGAAAAGCCACCACGCCAGCTCAGGGTGTTTTTCGAGAACAACGAGACGGATATTTACCACTTGGGCGGGTTCAGTATCTCTTCGTCCTTTGCGAAGAAGAGCGGGGACGGCGAAGACGACGAAAAGGCCCACGTTTCCACCACAAACACGTCCAAGGCCAGCTCCAAAGAAAACCTCCAGCTTTCGGGGTTTAATTCCGAGGAGTTTACCAGCATGCCCTCCAAGAACGAAGAGTGGATGGTGATCAAAGGCCTGATCATTGCCAAGGTGTTTGAGTTGCTTCTCAACCGGAGGCTCTTCAATGTGTTGCTTGTAGACTCCACTGAGACGCTTGTGGGGGTTTTGCGCAAGATCCAGCGCTGGAACTACACCAGCATCATCAACGAGTACCGGTTGTACGCCGGGAACAAGTCCAACTACTTTGCAGAGAACTTTTTGGAGATGGTCAGGGTGGAGTTGCTTCCACATACGTCCATCACCCCAAAAGAGCCGGAAAAGACGAGCGAGCAGTCTAACGAAGCCCCAAAGCCACCATCCCCCGTGCAAGAGCTCCCGCCAGTCAAAGCAAAGAGGAAGAGTATCGACGAAGCGTGGGATAAGAGAGGCGAAACAGATGACGAAGACGAGGGCCATATGTCTGGCTCGCCCAAGATTCCATCGGCCTTGCTCCGTATCGTAGAGCTTCGCAAGCAGAAAAAGAGCCAGGAGAAGCAGGAACAACAACAGAAGGAACAGGAGCAACTACAACTACAGCAAAAAGAGTTACAGAAGCAGCAGCTTCTTGCTGGTCCCCAATCGTTTACATACTACAAGTCTTGGAACGATAGTGACGTGAAATTCAGTAAGGTGGGTGTCACCAAGATGAAGCTTCCTAAGGAGGAAGACTTGCCCAGCTGGTTCGTCAGACAAAGAGACTTCTGGGAGAAGAATCTTAATATCAAAGGTGAGACATACTAGATCCATAGTAAGACCCAGGGGAGAGGTACCACCGTTTTGACTAGAAGGCCTGCGCACTATACCCGTGCGACGTTCCAAGGAAGAGAAAGGCCAATCGGTCCACTTTTGTCTGTAGTCGGATCTGCATTCTCCTTCCCCGCCTGGCGTCGATATCCGGGATCCGTGTCTTGCCGTAACTGCCTAAAATGCTTTTACCCAGTTGGTTGAAGCTGCGATGCGGCATCCGGTGGCTATACGCTCTTTCCTTGCCATGTTTCATTCTTGGTTTGGCTGTTGGTCTATGCTTGTATTTGGTTGTCTTGTATTTGGTTGTATTGTATTTGGTTGTCTTGTGGGGTTTCCGGGACCTTCTAAACTTCGGCTTTTGCCGTTGTGCTGCTCTGAGAAATTCTCCCAACAACTCATCCTTGCTGGAATCGCCATGCTTGTGCAGGAGCTTCCCCATGCGATGAGCGAGCACCTCTCGCACCCCCTTCCGTGAAGTTCGCCTGGCCGGAAGCGTAACAAAGTCGTCGTCGATGTCATTGTTGGCCGTTTCACGGGGGCGTTTCCCAAAGCTCCATTTATGGTGCCACCCCCTGATTTTTCCCATAGCGCTGCGAGCGGACCGGAAAACACCGCCCAACAGCCTCAACTTGGCTTTGAGCGATGCAAAAAATCCGCAAAGCGTCCACCGGGATTGGTCTTCCCGGAATATGGAGGCCTCAGTATCGCTTGGGGTATTTTTTACCAGCAGGGTTTGGGGTTCATGGACATCAAACACTCGGCTTCGGTCAAATGTTCGCTCGTAGTCGAAAATTGTGATCCAAGTTGGAGGGCTCAACCCCTTTGGCGGTTGCAAGTAGTATTTATAATTTGACGGTTTTATACACGTGGGAGCACTCTTCACCGATTGACGTAAGATAATTGTGTTCCTAGGGGTGTTGAAGGTACCGGGATCTTTTTTATGACTGGGGCTGACGATGGAGCCAATCTCCGCGCTTGGCATCGTGTAGTGCTGCTCTGGCGAGTTATGTGGTTGTTGGTTTGTTTCAAGGTACACACCTAATCGTTTCAACACCTCTTTACCACCGTCATAGGGGTCCAAAAGCTCTGTTGTGAGGCCTGCAAGTAAGATGTCTGCCACCTCGCCAAGTAGAACCTTTCTACCCCATGCTTCGTGCAGCCGGCTCAATAGCCAGTCAACAACTCGCAATTGGCCCTGCGTACCAATATGTCTAATTCCTTGTTGAATGCAACCTGAAACATCTCTGCGCGATTTATCACATGAGGCAGAACCTTGGATCAATTTCTGGATCACATCGATCAAAACCTCATCGTTGATGCCCAGGAGAAGAGATGGCGAGTGTAGTAAGAGTTCCATAAACTCCACCGAGGCATCGGGGTACTGATTCTCCAAGAGCGGAATCACCAAACCTCGGACCACCTTATCGACTCGGGGTCTGAAATAATGAACAAAGTCTGCGTTGTCCATCCGTGCCCCCAAACGAGCACTGATCTCTTCTAATGCAATAGATGTCTCTTCAGAGTTAGAATACGGCAAGGATGCAAGGATCAAGCTGATGGCAGCCAAGTCCCCACTGACCCTCGAAGGTTTGCGAGGATGGCTGCACCCTAACTTAACTGAGTCGCTATCCCAGGTATTTTCTTTACCAGCAGGCCCTTGCTTTTCTCTACGGCTTGCAACCTTAAATGCACTTGACCGATTGGCCGTCGCGTTGAGAGACGTATCGGATGGCATGGTAGCGATTGTGCAAGAAAATGACACCAAGACATAGAATGAGAAGGGAAATATTAGAAGCTAATCAGCGTAAAATGGCAGTGGTGGCTTTTGTGATATTGCCACTAGTGGGACTGCAAGGCATTTGGGGCAATTGCGGCACCCGTTGCCGATTTATTTGCAGGGCCCAGGATTGATAAGGCATGCACTTTTAACCCAAGACGGACCTTTAGCTCTCTGAAGCCCCATCGCTTCGAAAGTCTAGGTTTTGCATTTAATCAGTGGGCAGAGATGTCCCTTTACACTACTCACCGTGAACTACAGATACTTTTTGTATTCGCAAGACTTTGAAATTAAACTAAAAAATCAATAATGAAATTGACAAACTAGGTTAAATCGCTTAATCGAACAAACCGAACCCCATGTCGTCATCGGATTCCTCAGCTTCCTCAGCAGCTTCTTCTTCGGCAGCGGCGGCGGCAGCTGGGGCAGAAGAGGTGGTGGCAGCGGCAGCCTGCTTGGCAGCCAACAACTCTGGGTTGTTCAACAACTCAATCAATTCCTCAACCAAGTCGTACTTGAAGTTCAAGGCAACGGCCAAGCCCAAGACGTTCTTGTAAGAGTTGACAACAGAGTGACCAACAGATGGCAAGGTTGGGTAGCCGACAGCCAAGGAGATGGAAGCAACAGTGTTGATGGCAGAGACAAAGTGGGAAACCAATTCATCGTCAGTGATATCCAAGATAGAGGATGGGAAGGTCTGACCGTTGTCGTAAACCTGGACAATGGTCAAACCGTAGGTGAACGGAGAAATGTTTAACATGTTCAACAAGGAGGCTTCGGATGGACCGACCTTGCTGTTGGCCTCGACAACCTTAACATCGTTGGTGATTTCAATGGTACCTCTGGCAATCTTGGTTGGGACACCCAAAGCCTGGAAGAAAGAGGTCTTACCCGGTTCCATACCGGTGTTACCGGCTGGGACCCAGACGTCAGCTGGGGCAACGGCACCAGCTCTGGCTGGAGCGGCAACCTTGTTGGCAACAACAACGTCTCTGATGGAAGACAAGTCAGAGTTGGTGAAGATGAAACCAATGTTACCCTTAACGAATGGCATCAACTTTTCGTATTCTGGCAAGTCGGTCAAGAGACCTCTCAAGGCACGTCTGACCATAGTGTTCTTACCCATCAACACGACACCTTCACCTCTCAAGGCCTTTCTGATTTCGTGCATCTGCTGGGAGGAGACATTGTCAACACCAACGATGAAGATGGACTTGTATTCTTCCAACAAAGTTCTCAACTTAGCGAAGTATTCGATTTTCTTTTCACGAGCGGCCCCCATTTCGATTCTGTTTATTTTAAGAAGATAGGATGTTTAAGGTTCTCAAAAATTGATAAGGAAGAAAATTTTATCCCCCTTGGGCGGTGTGGAAGAAAGACTTATTTTTCACAGGGAACGAAAAGTTTGGAGGAGGTTGGGCGTCGCCTGGGTGAAAATTTTAGACTCTCGCGAAGAGGCGGTGCAATTTGGAAGCCCTAAGTACTGTCACATGATATGCACGTGGGAGGACTGCTTTAGGAAAAGGTTTTGGTCCAAGTTCGATAAATTGGTTGGTGAACTACTACATGAGGCCGTTTGAGGCCTAGTTCTAGTGGCTGTACAAGGTATACTCGTATGACGTAGGGAGAGAGAGATTAGACCTTGTGAAGCTAAATCTACACTTTGGTGATACCATATTTATCATTTCTATAAGGGCCGGGACTTGTAGGCTACATAAATCCCCGTATGAGTGCTTCCTGGTACTGCTCCATGACACCGTTGAGCTTGATAACCACCCCTGCAGCCATACTGTTAACCTTCGGCTCGGTGATTCCCTCCCATGTGGCTTCTATCCAGCTCTGAAGCTCTGTAACCTCCGCCTGGTAGGTCTGGGCCAACCACTGCCCATCGCAGCAGTCGATCACGATGAGAACAGCCGTCAACATGGCCTCCAAGACGGGAAGGTCTTCGGTCCGCATGGTTTTCCGTAAGCCGGTGATAAGGTGCAACATCTCCCCAATCATGTCAGCCAAGTCCGGGGAAGACGGGTACGCTGCATGGAGCAATAAGGCTAGGGTCTTGACATAGTGGCCGCTCAACACGGGGGAATAGTGGCCGATGTTGATGCCACCGCCGAGCTTGTTCCAGGCAGCGACTAAGGGGAAAAAGAACGCCTTTCCTGCGATTTTAGTGTAGTTATTGGCCACTGGTGGGGTCTTTTGCGCCTCCTTTTGCCTGACCAAGTTTCTGGAGATCCGCAACACCTTCCCTGCCGGCACGAGGTGGTTTTCGAGCTCCTGTTTCGCCGCCTGCAACAGACCGTCCTGAATCTCATTAGCAATAGCGTCAACCCCGAAGAGCAAGCTCTGGTGGTCCTCACTGTCTGTTTCCTTGTTGAACACGACAAACTGTTTGTGGAGCTGTTCTGGGAGAAGCTTGGTCGGAAACAGCTGTTTCACATACGACTCGGTCACTGTACCATCCTGGTAGCCTCTGAGCTCACGGGCACCAAGACTGATGGAACTGAGAATGGCCAATCGTTGCTGCAAGGAGTAGTCACCAGCCATGAGAAGCCTGACCAAAAGCTGGGGCACAGCGGTGGGTAATGCCACAACCATCGCCACCAACCCGTTCAACTTCTTCTTTTCAAAGTCGTCCGTGCCATACTCATCACTCATACCCACAAAACACTTGGTGAGTGCCTCGTAGTACTGCATCACTTCCTGGCCAAACCTGGCTTTCTGGCGGATCAAGGTCGGTGCGATAGTCAAGGCCATACTCACACGGTCGTACGCCTGGGGATGGGTCTTTGCGGTTGTGAGATAGGAGAGCAAATCATGGACGTATACCGGTTTGGCTGGCTTGACGGCCGCCGTGACGGTTGGATCGTCGTCGTCGGAACTCTCGTCATCAGAGTCGATCACCATCCGCTCGAGCTTGAGCCTGTTGGAACCCTTGGCCGCTAAACTGCCTGATTGTGGAGGGATAACCGTCTGGTGGTTGGTTGGGACTGGTTTTGATACCTCTAGGGATTCCCAGAGCACGGTGCCCTGTCTTTCAAACGCAGCGGTCTCAATAAACCTTATTTCGCCAAACAACTCCAACTCCTGTTCCTTGGTGGTGCTGAAAATAGACGATTCACCGGCCTTTTCGCACATTTTGTCAGCCAAGACCATCCCGAGAGACTTGACGTTGTTGGAGAACGACCCCAAACGGGTGCTGATCCCCTCCAAAAATACAGGGCTCTTCAAGAAGCGCTGTATCTCTGACTGAGGCAAATAGTATACAAACACTAGTATAAGCTTTGAGTAGTCCTGTTGGGTGGTAAGCGGGGACGCTTTGACGAAGGAGGCATCGGACCAGATCGCTAGGAGGTGCTCAAACGTGTCGCCCAACACTCGGGTGTCCTGGGAGAGGAGTAATCCAAGGGCGATGATAACTCTGTCGTCGCTTAGTGTCACGTTTGCCCTCATCAAATGCGCCATATCCATGCGCACGTTGAACTGGCTAAGCAAGTACGCAAAGGAGATGACCTGGCTGTCTGAACCGGACACCGGAATCCTGGAAATATAGGCAACCAAGTTACGTGAGATGAAGCTGCGCTTTGCTATGGGCGTAAGCTGGGTGTAGAGCTGAAGCAAGTACGGCATGTTGTTGCTGGAGCAGAAGAGACCCAAGAACTCTAGTGACGCAGTAGCGTGTAAGGACAAGAGTGAGGTGACAAAGGGAGTAATACTACTCACTGGACAGCTTTCAGACATAGTTAGAATTTCAGTGCTGAGCCACCGGGAGTACTGTTTTATATCGAGGAACGTCGCTAGGTTGTGGCTGGTGGTTTGTTCGGCTATTGGTGACGCCTCGTTAAGAATTCCCAAAAGCTTCCCTTTGAAAAACATTTTTTCAATCTCCTTCAACTCAACCCTGTTTCCGCGTGCCTGTAAAACCAACTTTTCGACGGACCCCACTTGCAATACGTCCATAAGGACCTCAAGGAGTACCGCCACCTGGGGGTCTTTACCAAGCGTTAGCATCTGGATTCGGGAGGCCAAATTGCCTATGCCCACAATGCTGGTAAATATTTCGGATATAAGATGTTTGCATGACCCGTCTAGAGAGAAATAGAGGTCGGGGAGGACGTGACTGATCAAGCTAGCCGCTGCCTTTAGCTGGATAGACGTGGGCTGTGAGGTGAAACCGTCAGCCACAAGCTTTCTGAGGATATCTTCTAGCTCAGAGAGTGATGGTTTTAGCGACAACCGGTCGATTAAACCGGATAAATCGTTAGTCATTGCGTGGACGGTTGAACAAGGAGGAGCAGCTGAAAGAGGCGATTTTTCATGGCGGCTAAATCCCATGCGAAGGATGAGCTGAGCACAGGCTAAACGCAGGATATCTGGGGTAGCCAGGAAGTTTGTCTACCCGGCTGATGTTAGCTCCACTACACCGGGTAATTGATTAGAAAAGAGTGACATAAACCGAGAATTTATCAACAACGTGAGAAATAGGGATTGAGCGGTCTAGTACGGGATTTCCTGGGTAAAACAAAGTAGTCTGAGGCTGTACTTAATCTATGACTTGGTGTGATCGGTATTGTAGACGAGCATAGACCGAATTAAATCGTCCAAGAGGGAAGGGACATACTTCAAAGGGAAGTGAGCTGAATTGCCGATATCGGAGGTTCAAAGTGACATCAATATTCTGTCAGCTTCGGTTTGAGAATGGGAAATCATAATTTCTCGGAAAGGTCCTATTGGCGAGAGATTGAGTTTTGTCATTATTTGGGATCAGGAAATTCACCACCAAAGTTGAAGCTTTGAGCAATGTTGAGTTCACTGAATCTGACTACGAAAATTTACCAGCCAGTGATTACACCTAAGTGAGAAAGCATGAGGCTGGATTGCTTTGATCAAGCGCTGCGTTGTCGTGGCACTAGGTCTCCCCAATTTTTTTTTTGTACTTTTATCATGTGTAGATGTGGCCATTAAAACAGGCTAAATCCGGTCCCAATAATTGTACCTCAAGGAAACTAAAGTCAATGTTGCGGCACAATGACGAGTGGTCCGCTTTGCTGGAAAATACACCTAGAAATGGCAAGGTTTTGTAAAAAGAAATTCAAGAATCACTAGTATTAGGGAGCTTTCTCAGTTTAACCCTGCCACTATTTAGAAATGGGAAAATAACAGAAATCATGGGAGCTTTATTCTTAGAATGGCTTGTTATAGCCTTGAATGAGGGCTGGGCAACTGGCACGGCTGGTACTCAGGCCGGCTTTTATACCCAGGGTACCCTCCAACCAAAAGCGGCAACATGCTGCATTATTTCCCGATCCAGCATCGTTATCTGCGTTCCGACACGTAAGGTACCTCGAATGGCCAGGTGTGGTGCAAGTCGGCACGTAAGCCGACAAGCGAAGTGTACAGTTACCGGGACCTGAATCACGCTAAATTGTTTTAGGCCCAATTAGTCGCCGATTCGTAAAATAGAGATACACATTGCAATCCTCAAAAAGCGATATCTTACGATTATCCAGCTTCAAACCAATTACTATCAGTCATATAAGGATATACATTTGAGTTTGAGGTGCCACAAATTCATAACAATCAGACACTCAACCTTTGGCTTTGTTTCATATACAGATCAGTACGTATCCACTATCTACGGCGGATGGCGATTTGGTTTAAACGCAAACGTGATGGTCGATATGCGGGAAACGGGACATACAAACAACCACGAATGCTAGATACAACAACGTTGGATCCAGCGCTGAATGGGCCACCACTTACTACACATGTATTACCCAGACTCTACACTATAATAACCATTGTTTTACTCCAATGGACCACGTTACTCTCAATTACACTCCCCCCGAAAGTCAACATTTTTCAAAGACACGCTGCTTATGGCTGCCATTTACTGCCTTTAGCCATTTACAATCTCACCATCTGCTGACCCTTTCCGCTATCCATACTAACCCGCTAGATCGATGTTGAGACGAAACACGCGCGAGAGGTCGGACGCACACGACTTCCACTATGCGCCCAAGCCACGGCGCTCCATACGTGCGCTTGTAGTGCGTGCGCGGCAATACCGCTGGCTGTCAAAGGTCATCCTCATAGCATACCTCGTTGCCATCGCTATCGGCTGGCGCTTCTACAGTTACAATCACCCGGCGGCGCCCTACCGGGCCGAGCCCACTGAGGAGGAGCCTAACTACACGTTTGTCGACCCGCGGAATGACGATGCGGACGTGCTCTTCCCTGCGGGCCAGGAACAAGTCTTGGAGTCGTTTCCCTACGCGGCGGACGTCTCCGTGTTGCCCAACTCGCCATACATACATGTATTCGAGACTACTGACTTGCGCTCGACCTACACGATCTACCTCGAGACGATTGCATCGTTTTTGGTCGAGTCAGTCAACTCTGGGGCCTCCTTACAACCACCACAGGTGCCGTTCCACTGGCAGGACTGGATTGACTTGAACATCTTGAACCCGTTGAAGCGCGAGAAGCCCAACTGTTTCCGTGTCGGAGCCCTCGGAAGCACCAAGAGAACCGCGTGGGATGGCTGCGTCGAGGACAAATCCAAGGCCCGGGACTCCTTAGGATTCAGGTTTACGGCGCCCGCGCTTTCGCATGAAAGCGAGTTCCGCTTGTCACTTCGCGGCAAGTCGTACGTCCACTCGTCCGCGGCGAACCCGCAGAAGCTTGTTTTTTTGAGCGGCGACTTGGCGTTTGTGTTAAAAGTGGCGGAGAAACAGCGGCTCGTCAGCTCCAACTTGATCAGAGGCTATGTCAGCGCCAAGGCTGCGGCGCAAAAAATATCCACGCAGGAGCTCGAGCGCTTACCGATTCTGCCGCTTGTGGAGATGGAAGCCATTGCGAATACGTTGGGAAATAGCGTGGCTAAGGATAAGGTCTATGGGCCGGTGAGTATCCCAATGGAAAAGTTTACCTATGTCGAGGACGAGGTGTTGATTGCGGCCGGCTATGCGGCCCGAACCAACGGCGAAAAGCACTTCCATGACGTGTTGTACGAACGCGACGGCCAGAACGAGCAGTTGGGTTACGACTGGCGCTTTTTCCACAAGAAATTGAGCACGTTGCAGCACCGCGCGGCGCTCCACCACACCATCCGCGCGTGGTTGTCGTTCACGCACAGCATCGGACTTGATACGTGGCTTTCGGACGAGTCGTTGGTCGGCTGGAGCCGTAACGGGATTGTGTTACCGTGGGAGAGCGTGGTACACTTTGAGCTTCCGGCTGCCGATTTGGGCCGTCTTGCGGCATCGTTCAACCACTCCTTGATTGTGGCGGATCCTACGGAGGGAACTGGCAATTACTTGATCGACGTCCAGCCGTACTTCTTGGCCCGTGCGCGCAAGAACAACGGGAACGCGTCGCCAGAGGCCCCGGACGCCAGGTTCATTGACACTCGCACCGGGGTCTACATTGAGCTCTCAGGCTTGCTCACCACGGATAAGGCCGTCACGGTTCCGGACCAGACCGACGGGGCGTACCAGGAGGATGCGCGTGACCCCGCGAAGCGCGGCAACTTTTTAAACTCCGGCATGGGCCATTTCTACCACAAGGACATGATCTTACCGCTCCGCAAGACGCTCTTTGAGGGTTTGCTCGCCAACGTGCCGAAGGACGCGGAGGCGATTGTGGCCCGGAAGTACCCCGACCTTGTGCTGTCCACCGAGTTCTATGACTATGTGTACAAGGAGCATCTCCGTCTCTGGGTCCCGCTGAACAAGTGCCGCTACGTGCCAAACGAGGACATTGAGTTGTACGCCCTGGGTGGGTCGTCCTTCATCGGTGCCTGCCACGACGCCAACATCTGGCAAGAGTACAACATGACGCGCCTCGCGACCGCCTTCAAGGCGAAAGAAAACGACACCGCTGACCCGATGGAGCGCAGAGTTGCGCTGCATGACCAGTCGGCACCGTTGTACCCGGACAACTGGTTGGGGGACAGGATCAAGGGCTTGAACCGCCACTACGGGTATCCGTTACCGGTACATGCCAATACTTAGGTATATGTATAATAAGATAAGATTAATAGACGTAAAGTCTACGCCAGAGTTGGCGGGCACGATTTAGAATGAGGGCTTATTGATTATAGCGCGAGGTGTTTAATTGCACGAGATGGAAATCTTCCAAGGCGCAACATATGACAGACTGTGTTAGTATTGCTCTGAGCGGCGTAGCCAGAAACTGGCTGTACCTTTACTTAAAAGCTATAGCAGTTTTGTGTCTACAAATGCTTTTCTCTACATCAGAACTGGCTGGATTATCCCCTGTGCTTCTATCTTTGATAGTTTATAGATCTAGATCGTTCCAATGTGTACATTTGGTCTGCTAAGGGCCTAAGGAGGTAGCCTGTGTACCGTTTCTGTCTCTGTATGATTTGCCCTACACGAATATCCCAAAAATTATTACTGATTAAACCAGAGTTATTAGGCCTGGGTTGTAAGTACAATGCACTTTAATTCTCCATCCCGATCGATGAGCTTCTGAGAGATTATCTATTAACCCAGTCTATGGGTGTGACAAGTGAGAGAAGCTAAAGGTGCTTCTACACCCTAAGACAATGCTGAAATGGAAATACACAACCTCGATAGAGTGTCCAACCACTGAGAATTGTATAGAATTGATTCGTATTTCCCTTTCATTTTGCAGTAGAACGGTTTTTATGGTTTGAACGCCTTTGTTGGGGTTTTATCACTGTTTCCCGCTTGTATATCTCTTGCTTTAAAGGGGGATATACACTTTTTCCCTTAAATTATCATCTTAATGCCACTCTTTATGACTTTCCCCTTTCTCCTTCCTCTCCCTCCTCCTCTACCCCATCCTCATCTCGCTCCTCGACATTCGCAAGGTACTGGCATAATAACGCGCGCTCCGTATAGCTGAGCGAGGCCACAAGCGTTTTGATCTGCTCCTCGGGTTTCTCTACCTGCCCATCCTCCGGCTTGATCAACAGACTCAATTGCTTGGCCTTGGAGAGACACCGTTCTACGGTGAAGGCCGGGCCCAAGGCCACACTGACACGCTTCCAACGGGCATCCCAGTCCTGCTCTAACGCCAACATCAACCGCGTCTCTTCCTCGGCCGACCAACTGGCATTGCGGTCCTTTAAGCAGCGGAGGTAGCGCATCTGAATGGCCTGCCATGTGTGACGCGACGCAATGATGCGCGATATGTCCTTCCACGAGTAATTGAGCACCTCTTTGTAGTAGATAATCGACGAGTCATCCTCTGGCGTCCATTTATAGTGCCGCTGAAGCACTTTCCGCGGCGGCTCTTCTGCACGTTTGGGCTCTTCCGTCTCCTCAGACAACCGCTTGCGGTCGAGATCCTTCACGAACCGGATCGTGGGCTTCGGAGTGTTCGCCTGGAACGCTGCCGTTTCCTTGCGCGTCATGTCCCAGAAATTGGGTGGCGCAAAGAGCTTCTCTGAGCCATACTGCTGCTGCATGAGATTGCGTTCGATGGCAATGTTGGCAAGAGAGTCGAGGGGATTGCTATAGCTAGGAGCCCCTGTTGTTGGGTCGGTTTTAGCAGCGGTCGCTGCGGAATCCGCCGTAGGGCCAGTCCCCTGGGGGTCTGATGCCGGAGTCGCCTGAATGTTTCCGTTGCTCTCACCGCTGCCCTTAGTGCTAATGGCACCCGTACTGGCCCTTCTTCCTTCCAGAGGGAGTGTGGAGGTATCTGCAGCCTCTAAGTTTACATCTGTAGACAATCTGCTGGAAAACAGCAAGTCTCTGTCTACCTTGGGCTTTCTCGGGGAAACGTTGGGGGATGGCGCGGGAGGAAGATACGGGTTGCGGTGAGGGTCAAATCCGGCGGGCAACGGCTTCACAAGGTTACGTCCGACATCTGGCAGCAGAATTAGCGACAAACTTCTTTTGCGGGGAGGCATCTGCAATGTGGGGGTACGAGATGTAGGGCTCGTCCTTGGTGTGGAATGTAGAGGTTTTGGATTTGTGGGCGCTAGTGTTATCACGACTTTTTGCTAGCGTCTCAAGCGGTAAATAGCTGAAGATATGTGAATTCTGGGCTGGCTTAGAATAGCTGTATACTTCTAGGATACCAAAACAATGGGTGTTATGAGATATAAAAGTTAGAGGACCTTGTTTAGACGTGAGGCACACACTGCCACGACCTTGAGTGTGTTGTGCCGACTTTCCCCTTTGGGACATATTTGGTATGTCCCCTTCTGGTTGAGATATCCGATACAAGCACGTGACAGGCGTGAGAGGTATGAGAAGTCTGAAGATCTGAGGGATTCTGGGTGGGGAGTAACGTGAAGATAAAAAAGAGATTGGATCGAAAGGTTCTTGATCTTGTTTGAATCTCTTGTGTTTTATATAAAGTGTTTACTGGGGCGTGCGGCCTTGTCACACAAGGATGTGGAAGTATGATACTAGATTTCGCCGTTCTATACGCATCTGTTTACTGGTTTATAAGAAATGGATAACGGCCATTGATAGATGAGATTCCAATACAAGGCCTAAACTCGGTTCGATACACACTAAAATATAAATATGACTGCCCTCGTGAAAGCGGCGTAACATTAATTGGCCCTATTGGCGTGCATTACATCTAATCCAGCCGTATACTATGATCAGATCATTGCCAAAGTGACGACCAGATAAGGCCGAAGATCAGGTCGTAAGACACCAGGAAAAACCCGTAGCCCCGGATACAAATATCTGGCTAACGCCCAGAACCACCAGTGTGGCATGGTCTAATCCATGAGCTGGTAATGAAGAGCGGAGACGAATCTAGAGCCAAAAGATCTTCGCTTCTGTTTCTCAGTTACGCCTGGCCCAGTTAGCTCTCGCCCGAGGCGGCTGTCCCGGCTGGGATTGAGGCGCCAGCGATGCCTGCGGTGAGCCAACCTGGCTGAGGTTGTTTACACGGGAAGAATAACTATTTGTCGGCACCGGCTGGCTGTAGGGGGCCGGAGCGTTGCTTCTAGAGTAGGCGCTTTGGGTTGGTAGATTTGGCTGGGAATGACTTGAAGGGGGTCTGGGTTGACTGACTGGAGACTGACTATATGTATTTTGGGCCCCATTAGACACGTTCTGGGCCCCGCCCAGACTTTGCTGAGCGTTTTGGGGCCCACTTTGGTCATACAAACCAGGAGCGGGTTCGGCCCTGGCGGGCTGCTGGAACCGTGAGCTCGGCGTGCGGTTAACCCGCGGCTGATATGGTTGGGTCTGACGTGCCTGAGATGACTTGTTGTAGATGTCCTGGAGTGAATGGGACGGTCTGCGGTCGATCTGTGGCTGGGGCGCTGGCTGGGACGAGAGCCCCGTGTGGGACTTGTGTTGCTGGGGTTCCGATCGAACGCCGAGCCAGTCCGGAACTGGCTGGTTCTTTTCCTGATAGTACCGTAATAGGGCCTTGCTCACTAGCGTACTATCTTCGGAGCTGCCGTCCTGTTCGCCGATAAGGGAGAGGTTGGAGAAGGAGGAGTGGATGCCCTTAGTAGACGATTTAATCTTGGTCCAGAGACCCGTGCTTTCATTATAAGACATTGGTGGATTGGGAGGCATGATCGTTTTAGGTTAGTTGATATGGATCGAATGTAAGCCGGTTCCATTTGTATGTAATGCGGTGGTTCCTAGTGAGGTGGACAGATCTCAGACTGACCCCGCGTACCTGCGCACGACCTCGGGTTGGAGATAAACAGGGCACCTAGTGACACTTGTATAAGCTTTGACTAGGGGATTAAGAACTTTTTTTTTTATCATAAAAATATCGGACATGATACCTCATGGCTCTTTTGACCTTTTTGAAACTGGGTCTATAAATGAACCCGAAACTCTGACGGGAGAAAAGAGCTCCAGAGACTGTAAACCTAGCAAGTTCTTGGTCACTGATTTAATCTTCACTCGGCACAAAACTAGCTTCTATCCGTAGTTGATACCTTTAGAAACTCAATCTAATGCATTTGTCCTAGTAGTCTATCCGTTCAAACGAAGAATACCCTTGACCGGCAATGGATATTCCTACACCAGAACTTCCAGTCTCTACGGAAAAAGTGGTTGATCTCTTTACCCACGCCACTCAAAGTTACTGTACATTAATCTAAGCTTTTATACCGAGGCAGATCAAAATGTTCATCGTGGATCGGTCAATTCAAATGGAATGTCGTGAGGGCCGGTTTGCGGCGCCTACTGAATCGCAAGCGTGTTCACATTTCCAGACAATACCGAAACTACATTCTCTTCAATCCGCTTCTCTGCTGTCTCGCTCAAATGCTTCTTCGGGTCCTGCTTCCCCACGTAACGCGTAGCTAACTGCTCCTCGGTCAACTCCTTCTCCTCCTGAATGCGCTGCGAGTACTGTTCAGCGATTTTGACCATCTTGTGCGCGGCCTCCTCGTTGCACTGTTCCTTGTGGGAATAGCCCTCCATTCTCAAGCCAGACTGCCACTCCTTCTTGTGCAAGTTCAACAACATGTCCACCTCATTCGGCGTCTTGCGGTAGTCAATGTTCATGGAGTAGTAGTGGCGGTTCAAGCCGTGGATCAACGCTTGGATGGATGGCTTGTTCAAGTGCCCCACATTGGACGTCGACTGTCTCGGCTCCTGGCCCATCATCAACGTCGCGGTGTTGATGAGTCTGAATGCATCGATCACCACCTTCCCCTTGACCGACTGGATCGGGTCGATTACCACCGCCACCGCGCGCTTATTCAACTGTTCGAACGACTGCTGCGTGTTGATATCCACTGACGACAACCAGCACCCGAACCCCGGATGCGAGTGGTACCACCCAACCACCATCTCATCACGCCCCGTCTGTCTCAACATATCCATCATCTTCGTCTGGAACACATCGTCCACCGCCTCCACGGATACCCCCGTCCCCGACTGCGGCATCGCAAACACATCCGTCACATGCACCGTGAACTCGTCCACAAACTCGCCCAACATGAGCCCCATAACCTCCATCGGCACCCCCGCACGGCCGTGTTTCAACATCTTCAAGAGCGCGAGCGATGATATGTACACTGTCTCCGCGTTGTCAATGGCTGGCGCGTCGGTGGGTGGCGGCCCGCCCATGCCGCCGGTCTGGCCCAAAAGTCTCTGTAATCTTTCCATCGTAGTTGTAGGTTTGTAGATTATCCAAAGAAAGATGTCTGAGGAATTGAGAAGGGACGGAGATGTTAAGTACTCCGTTTTGCTTTTGGTGGCGCCTGGTTATGTGCAGGGTTGATTACCGAAAGGGGAAATACCGCATGTGGTCATGGAGGGCTAGCAGTGACACAGTAACGAGGAGATTAAGGATGAGGAAAGGCTTATAAAAAGAGCATAGAGGTGTGCAATGGACCGTGGTGAAACAGTGCGATACTGACACGGTGGTATGGGCTGTGCGAACACGAAGAAAAGGAGACAGTCCATACCACTGTATGTACTATGGTGGAGAAAAATTGTTCTATTTTAATACTGACAAGATCTGTTATACCATAAGATCTGCAATGCCAAATAAATGGCGAATATTCTTGACATTTAGCACGTCGGGATACCCAAAAGTATAGATTATACGTAAAGCTATTTTTTACCATGCTAGGAGGGTTGTCTCTGTATGCAACATGTAGACGTAGCACCGTGGATCCGATATCATTTACAGGCTGGTGTTACATCGTGATTGAGCAACAGACAAAGGTTTACAGGCTTCAGACATTACGGAATGGAATATTTGGTTATATATAAAGGTACCCCCGAATAATCCACATATTTGCTTCCCAATTGTGTAGTTTATGAAACCTTATGAGGCTCAAGGGGATGCGTGCATCTCTGTGATTCAGAACACAAACATGTATCACGGTACAAGTCATTGTTGTGCCATAAATATAATTCCTATCGGTCGAGGTTCAAAAGGTTTTTCTGTATATTCATCCTTAAAAATACAAGATAGCTCCTCTCAGTTATGCGCTACAGTACTCTTTCGGCCATTGCCACGCTTGTGGGCAGCGCCCTATCCATCTACATTCCTACAGACCCATTCCACACCTTAACTCCAACAGGTGCAGCTCCGCTGGGGGCTGTTAGTGACTACCACTATTCGTTTGGAATTGCGGTGAATCCTGTGACTGATATGGATGCAACGCCAACCCGTCTCGCGGAGGTGAAACAGCTCACGAAGATCTTTACCAAGGTTTCAGTTCTCACCACAACCATTAGACCTACATTAACTGCCGCTATTGCTCACCAAATTGGCGATGGACAGGTACAATTCTTTGCTACTCCAACTTCGTGTCCAGAGGACGGAGCAGAAAGTGAAGCAGAAGGTGAAGCAGAGGATGGAGCAGAAAGTGAAGCAGAGGATGAAGCAACAGAGGGTACCGAATTAGAGTTTGTGCCAGACATTGAACAAAACACGTTGAAGGAAACCTCAGCTCCAAACCCAATTGTCAAGACCTCTGCATCCTCGAAAAATCTGCACGCGAAGCGGTTCACTGATGACAGAGAAGAGGAGGACGAGTATCCAGAGCCGGTACTCGCGGTTGCGTGCTGGAAGAATAACACTTTGACAATGTCGTTGGAGAGTTCCGTTCTTACGGATACTCTTGGGCGTATTGGTACGATTGTGGGCAACAACCAGTTCCAGTTTGACGATCCGCCTCAGTACGGATGTAAGTATGCTGCAGGGTGGTCGATCACCCAAACAGGCCAGTTGGCACTTGGTAGCCAGGTGATTTTCTACCGCTGCTTGTCGGGTGAGTTCTACAACCTCTACGCGGAAAACATTGCTCCACAATGTGGGCCAGTGACCTTTGACGTGGTTAACTTTGTGGACTGTGACTCTGAAGACGCTTACTAAGGGCAAATTAGCGCAGAGTATAGTTTATCGGACATAAATTTTGCTTAAGATCCGAGGAGTAAGTTAGAGTAATATAGCTGACATGAACTGGTAGAGGATAAACTTTTAGCTTGGGTAGAGATACTGGTTCGGTCTGTGGATACTACAGGTGCCGTATACTGGTCAGGAAACCACAATTTGGCCGCGTGAGAGCCTTTCCAAAATAATGCCATGTTTAACACTAGATTTTTAGGGTTCTCATCCTCGCAGGAGCCGTGTTTACGGACAGTATTCCTTTCCTTTTTGGTTCGGAAAATGTTCCAGCCGATGCCATTGACGCGCAGAGAATTTTCGGGGCGCACGGGCCACCCCTCAGCCCTCAGCGATCACTACTTCGCCCGCTGTTGTTTTGGTTATGAAGAAAAATATACTAGAAACTTTTGGTCACCAATACTCTATTACTTTCAAGGACGATCGGATGAGTGTGCACGAGCTAATGGTTGGCAACTTACCCCACCCATTTATCTATGCCACTTCACGAAAAAACCACTCCTTTGCATGACCTAAACCATGGGCTTGTCCCCACCGTGTAAAAACGTAAAGGTGAACCATATCAGGATGAGCCTGGACATATGGCATGACGAAAGATTCAAGTTTAACTTTCCACCAACGAAAAATGCGGGGCGGGTGGTTTTCGGTTTGTACCCAGCTAGAATCTGGGGTAATAAGGGAAGAATATCATGGTGGGGCAGCTAGACTTAGCCCCTCTTTCACCGACATTGAGGTAGTGCCATGACGAAAAATCAGCAGAGAGATTTAGGTGGTGCGTCTCAGTGATCGAACACGGGCAGGGAGGGGTCATCTGAAGGGGGGTATCGGCGTTGTCGCTTCCAAACGTCCGAACGTTCATCCTGTATAGCTCCTGCATGTGTTATCTCGCATAACGCTAGTCACGAACTAGACGATTGGGAGGTTGTATCATTGCCCGAGAATGAATCAGTTACTGGAACCCATGAGCCATAGCATTACATCTAGTGTTCTATATTTTTGGCGCGGAATCTACTACGGACATGTATATTGGGGGTCTACTACAGACATGAATATTGGGGCCCGATCTCTCAGGTGACGCACAGCGACATCCTGGCAGCGCTGTTATGAAGTATTTATCCGTTCATTCACAGCTAATGGTTGGCTTTAGTGGATGAACGGATAAATGGACGTTCGTATACGGGGTCTCCCGGTCACGCAGAGAAAACATAAAGTTCTCCTGTAGTCAGGGCCTACTGTCCGGGTATTATTAGCGCTGGTGCCTAACAGTCACCCATAGTTTTTGGTTTGCCCCTCCTCTCCAGAAATTACTGGTCGAAAATTGTACAAAGCAAGCTTAACACTACCCCTCTGGAACATGCACTTAGCGAGGGTTCGCCTCCAGCCCAAACCGGTTTAGAGTTGGCCCCACCTGTCATTATTACTACACCTTGTCGCTCTGTCCTTATAAACTACGTCATCGCTTATTACTGAGTAGTTGTCGCGATCGTTCTCGTCAATATCGATCCGGGAGCCTTGGGCGAGTCTGGTGAGGGGCGCAGGGGGGGCTAATTCGCGCATGCAGGCATGGCGAGATGAGGGTGCGGCTTCATGCATGTTCAGAATCGTATCACTATTTATCCCTTGGACTGGACATTTTTCAGGGCAATTGCGCTCGGGCCAAAAATATATAAATAGCAGAGCTGTTGTCTTTATTGGAATAATATTTTATCCTTTATCATCATCAAATATTCTCCTCTCTCCGGACCAATACTTTGAATACTATCCAACATGACTGTTCCACAGACCCAAAAAGCTATCATCTTCGAAACCTCCGGCGGTGAATTAAAGTATACCGACATCCCAGTCCCAACCCCTAAGGCCAACGAGCTCTTGATCAACATCAAGTACTCCGGTGTCTGTCACACCGATCTCCACGCTTGGAAGGGTGACTGGCCGTTGGACACCAAGCTTCCGCTTGTCGGTGGCCACGAAGGTGCCGGTGTCGTTGTCGGAATGGGTGCCTCTGTCAAGGGCTGGAAGCTCGGCGACTATGCCGGTGTTAAGTGGTTGAATGGCTCCTGTATGAGCTGCGAGTACTGTGAAACTGGCTACGAAGCTAACTGTGCGCAGGCTGACTTGTCCGGTTACACCCACGATGGCTCCTTCCAACAGTACGCCACCGCTGATGCCATCCAGGCCGCCAGAATCCCACCGGGTACTGACTTGTCCGAAATCTCCCCAATTTTGTGTGCCGGTATCACCGTCTACAAGGCCTTGAAGACGGCAGACTTGGTTGCCGGCCAATGGGTTGCTGTTTCCGGTGCCGGTGGCGGGTTGGGGACTTTGGCCATCCAGTACGCTGTAGCCATGGGCTACAGGGTTGTCGGTATCGATGGTGGTGACGACAAGGCCAAGTTGGTTAGGTCGCTCGGCGCTGAAGCCTTTGTTGACTTTACCAAGGAAAAGGACGTCACCGCTGCCATCCAGAAGGTCACCAACGGTGGTCCACACGGTGTCATTAACGTTTCCGTTTCCGAGGCTGCCATCAACAGCTCCTGCGACTTTGTCAGGCCAACCGGTACTATTGTTCTTGTTGGTTTGCCAGCCGGTGCCGTCATCAAGTCTTCCGTGTTTACCCAGGTGGTCAAGTCTTACAGTATCAAGGGCTCTTATGTTGGCAACAGAGCCGACACCGCTGAGGCCATTGACTTCTTTGTCAGAGACAAGGTGAAGTCTCCAATCAAGATTGTCGGGTTGTCTCAATTGGCCAGTGTTTACGAATTGATGGAGAAGGGTCAGATCTTGGGTCGTTACGTCGTTGACACTTCCAAGTAAGCGCCTGAAACCATGGATCTTCTGGTCGGTCGCGCTCTGGTAGCTGCGTCCCTTGTGTCCTTTTTATGACTTTCATATATTTCAAAATTCTCCCGATTTAATAACTTGTAAGAGCTACTAGCGAGGACTGACTGAAAGTGCTGGCGAAAAACATGCTAGGAATCTTAGAGGCTATCGGCTGGGTAGCATGGAAGCGTGGATATTGAATAGAGAGCACTGTTTATGGACTATGAAAATGAGCAGGCTTGGTAAAAATCCGCCTTTAATAAAGGCTGGGGGATCCCGATATATATAATGCTGGAGATTAGACTATTTGGACTGCTCATAAACTTAAATTGGGTACCCCAGCGGTTGTGGTTAAACCTTAGAGGTCAGCACTCCCCAGAAGCGTGGGACAATAAGGTTTAAGAAGTGGGTTAAGCACCTTGGGGGTTCTGGCGTACCTCACAATTACCAGCACAAGACAAATGCGGATACAGTTTCCAAACAGATCCAGTGGTTGGTGCATTCAAGTATTGTTATACGGAATTATGTGGGGTCTTGTTTCAATATCCAAGCTTAGCCTGAAAGTTAACATGAGACAGATATCGGTATACCCATTACTGCACGGATTAATAGGCTGAAGGGAGTTGTATGCGGTTATACGATTGTTCTAGAGTTATGGAAATGACTCTATAAGCTGATGCGGAAAGATAGAAATATGAATATGTAGATTATGAGGCGTTGACTATCCATTGAGCAGTGCTGGGAACATTTCTCGGGCACCAGAGATTCAGACTAAAAGGACTGCATATCCGCAGGGGAATTGTTAAAGCACCCTTCAAAAATACACATCCTTCGACTACTAGGGTCCCCAGGATGAGACTATCCGCAAAAAGATATCGACAACGGCAGGACTCGAACCTGCGCGGGCAGAGCCCAAAAGATTTCTAATCTTTCGCCTTAACCGCTCGGCCACGTTGCCTAGCAATTGTGGATTTAAAACGTGTGGTAAGTGAAGCTGTGATATAGTATACTTTGGCTATTCTTAATCAGAAGAGGTTTCAAGTGGATTAAAAATATTGTTAATATCTAGATATATTCCATGAAGACTTAAAAAAGAATATATATAAACTCATCATATACTATGTATATACATTTACATATTTAAACTTATGCAACTGACGTTTCATCGTTCCCCACACATTTATATATCAACAAGAAATTATTTGCATATTTATCCCTTAACCCAACCACGTACGTACCTATATATTAAAAATATCCGATATATATTTATTCTCCACATACATATTTTTAGACATCGTTCTAGATCTACAACTACCTAAATACAACCCCTTACCAGCTATACCACATAATGCTATTCAAAAACCGCTTCGTTGGGGGTCCAGAGCGAAACTTCCTTGTCGGCACTGGCCAATACGTACATCCTGGGGTTAAACACGAGTGAACGGGCGAGTCCGGTGGAGGCATCGGACGCAAGCTTGTGGACTGGCAGCAAATCCACCGGCTGCTTGACTCCCTCAAGCTTGCTGATATCATAGAGGCCAATGGTAAAGTCGCCGGAACCGGCGTAGACGTACTTGGCATCGGGCGTGGTCGTGACGCTGCCACAGCCGGGGTACTTTCTTGAGCTGAACTCGCGCGTGCCGTTCAATACCGCCAAAAGGTGGCCCTCAAAGGCATCCACCACGAAGATGACTCCCTCCTCGGTGCCTACGATGATCTTCAAGCCGTCAGTTGTAAACTCGATCTTGTTCCACGCGTATGTGATGCTGCCTGTCTCAGGGTTCGCTGGGAGCGCGAGCTGGAACAAGGAGAAGGGCTTGGCATTTTCGTATGCTTTGAGATCGTACAAGCCAAGCTGGTTCGTCTCGGGATTACCCACCACGAAGAGAAGACCCTCGTTGTCGAACGCCACAAGCATCTTCGGGTTGGTGGTCTTCATCAAGCCCTGGCAAGACGGCAGCCGGAGGTCCCACAAGCGCAATGTCTTGTCCTGGGCGCAGCTGATGAACGTGTCGCTGCTAGGCAGGACTTCGAGGCTGGTGACAAACTCCGTGTGGCCTTTGAAGTAGCGGAGATACGACTTGTCGTGGAGCGAGAGGTAGCGGATGGCATGTTCTTCCGCACTACGTGTCGTAACGTAGAGACAGTTTTTCTCGTGGTGCGTGAACCGCGCCATGTGACAGCCGTACTTCTTGGAGAGGACCGACTTGACGTGTTTTCCCTTCGACACGTCGTAGAGCTGGAGTGATTCGTCTGTTCCACACGAGAGGAGAAACTGACCCGAGTCATCAAAGTCGAGCGACGTGATGGGGCTGTTTGCATCGTGGTAGTGAAACGTCTTCAGCGGCAGGAACGCCCGGAGAATGTCCGACGTGATGGGTTTTCGCGAGGTCATGGCGTTGATATATGGAAATAGGGTATGTGATAGGTATGAGTGTAAACACTAGTGGGTAGAAGCTAGGAGGTGGCACAATACGAAAACACGGGAACACACAGGCTATTGAAATGAATGTGCAGTACGGCAGTTAATACAATGCTAGACACGATATTGAGCCAATTCCTTGAAAATTACAGATTCACAGGCTAAGGATTGAGCGAAGGGATATGATACCGATACGTTTCAAGCGTATAGAATTCCTGACAATTTAAAAAGTGGTGCAAATTTTGATGTTTGCAAATGTGGTTTTCGGCGGGAAAATATCCTGCAAAGAGTATCCTAAAGAGAGCGTGGCTTACCTAGGCTAACCTTTAATCCCAAATGAAAATTACGGTAATGATAAAATCGCAGAGATTGTATTTAGGATAATACGTAAGAAATAATCATCAATAACGTGATATTGCTACAGTATAACTTTAGAATTGCGACCAGGGCGCTGCAAGTAGAGACTGGTAAGGGATATATGCCTAACCTAAGTCGACTATAAAATGGACTAATCGGTACTTGGTGCAAGCTTTGGTCGTAATCTAAGGTATTCGGGAGACCCCTGACATCAGTTACAATCCGTGATATTACCCCTACCTCTGAGCCTCTAAGAAAATATCCGAGTCGCTACCCCTACGGCTTGTGAAATCAATAATTTTTCAAGGTACCAGAAGACCTACACTAGCTTTCAATGGTTTAACAGAAAGATATGATTTCCCCAAAACAGCAGAATAAATCCTCTTTTGGATATCTTTGCAGATGCTAATGCTATCCCACTTCTACTGGCCGGTTTCGTGCAATTAAAGGCTTAAACTCGTTCCTTTGAGACAGCACGCAGAATCTCATACTATACCCAAAACTTGAAATATAGAGACATGTTAACATAAAACCCCTCCTGCTATAAAAAAAAACAAAAAAAATCTGTTTATTAACTCTGGTCTTGCCTCAACACTCCAAGAATGTGGAGTTGCGAAAACCACCGCCACTCACAAAACTGGCACTTGATGACAAAAATCGCGAAATTTTTACACCCCCATAATTCACTCGTTTAAGCCCTCCACTTTCTCAAAACACACGATGGGTATCACCAAATACATCCACTACTCCATCGACTTGGTTCTTGTGTCTATCGTGCTCGCTGGGATCCGCAGAAACACGGGGTTGACGTTTAACGCGGACGAGTTCCATTCCATGGACGCCAGAAGGTACATCTCCAAGTTCTTGGGACTTGGCGAGCGGATGTACGACTACACGGTTTCATTGGTCAGACACAGCGGGTACTTTTACCAGCGTAGCTTGAAGGACGAGTTCACCGATGAGTTGAAGAAGAACTTCAAGAAGAAGGCGAACGAGTTTGACATTCCTTCTGCCAGATTGGACTAGATGGCTTGAAGGCTGTGATTTGAAGTAAACATCCATCCGACGACCAGTGGTTCCACTAGGTACTCAACCGTATGTATTACCCTTTTCGTCTCTCGAATTTCATTCTCCCAGCTTTCATTATCCACATCTGTCGTGTGGCTGGAGGCAACGTTGCTGCTACGTGGGCCCCCCAACCAGCAGGGACAAACAGCAAGAGAATATTAGTCAGTCCCATGTTTTAGATGCATCATCCGTATTATCACGTATACCTATGTTGAAAAAAAGGACATGGACATTTATTAACGGGGAATGGAGGCACAGAGCTCCAAAAGGTGATACTAACAATGCATATAGCCAAAAATACCAAGTTTAGCTAATCCTCCTCGCTCAACGGAATGGAGGCTATCGGTTAATTCTCTCACCGTCTCTACTTCACCTTTATTATAATTTAATGATACCTATGACCACAAGGGGCATGTACCGGGTCCTGTCTCTACCTTTGATTTTTACCTTTTAACCGTCGAGATTCATTTACTGGTGGGTATTTCCGATCTTTCGTGTTTACAATACCCACCAAAAAGCTCGACGGAGATTGACGTCATGTAGGCTATACGGCTCTCTGCGGGCAGTGTTTGCGGAAAAGCCGTGTAGACTACCCCTCCTTTTAAAATGGGGTTCATTGAACCAAGCTTATGTTTCAAGCTGAGCCAACGGCGGGAGGGGACATTAGTGTAGGCTCGGAATCTTAAAGTCTCTGGTAGAACGAAAGAGTTAATTCTAGAGGCTTAGTAATGCTACTTGGAAAGACGTTTTTACTGACCAATAGATTTTATCAAGAGTACCATACCTCTGCACTAAATACTTTATTAAACCTCTTCCGATACCATACCACCAAGCAGAAAAATTTGGAGCCCATATTGATAACTTTGGTATGGCGTCAACCAGAACTCGTATCTACAAGCAAATAGCAATACCCCTACTTTGATGACTGTGAAGAGTGCTCGGCAAGGTTAATGGGAAAACCGGATATAAAACCTTACTCAGTGGATTGAGTAAGAAAGTTCCAAGGAGAAAATTCTTTCGATTATGGTCCACTTAAACCGTATCAGATATACGACCAAAACGGTACTATTAGCCCCTATTTAACAAGTATTACTGGATCAGGCCAGTGGCAGCCAAACCTCCACCGGACTGACTTAGACCGCTAACATTTACGGCCTTCCGTTCGAATAAATATTGATCAGACTATATACAGTGAGTCAGTAGCGGCGGACCTACGACCTCTTGGCTGGCTTAATGTTCTCAGCGGCCTTTGGGGCCTCTGGCTCGGTCTCTTCGGCTTCGAAGTCGACCAAAGCCTCGGACTGTTCCAACAACTCGGTCAACTCACCGCTCTGGTTCATGCTGGTGATGATGTCACAGCCGCCGATGAACTCATTGTCAACGTACAACTGTGGGATGGTTGGCCAGGATGAGTATTCCTTGATCCCCTGTCTCAACTCCTCGTCTTCCAAGACGTTGTAGGCGGCAAACTTGGCAGGATCGACACCCTGGGCACCCAAGGTCTGGATGGTGGCTCTGGAGAAGCCGCACTGTGGCGACTCCGGGGTCCCCTTCATGAAAAGAACAACCTTGGCGGAAGCAATGGCGGTCTCAATCGCGTGCTTGGTGTCGTCGGAAATGAATCTGGCGAAGGCAACGTTGGCCGGGCGCACGGTGGAGGCGAATGGGCGGATCTACACTCCGTTAGTAAGGACCTAAATGGTTGTAGAGACATCTTCTAGGCGTAAATACATACCAAGGAGGACCTGGAAAGGGTAGCTCTGAACATGGTTGTGGGTATTGCGATTTGGTGGAGAGAGAAGATGATGCTGAGTAATGACGCTGATATAGCGAAGTCTCTGTCGCGCTTAGGTAAGCCTACACGGCCACGATTTTCTAACTAAGCTACGCCACATTAGCCACAGATATCTCGTCAGGGAGGATGTGTTTATCCGAGGAGGGATGGGAAATAGGGAAATAGTGGATATCAAGTTGGCCTATTCCCAAAGACAGGCCCAAGTTATATGACTAATGGCTAATGGTAACGAACTGAGAATAGGGTATTTAGAGTTTGGTGCGGATCGAGACCATACCTGTGGGAAACCCCTATTATACAGATGACAAACTTGGCGTTTTAACAGCATCTTGATCCTCGTACCAGCTACACAGGTTAAATCATTAGAATTACATTAGTTATATAATGTACAGGCTGATATTGTACCACCCAAAGCCCCATTTCATTTTTTATCTTTGTTTAATGAGAGGTATTAGACATCATATGATTAACCAGGATAGAGAAACAGTGGGTAATGAATAGCGGATAGATTTAGATATATTTGTGTTCAACCTGCGCTTATCTGAAACTAATATTCTGGTTTCACCATTGACAATTAATATTTTGGTTTCACCATTGACAACTTGTATGCTCATCTTCGACTCGCACTTGCTAAAGCTCTACAAATTCAAGACTCTCCCCAAGACTCGCTTCCACGCCCTGCAAGTGCAGCGGCGCATCCATGCGTGGCAACATCACCTCAACCATGCGAATACGATCGTTATTCGCAAAGCCTGCATCCTCAAACATCACATCCACATCAGCGGGCGTGCTCACGCGACGCGTTTCGTAGTTCACTGCGTTAAACAAGGGAAGAAGCGCAAGATTGTCCCACGGCTGAATGTCGTTATAGCTCGCGTTTCCGTGAAGGAGCCGGTCAATCGTAGATCCGTCGTTATTCATCACAAAGAGATACGGCTTGGTGCCCCAGCGCACCATCGTGGATATCTCCTGCACTGTAAGCTGGAGCGAGCCGTCGCCCACAAAGAGGATGACTCGGCGAGTCGTATCTGTCTCCTCTGCCGCGAGTACCGCACCGAGCGTGGCGCCCACGGTAAAGCCAACAGAACCCCAGAGCACCTGCGATATCCCGAGAGTCCGATCGGGGAACCGGGTCTGGATGACCCCGAAGGCGGAGGTGCCGGTTTCAGTAATGACAATGTCGTCTTCGCGGAGCCATGAGCCGAGACGCGACCAGAGATAGTCCTGAGGAAGAGGGCCGAGGGGGTCTAGCGAGCTGACTTGTGCACCCTGCGAATCAGTCTGCAACTCGTTCCCAGTATCCGGCGCGCGCGCGTTTTCTTTTGCGCGCGCATCGAAAGGGTTCGTATTCGCACTTCGCGTTTCCGCTTCCCACGCCTTGACTAGCTCCTCCAAGCAAACCTTCATCTGGACCCCCGGATATGTCGCAGTCTTGACCTTAACATAGTCCGCATGAAACTCCACCACGTTCTTCGTGCTAAACCTATAGCTAAACGAGCTTGTACTGAAATCCGACATGAGTCCACCAATTGAAAGCACAAGATCTGCGGCATCGACGGCTGCGCGCACCGCGGGGTAGCTGAGGGTGCCAACAAACACCCCGCCGAACCGCGGGTGCTGCTCGTCGACGCCGCCCTTGCCCATCGGCGTGACAAACACCGGGAACTGTGTGGCATCGACGAGCCGCGCCGCGATACGCTTGCACCCATGGCGCGCGGCACCCGCATCCACCACCACCACCGGTGCGTGTGCCGCGCGCATGAGACGTATACACGCTGCGACGACCTCGTGCTCCGTACACGAGTCGTTGGGTGCTCGTGTCAAGTCGAGCGGTGCTGCGAGGCGGGATGCGGGCACGCGCATCGCGACGAGGTTCGCGGGGAGCCCCACGTAGACCGGTCGCTGCGCGAGGTACGCCTCACGGATGCAACGGTCGATCTCTGCGGGTGCGGTGCGGATGTCGTTGAGGAAGGCGGTGGTGTGTGCGACATTCTGCGCCATGCGGTGGAAGACGGTAAAGTCGCCGTTGCCGAGGGTATGGCGGCGGAGGAGCTGTTTCGCTTGGGCCGCAATGGAGGGCACCCCTACTACGTGGAGGAGCGCGACATGTTCCGCGTACGCGCCCGCGACGCCGTTGAGTGCGGAGAGCTCACCGGAGCCAAACGAGGTTACAAGACATGCGAGTCCCGTGACTCGCAGATACCCGTCCGCTGCATACGCGGCGTTGAGCTCGTTTGCATTGCCTACCCAGCGCGAAGTGGGGGGTAGGGTATCGAGGAGTGCGAGGGAGAAGTCTCCGGGGACGCCGAAGATGGAGTGGACGGAGAGCTGGGCGAGACGCGCAAAGAGATATTCACCAAGGGAAATGTCCATAGTGAGCTAGCAAAAGGTAAAAAAAGGGAGCTGGCAAGAGGAGAGAGATATTGTATCGGCCAATAGGTGCTTGGAAGTCTTTAGGCCGTGACAGAGGATGGACGAATAGAGTAAATGCGAGGAAATCGAGAATACAACGGACTCGCACGGAAGCGGGTATTGATCGAATGCGTAGTGTTGGAGAGTGCTAGGATGGAGACCACTGTCAAATAGGCGCTTTCTAATCAACCGGGATTTAGAGCCACAGAGGTATACAATGGAATCGCGGGAGGCTTGACCCGAGCGAAGGGAGAAACCAGGAGTCAGCCGGAAACTGAAAATTGGCCAAGATAGAACTGGCGGCGGAAATAGCCTGTGACGAAGCTAGGGGCTAAGGTGGGTGTTGAGGTTGGAATGAAGTGAAACCAAGCCGAAATGGGCTATAAACCAACGGATCAACTGGTTAGTCCAGGAATTTGCCAAGTTGGAGTTGATATGAATCGTGTTAGATCTATGAAGTGAGGCGATGCAATACCAACTAAGTATGCTGGGCTAGGCAAAGAATCAACTGGAATGAAGGAGGATTTAGCAAACTGATGCTAGGAATATGCTATGGGTAAAACTGGTGGAAATCAAGGGCGGTTCTAGTGTGGCCGTAATAGGGAATTTCGAAAAGCTGCGAGTTTTCAATGATAGATCCAAGCGAACAGAGGTTAAACAATGATTTGAGAAACATCGTGAGACCGTTATTGAAAAGTTATCTTTAGCCAGGCTCTGCGTCGGTGCAGGAGGAGGTCTTATATATTCGCACGACTTTGTTAGCGCCCGTTAAGCGCATACAAAAGCGCATACGAAATGCATAACTGCAGGATAGACAGTGCATATGCAGGATAAGGTGTCGCACCATGGGACTATTGGAACTACATTAAATGTGGCCCATCTCTACCCGAAGGGTAGAATATCTACTTTGGTAGTGTACTGGTTGACTATATAGGAGAGAGGGATCCACTCCCTTATATAGGGTATTGATCCCTACCACGTGACAGCTACACATGTACCATACTAAAGTGTTACAAGCGAGAGTAAGTCATTACAGATGATATTTTGGTTAGAAGCGAGGCAATGTGGTTATATCTTTCCACAAGGAGGATGGCGTATCAGAGCTGAGTGACTCAGAGAGAAAAACTGTGGTTAAAGATATGGATAACTCTGAGTAAGCATAAAGAAAATGAGACATTTCGAGTAGAAATAGTATCGGGCGTTGCATGTTTATTACATCTCATTTTCTGGGCTCTTTCCGGAGGTTACCAAAAAATTCTCATTTATTGGACCTTTCTATGGCAGTAAAGCTAAATGAATAAATGTATAATTTTTATTAATTATAGGTAACAATCTACATGCCAATCCCAAACTAGTTGAACGAGATAAAGCGAAATCAAATAGGTCGATGCCAATATCCATGCTACACGCTAGTTTCGTTTTAGCCTGGAGGAACCTACGACATAGTCTCTATCCCAAGACATAGTCCCTGGGGCTTTCAAGCTCACTGTGATGGGTATTTAGACAAAAAGGTGGTTAGCCATTTCCATCATCCGTGAAGCACATTTGCGATACGGATTTCGCTAAACCCTTACCGTTCTCACCCGACTTATTTATCAACCATGTCCACGTTAAACTCCGTAAAATCGTTCACTGCTAACCCCATGATCTTTGCAACATCCCTGAACTGATTCATGCCCATGCTCAACATGTATTTCCGCTGGTCCATGTCGGTGACGTGCTTGGTGTGTCGGAATTCGTCGCGGGCAAAGTGGATGAGCTCCCTGCCAGTGGTACGGTCGGGGCTTTTGAGAGCGGTACGAACGATTCGTCTATACAACTTGCGGACTTTTTTCTGGAATATAAATTCATCCAAGGAAGGAATGTTGGACGCCTTGAATGTTCGCTTCACCTTGGCGTCCGTGTTCCCCGCGTTGGATAGCGTGAACGATCTGGTGAACCTGGACACAGTGTGTTGGAGCTGTTTAGCAAAAATATTCATATTGTAGCTTTTCTAGATCCGTGATAGGTATAATAATCAAGTAGAAAGGTATAAAATAGTGAAAGAACGGCACTCAAATCATGGGTTGATCTCTTAATAGGTGGTATGTGAAAAATTCTCGGTTGCGAGCCCGGGATGGGAACTTTATACGTGCGCTCTTGGGGCATTGGGTTGTAGCGAAACACCGTTTTGTCGTTAAATTTAAGCCCTTTGAATAGTTTAGAGCAACATAGTCAGGCTTTAACCCTCTACCTGAGTTTTATCATCAAACTATCTCTATAAGCGGCTTTAGTAGAGGCTACAGGAAGGAGATTTCACACTTTCCAAAACCCAATGCGCTTAATATACATAATCAGTTTCTTAGCACCCTTAGTCTTGGGCATAAGTCAGTTACCCCCATAACCAGAGTCTCTAGTATACCACATGTACCATTCTCACTTGAATTATACAGAACAAAAGCAGATCTTTCTACAAACAGCATGGTTTTCCTAGATATACAATCTTTTTTTCAACATTAATTATGTTGATATTACTCATTACCAGTTCAAACTACTTAGGTATACGAGTTTCCACCACCACCCTTAAGAAACGTTATAGCCATTTATATCAGCCCGCCCGTGCTTAACCAACGAAAACAACTCCTCCCTAATCCGCTATCAGCCCCCCTCTACATAACTAACGAAACTGTCACCATCCTCATCGTATGATAGCCAGGTCTTAATAATCGGTACACACACGCCTGTTACGAGCCCTTCCACCTCAGCGAAATTTTCAATCCAACCGGTACAAGTTGATGATATTGGAAACTTATTCAACACCTCTTCAGCTTCCCCACGCGCCATGTCCTTGAACCTTTTGCACAAGAGAAGCTTGGCTTCCGTGGGACTTTTGGCCCGCAGCTTCTCCACCCTTTCGGTGGTAAGACAGGCGGACGAGAATACCGTGGAGGTCCGTCCGTTGATTCCACAGGCCAGCGGCGCGCCCGCGACCGACGCCATTTCGGTGCTCAGAAGAGACATTGGCGACGTTTCGGCCGCCTCGGCCTCCTCGGCGCTTGCGCCATACCCGTCCTACACAAGCATTTTCGAGAACTTGAAACCGGCGACGAGAACCAGGGGCAGAGAAAACTCAGACGTCGACGCAGAATTGGAGGCCAAGAGGGTGGTGCCAAAGTTGAACACTTTCTACGCAGCAAACCCAGAACACGAGCATAACATGGACGGCTTGACCAGTCTTTTGGCCAAGCACAGAGGCATTCCGGTGGACACCTCCAAGAGCACCAAGGAGGAGAGATTCAGATGGGTCACCATGGAGGAATACAAGCGCTTCGGGGGTGACACCAGATTGTCGCCAAAGGCGTACAAGGAGTTGACCAAGGTGTTGAACCGCCTCTTCCAGATGGACGAGCAATTGATGCCTGACGAGGTTGAGCAGAGCTTGGAGCGGTACAAGAAGCAGGTTTCGACCGTGTTCATGACCAAGGGGACTAAAAAGTTGGACGAGTTCGGCAGAGCCGAGGTGCTCGGCAAGAGAAAAACTTCCGGTGCCAAGGTCTACCTCACCAAGGGTGACGGCCAGATCATCATCAATGGCAAGTCATTGGACGAGTTTACCCCAAGATTGACCGACCGTGCCAAGCTCTTGTTCCCATTCAGAGTCACCGGCTCCGAGGGTGAGTACAATGTGTTTGCAGTCGTCACCGGTGGTGGGCCATCCGGCCAGATTGGCGCCGTTGCCCACGGTATTGCCAGAGGCTTGGTTGTGCACAACCCGTTGTTCACCCAGAGATTGTTGAAGGCCGGAGTCTTGGTCAGAGACCGTAGAAGGGCCGAGAGAAAGAAGCCGGGCAAGCTCGGTGCCAGAAAGAGCCCTACCTGGGTCAAGCGTTAAGGTGAGACCTCGTCAAGACACACCCGTGTCTCATGTATATATACAACACAAAGATGAACGAAATATGCGTAGAGAAGGGGAATATGTCAGATTAATGCTTAATTTTGGTCTCTCAAGACACTAACTACCGATTTATATCTCCAAGAATCGCCAGTTTCGACGTCCCATACACTTCCTGCTAATTAGAATTTCCGGATTGCCCCTTTCTATTATCTGGGATTTCTGGAATATATTCTGACAGTTGACCGTCAGTGAACCCTTCCCATGGTGATGTTACAGGTAGTGCACGTACCACGCTTACATAAGCACCATCAGCCAATGAAAGCTGAATTTTCGCGCGAAAGCTCGGATCTCAATCGGGCGTCGACTATACATAAAGCAAAATGAAGGATCCAGCACGTTAGACACTTGAACTTTATCACAACTATACTTCAAAATGGGTGCTGCTTACGTTATTTTCGGTAAAACTGTTCAACCACACGTTTTGGCCTTGGCCACTCTCGCCCCGGTCTTTTTCTATGCCGCGGTCCCAAACCCATTTGCGGGTAAGACAGCCTTGGGTGAGCCACCAATCAACGCCTCTTCCCCAGAAGAGGAATCCTTCATCAAGTATGTTTTGTCGATTTCTCACGCTAGTTGCATTTACTGACACTTTTAGGGAATTCATCAAGAAGCAGGAACAAAAGCACTAAATGGTTAGGGTTGAGCCTGGCACTGGTCGTAAGGCGACAGTTGCTGCTCTTGTGCATCGTGTATAGATATTATTGATTGAAGATAACATTTTAAGGAACGAACGTGGTGTAGACAAGATTGGGAGAGGGGAAGGGAGTTTGTATGGGCATCGGTGGGCCGTTTGATCTCGTTAAATGAAAATTTACGTTCAGAGGGATGTCATACTATTTTCCTGGCAATTTCGAATGCCTGAAATTAAACAAATTTCACGTATTTCATTTCAGACGTTCAGGATTTCATCTTTGGAACCCTAGAAGGTTTCAGTAAATGTTTAAAAGTTTGATTTATAAGGATTTTCGGTTTGCTAAAAGGCTCTTTGATGCGACCAAAGATAACCAGTTTAAGAATATTATCACTGGTGCGTATTCATTGTATACGACTTCTGTAATTAATAACAGTCGCCTATATTGAATCGGGGACACATCAAACAATCTATTGTGTACTAATACTTATTCCCGCTGGTTTCAGAAAGAATACTCAATTGAGTTGCTCGCTAACATTTACCTCTTTCTACCAAAATTTTCTATACCTTATTTATGTCTCAAGTTATAACTACCCTTTTGTGATGTTACAGATATAACTCTACATTCTCCGCTTAGACGCATTTTCCGTATAAAAAAAAGTCAAACTCTCCGCAGAACCCCTTTATTTCAACCTATGCTATTCAAGCTTAGCACACATCACACTGTCCTGGACACCGGACCACCACGTCACCGACGAGGGCCAAACATTTTTCATTGGACTGACTCCCACGCCCTGGTCGCCCAAATACACCGGACCAACAGTGACAATCAAACTGTCCACAACACCCTTTCCCTCACTCTGATACACCAACAAACTATTAATGACCTTGGCTCCACCCTCAACCATCACAGACCCGATGCCGTATTCAGCCAAGGCGTCCAAAAGACGGCGCCAGTCGAACTGACCACCAGCCCGCTCTAACCTCACATAGCGTCCGCCTGCGGCCTCTAAATACGCATCAGCGGCTTTTGGAACCTCAGTTGCGGCGTCAATGATGATAAATGGCGCAAGACCGTCACCAGAGGCCACCGTGCAGTCAATTCTGGATCCCTGGTACACCCACTGGCGTCGCGGATCCACCACCACGGGTCTGATTCTGTGCGCGTTGTACCGGCAATTCAACCCAGGATCATCGCTGAGGACGGTTCCCAGTCCCACCAAGATCGCATCGTGTTTGGAGCGCAAGTAGTGGGTCATGGTCTTGGTTTCCAAGTGGGAAATGACGGTCTGGAGGCCGGGCCCCGCCGCGATTTTGGCATCCAACGACTGCGCGTAGGTGAGGGTCACAAAAGGAACACCATTCCTAGGGAGGTACAGCGCTAAAAAGGGCTCAAGCGATGGAGGTAATGGGATTAGCTGGGACATAAGGTGGGGTTATTGGGGCTGATGGGGGAAGAGACTCACGATTGTGTTTATATAGTCGCCTGCATGCATAGGCGACCTGCATCATGTCGGTCGCCATCATTCAGATCAAACATACGCTTATTCAAAGGTTAATCTGATAGCAATACATTTCAATAAATCCAGTAATAATGAATTATATGCTACGAGGCAAGCCAATTTCTGCTGAGAGACAGGCCATTTGCATATCTTAAACTGCATGGCGTTACCGATTGATAGTATCAAAGAGCCCATACACAACAGAAACTACTTTCTAGAACCGATAGGAGAAAGCCATGTAATTGCCAAGGTTTTCGACTCCGATGGATTTGACCGTTGACCCAGCCAACCATAATAGACTAATTATAAAATAACCAATAGCTGGTATTGTGACTTATAACCAAGCAGAGGTTAGAGGAAGCAAAAGCTATAGCAACCATTCCAGCAATCTCAAACCTCTGGTACAGCTCACATCTTTGGATAGTCGGGTCTAACCATGAGTTCTCCCTCTTTTGTGTAGCCCACTATTTATAATCCCTATTTTTAATGATATCCTGATCCTGATAGAATGCCCCCTTGTGATACGGTCTCTTAGTCTCACCATCCACCTCCACCACCTTTTCCTTCAATATTTCCAGTGCCTCCTGCTTCGCCTCAAACTCCTTTAGCTTCTCCTCTTCTGTCATCTCACGCCGGCGTTCCAACTCTTCTCGCTCCAATTCGGCCTCCTCTAGCATCTGTCTTTCACGTTGAATACGCCCAAGCTCTCGGATCTTCCACTCAGCACGTTCCGCCTCGGGGTCCAAGTCATCGGTGTCATCCACCCCTTCTGTGACATCCTTGAGGTTTTCCCTGGCCTGTATGATGCTCTGCCTGATATCGTGTTCAATTGCCTCGAGTGTCCGCTCCTTGGCCGAGTCTGTGGTTCCGGGGTTGGCACCTGCTCGTTTGGTTTTGGAGATAAAAACTGGCCTGAGAAGTTGAGAGTCTGAACCGGAGTCGTCAGAGTCGTCCTCATCGTCGGAGTCATCCTCATCGTCCGAACCCTCTTCAGAGGATTCGCTGGGGATGACCACGGGATTAGTGGTTATGGAACCCCCCCGAGAAAAGGTATTTCTTGGAGGATTTCCAATTGTGCCATCAACTATTCCTGGAGCTTCAACAATGTTATCAGTACCTAAGCCACCAGTAGTTGTGCCGTCACCAGAATGTTCTTCCTCAGACTCTGAGCCTGATGACTCAGACCTGTCTAGATTCTTTCCTGGAAAGTAACGCGCGGGTCTGGACATTGGACAAGAATTATAGAATGAATATACCCATCTTGTCCAGATAATCCTCCCCCTTACATCCTCACTTTCGTGTCTTATTTCCCATCGCTCATAATCCGATGAGCTACTGTGCCGGATTGAAAAATCTTACGGAAAAATCTGCAAATTTTTATGCAGCTTAAGAAACTTTTCTTGACCCTTCTACTCTGCAAACCCATATATCCGTTACCATGTCTGCAATCTACAAGGCCCTTGCGGGGAAGAGCGCTACTGATGGCGAAGCCAAGAGAAAGGTCAAGCACATCAACCGCCAGAGAGTGTTGATCATTTCTTCCCGTGGTGTCACCTACAGACACCGTCACTTGATTAACGACCTCCACGCCATGTTGCCCCACGGACGCAAAGAGCCGAAGTTGGACACCAAGAAGACGTTGTACGAGTTGAACGAGGTTGCTGAGTTGTACAACTGTAACAACATCATGTTCTTCGAGGCCAGAAAACACACCGACTTGTACTTGTGGTTGTCAAAGCCACCTAATGGGCCAACTATCAAGTTTCACTTACAAAACATGCACACTACCGACGAATTGAACTTTACCGGCAACTGTTTGAAGGGCTCCAGACCAATCTTGTCGTTCGACCAGACCTTCGAGGACGCTCCCCACACCAAGTTGATCAAGGAGATGTTCATTCACACCTTCGGGGTCCCACCGAACGCCAGAAAGTCCAAGCCGTTCACCGACCACGTCATGTCCTTCAGCATTGTCGACGGCAAGATCTGGGTCAGGAACTACCAGATCAACGAGTCCGCCGCCGAGAAGGAGAACGAGGCGCAGGAGGAGATTGAGGAGATGAACTTGGTCGAAATCGGGCCAAGATTCGTCATGACTGTCATCACCATCTTAGAGGGCTCCTTTGGGGGACCAAAAATCTACGAGAACAAGGAGTACGTCTCGCCAAACTTTGCCAGAGCTCAGGCTAAGCAACAGCAGGCCGAGGAAGCCAGAGCCAGATCCGACGCCGCCATGAACTTGAAGATTAAGAAGAGAGACAACGTCATGGAGGCCGATCCGTTGAGTAACACTGTGTTGTTCGAAGACGAATAAACGGCGGAGTGACTGTGTATATTATAATGTTTCAGACAATATCCTGGGCTGTAAGCGAAGTTACCATCGTTATAAAAACTGAATGGAAGATAAAGAGATTCTTACCTTTGTAGAAAGACATTGAGAATGGAAACGGAGGATATTCTTTGTTTGGGTTTCCTGCTTGTGTGTAACTAACCGTATGGGCTTGTCAGTCTTGCCGAAATATCAGAAACCGCTCACGATTTTACTTCCGAGGGGGATGTTTTGGATGAAAGCAGGTTAATACTCAATCCAAATTTTTAGTTCACATCCCATCCCCAAATACAAGCTCAAGTTTTTATCTCATGCCTCACTGCTGGACTCTGACCAGAACTAAAGCTCTAGCTACAATACCCGCAAATCATGACATATCTATAAACGTAGCAGTGTCACCAATACACTTGAACGCACCATCCTATGTTTTTACGGCAAAATCACAATTTCAACCGGGCCACCCCTTCTACCATATAACTCGGAAACTCCACCAGCCTCGTAGTCAACGGTGGAGCCTTAAATCTCGGACAGGTGCCTCTAGCCTTACATGGCCTACGCCCACCCAATACGATGCGCTCACATTCAAATGCTATCGACACTACATCTATAGCACCAAATAATTTCTATTTGCTTATAAAATTTCTATTTGATTAAACCTTTACCCCAACATAAATCCCTGAGTGCTGCACAGTTTTGTGCGTACATTTCGTCCCGCGCGTAGCCTCCCTCCCTAACAAAAAACTTTTTTCTCGTGAAATTTTTGTACATTAGAGCTGCCAGTGAAGATAAACACGTCTGCTACGATAGCCCATCACCCATCACCCTTATCCACATCATGGAAGATACCGAGAGAAGCATTTCCCGCCTTTGGAGATCGTTCAAAACCGTCAAGGAAATGGTCAGAGACAGGGGCTACTACATCGCCCAGGAGGAGATCGACATTCCGTTGGACGAGTTCCGCTCCAAGGTGTGCGACAGCATGAACATCCCGCAGAGAAAGTTAATGTGTTTCCAGGCGCAACCGACTGCTGAGGCGTTGGCAAAGTACTCGGAATTGGGGTCCTTGTGGGTCGAGTTCTGTGACGAGGCCAACGTCGGTATTAAAACCATGAGAAACTTCTGTATCCACATCTCCGAGAAAAACTTTCTGACCGGTATTTTCATCTACCAGGATCGTATCACCCCGTCAGCGAGCAAATTAGTGCCAACCGTGGCGCCAGCCACCATTGAGACCTTCCAGGAGTCCGACTTGGTTGTCAACATCACCCACCATGAGTTAGTGCCGAAGCACGTGAGATTGTCCATCGAGGAGAAGAAGGATCTCTTGGAGAGATACAGATTGAAGGAGTCGCAGTTGCCTAGAATCCAGAGAGAAGACCCTGTCGCCCGCTACTTGGGTTTGAAGAGGGGCCAGGTTGTCAAGATCGTTAGAAGGTCTGAAACCTCCGGCAGATATGCCTCCTACAGAGTCTGTCTCTAGTGCGGAAGCTACGGCCTCGTGCCTCTTGTCTGCATTTATGTAATATAGTAATCAAAGCGTTTGCTGAATAATGTAAGGAGGGGACTACAATCGTGCGACTCTGAGCCTGGTTTCTCCATCGTGCGACTCTAAGTCTAGCTTCTCAGCCCAGGGCCTACAGATTGAAACCCCAAATATAATGCAATACAACAAAGGGTGGGGACTTTGCCCTAAAGTTTACGAACGAGGTGTGTTAATGAGGGAGTTTATATCATAAAACTAGATATAAGTTTCAGGAAATATGGAAAACTCTGGAGAGCATATTGGTAATATCCGTCAAGAGTAAACCGACCCGTTAGATGACATTCGCAGGGTTAAAGTTTCTCCAGTACACCCGACTACGCCCAATTAAAGATAATTCTAATGTATATCATTGAAACTAAAGAGCAAAATGACGGCGGATCACCATGCAATTGGGTTTGTTTTCTGAACCAATCTCACCTTCTCGGCCCAGACTCGGCCCTTACCTAGGACACTCTCCTCCAAGATCAGCTGGACATTCTTTGGATGGCAGCGTGCGAGCCAGATCATGTCACCGTTCTTCTTGTAAATCATCACGTTGGCGGTGTACTTGTGGCCACCTACGTGGTTCACGAAACTGACCTTGACACCACCAGCTCTGTCGTCACCATAGTCACGCAAAAGGTCCTTGTCTCTGAGAATGTCTTCCATCTCGCGCTTCATGATTGGTGCGGTGATACCGCATCTCTTGTCTCTTGTCTGGTGGGAGCAGAGGAAGATGTGAGACTGGAAACCACAGGCCTTGACTGCGAAGCCCTGGACTTCGCCAACCGGCAACTTGGTAGCCTCCTCAGTTTCACCAACCAGCAGCGTCGTAGTCTCCTCAGCCTCGCCGATAGCTAACTTAGTAGTTTCGCCAGCCAACTCGGCAGTATCGTCACCCGACTTATCCTCTTGGGCCTTTTGCAAGATATCCACAACTTCTGTCAACACAGAGTCGACTTTATCCACAGTCAACCCGTGCACCCAGACAAAGTACGGCAAAAGCAAAACATCGGCCTTGGTTCCGTTAATATAGGCCGGATCCATTTCATCACCCAAAGGCAAGGAAGAAGTCGACACCTTGATAGAGCCGCGCTCGCCGTCCTTACCCACCAACTTTGTGGCCGTGTTGCTTTTGCTCCACTCGGCGATCTGCTTCTTCACGGTCCCTCTCACATCGGTGGCATCTCTGATCCAATCGGTCTTCCCGGTAGGAACCACGCAGTGCAAATCGTAATTCGCGGTCGACCTCCACAACACGGTGTTTCCGTCATCCTCGTCCGAAAGCTTGAGGGAGGAGGGAAAGGAAGTGGTACAAGCGCCACAATCCATGGAGCAGGTATCATCGTCGGATTCATTCACAACTGGAATGATTTCTGCAATCTCCGCTTTGGCTTTTGCAAGATCTGCAGCTTTGCTTCCGAAGATTTTGGCAAAAAGAGCAACCATGGTGGGGTTAGTCTATGATAAATGAAGGTCCAAGTTGGGGCTGGCGTCAAGCTTTTTTTCTTGCTTTCCCAAATCTCAAGGTTAAACCGGAAGGGGCTTAGTGTAAGAAGTAGAACAGGAGAAGTTGGGGTTATATATATTTTTTGCCACAGAGCTCTGTTTATTTTTATCTCCGTGGTGGCTCCCTGCACATTAGGTAAACATTTTTTTATCTTACTAATCTCGATGCGTGTGCTAGGAATTTCCCAATGCGGTAAACGCCGATCAAATGCACCTAGCCGTACGGTGCTGGGGCCGACTTCGGACCGGCTTCTGGGAACACTTCCACAGTTTACTATGCCCACGTTCTTATTTTGATTGACCATGGTGTATCACCCTTGCGTGAAAGTATATGTCTCGGATGTATAGCATGTGAGCTGGTTTAACTGTGCTTTAAGCTGTTGGAGCTTTTGTCTGGCCTATTTTGTGGCAATTACCGAACTAGGATTGGCCATATTCCAAGTTAGGTCTTCGAAGCTTCCGGGGATTACGGTTTAGACGCGTAATTATACGAAAGTTGACGTCTTAAAACCTGAGTTTGACGGCATTCAGACTAAAAGCGTGAGTCGTGGAGAGTTGAACTAGCAGTCATAAGTGAATAACGTACGTGCGCTAGTTGTAAGCGGTACAGGCAGTTTCACTAGCCGTTGTCTACGGAGCGCTTGCTCGTTTTGTTAGGCTAATACTTTAGACCCATACAAAGTATATTAATTATGAAGGAAGGGGTGGGACAAGTTGGTAGGTGTGACTCGGTGGGTTTAAGGACGCGTTCAAACATGTTGACGGAGCAACCAGCATGAAGAGGATACACCCCAAAGAGACAAGACACTATAAAGTGGAGAGAGGGACGTAAAAGGAGGCTATATTATGGTAAATAAATCCTAATAAAGAATCAGCCGGTAAAAATAGTAGCTAGATCATTTTGGGGTGAGAGCAGGAGACGGCTTCGTAGTTTAGCCTTTCAACGGCTGTTTCCAAACATGCCATTTACGTTCAGAAACCCGCCTGATTAATAAGACATCATAAGCCATTTACGGCAAAGACCGGTTGCTAATTACACAGGGATTGTAGTGTGAACCAAATACAAAAATATACCGATCTCGGTGAGGGTCGAACTCACGATCTTGTGATTAACAGTCACACGCCTTAACCAACTTGGCCACGAAATCATTCAGTACGACCTGTCCGGTTTTAGGTGTCTTCCAAATCTGAAGATATACTCTTGTGGTGGAACTAATGGTTATATCAGCCTTATTCGGATTCCTACCCTCGCTCAAAAGCCCAAGTCTGATACGGCCAAGCAGGGTCTGATTCTTCTTCAAGGTAGGTTATAAGGGAATACGATCTCGGCGGAGATCAAGCTGATCTTTAAATTAACAGTTACATGCCCAGGCCACGAAAGACCTAGTTCAGGTCGAAGAAGGAGGCTACCTTGTGTAAGCTCTTCCAATGTATCTCACCGCAACATTGCTTCTTATAGTCAGGACAATGGGCTGGTAACATCGCTCCTCACAGCCAAGATAATTGGATGTTACCCAATAGTTCAATCCTTGTGGTATAGTTTCATATATTTAAGTAAGGCTAGTAAAAAAAGATCATTAGAGAGCACCTTCAGCCCTAACGAATTAGGGGTTAAACGGGAAGAAATATTAAAGAACGGGAAAATTATTCACGCCATAGAGCGGGTTCTGGTTGGTAATGGAAGTACCCTGATTCTAAGGTACGAATTCTGCTTGTTGGCGACACCCGCATAGGCATTGTACCAGGCGATAAACGAAGTGATGACACCAAACACACCGCCAGCTCTGGTAACCCCCACCTTACCACTAAACTCTCCGATGGCCAAGAGCAAGAAGGTAATGTCAAGGATGAAAAACAAAAGGAAGAATGCCAAGGTTGACTTCATGGTGCACAACAACATGAAGAACGTGAAAAAAAACCAACCCAATAAGAAGAATCCCACCGCGTCGGCCAACTCCTGGGGATTATCCTCGTAAGCCGCCACGATACCAAACCACGGAATGTTAATCGCTGCGTAGGACATCCAGAACCCACCGTAGGAGGAAAGAGCAACCCCACCAAAAGTGTTCTCAACCGCAATTTCCCACATACCAGCCAAGAGTTGGATGAGCCCACCGTAGAACATTGCCAAGCCCACTACAATGTTTGGGGTCTTGACCCCCATTGCCCTTGCGTTACACATAGACAACACGAACGTGGTTAAGGCGAAACCGCATAACCCAAGGGGCGCAGGGTTACCGAACTTTCTGGATGGAGCCGGCGCGTACTGTTCGGGCTGCAACGTACCACCAAAGGCTTGGGCCAAGTCCTCCTTCAAGAATTTCTGCTTTCCGATCAAGATGTACTCTTTTTCGCCATCATGGAAGTGTTGGACCTTTCCGAACTCGTCGTCAGGAGTCTCAAGAGGCTTCGGTTGGTCCTCAGAAATGTGGAGGGAGTCTGACATTGTTATTTGTTTGGGCTGTTTTGATTATGCTATATGTACGGGATGAACAAATGGGTGAAGTAGGAGCTGTCGTAAGACTTATATAGGAAAGATATTAAGGTTGCGATTTTCATCAAGGTCACGGACAATATAAGCTAGTCTACAGATCCGGAATTGAAACCATCAAGTAGTTCCTGGTGGGGTAAATCATACGGATTGAAATTATGGCAAGGGTGTGTTCTCTATGTGACCACGGCCCTTAGATAGCCAGAAACTCTGAATACAGCGAACGAGTGTGGGGTGCAAGCAGCATGAGGACCAGCTGCAAAGATGCTTAAATTCACCTGTCCTAGTTATCTAGCAAGCTAGTAGCCTGGGCGTCCTGTACTCACAAGAAATAAACTCATAGTACCGGTAATAAGCGGTGAATTGCTGTATAAGCCTTTAAGCCTGACTGGTCATTCAGGCTTGTCATGCACTTTGGGGCCTTTCTGCATGAGCCGAATGAAACAGCATATGCACGTCGTTGTAAAATCTATCCACCTTTGACCAACCTACTTTTGGTTTATCTACGCGTATGATAGCTGGCAACCGTGCTGTATGTGACTGTGTTCTGGAATCCCAGTGGAGATCAACTACGGCTGGATGGATGTAATGTCACGACAGAATAGAGGTTCCCCTGCGTGACCAGAGTTCTGCATATAGCATGCTCCATATTGCGTGCTCTTTGCTTATCGCCGCCGCATTCTTGGAGGCTACAGGTTCGATAGTATTTCCGTTATCGATTGAAAAACTATGCTCGATATTATGCATTAGGATCCCGGATCCGTGTTTACCGCTGCAAGGGAACTAGAGTATGAGACTGAAGTTAATCCTGTCCAGATGTGTTCCCGGGGCTCATGCGTTTGGCTCGGATTCACGGGTGCAACAATGTGGGCATGCAGGGATACTCTGGAGAAACTATGGGGTGACAAAAAGAGCAGGATAGTATGGGGGCTGCAATAAACCATAGATCTGATTTGGAAATCGGGTGTTTTACTCAACACGATAATTTCACACTATTCCCCCGGAGCTTGGACACATGCCTTAGTCAACTTGGTCACACCTAGGATATACGACCTGTATTCCGGGTGTGAGTATGAGAGGTGTTTTTCGTTTGGTGTCAAAGCAAAAAGATGACGTTTAATCGTTTCTTTTGCTGTATTCATTAAAAAAAACAATTCATTCAGAAACATAGTAATATCGGAGGTACGGATTATAAATTTTAGCAATGCTATCTACTCGAGATGGTCTTTGATCGCTAGTTACTAAAGAGCTTCTCACGCCAATAAGATTGGTCTAGTTAGTACAGATCCACAGGGGATAACTTTATAGCTAGGAGTTAACCGATAAGACAATCTGATATCAGAGAATAAGGATATTCCATCAAGCCATAGATCTCGTCGGAAAGGGGACAACCTTGACTCTTAAATAGGAGTTTTGGATGTTAGCAATACCCGCATAGGCATTGTACCAGGCGATAAACGAAGTGATGACACCAAACACACCGCCAGTTCTGGTAACCCCCACCTTACCACTAAACTCTCCGATGGCCAAGAGCAAGAAGGTAATGTCAAGAAAGAGAAACAACAAGAAAAACGCTACGGTAGACTTCATGGTGCACAACAACATAAAGAACGTGAAAATAAACCAACCCAACAAGAAAACTCCCACCGCGTCGGCCAACTCCTGGGGATTATCCTCGTAAGCCGCCACGATACCAAACCACGGAATGTTAATCGCTGCGTAGGACATCCAGAACCCACCGTAGGAGGAAAGAGCAACCCCACCAAAAGTGTTCTCAACCGCAATTTCCCACATACCAGCCAAGAGTTGGATGAGCCCACCGTAGAACATTGCCAAGCCCACTACAATGTTTGGAGTCTTGATCCCCATTGCCCTTGCGTTACACATGGACAACACAAACGTGGTTAAGGCAAAACCACACAAGCCTAGAGGCGCCGGGTTGGCAAAGCGTCTTGAAGGAGCTGGTGCAAACTGCTCCACCTGCATTCGACCACCGAAGGCTTGGGCCAAGTCTTCCTTCAAGAATTTCTGTTGTCCGATCATTATATACTCCTTTTCGCCATCATGGAAGTGTTGGACCTTTCCGAACTCGTCGTCAGGAGTGTCAAGAGACTTCGAATGGTTCTCAGAAATGTGAAGAGAGCTGGTCATTTGTTCTTGCTGGTGGGGTCGAATAAAAATAATAACTTCAAGCTGATGAATATATGTAGCGTACCTATAGATTTGAGTTTTGGTTTGATATTTGGAGTGCCTAACTCCGAACAAGTCTCCGGGAGGTATCGGTGAAGGTAATTCTGCGTCTTTTGTTACTCGTGCATGACAAGGGCCTGTCGTCTGTACCATTGAGTGTGGCACAAACCCACCCAGTTCCATCTGGCGACTCATGGATATCACCGAACGAAAATTTCCTGAAAGACCCAACGCTAATAGTATTGAATCACGGACTGGATGCATATGGCAAGCTCCACCGTTAATTCCGAATTATCGTCCGTATCCCCCTCCGAGATTTTCGGATAAATACTGCGTTTCTTCTGCAGATATTTCCCGCATGCAGACTTAGGCCTTGTCCTCTAAGAAACGGCAGCATCGGTCGACGCTTAACCTTATAAGCATGCACGTGCCTAAGTTTTAGTAGCAACTTATCAAAAAGCACGTGGTTCTTTGTCTAATGTGATGCCATCACCAGACGGGGGTTGGAGCAGAGTCTGGGGGGTGGAAGGAAAGATCTATTCGGTCCAGTATTATCTCACAGTAAAATATGTATGACTGATACACAGAAACTACGTTTCCGGAGTCAGCCTCTTTTTTTAGGCCGCCTGCTAAACTTGAACGCCAGATTAAAGACTCGACTAAAACCTGATGCATATCAGATATGGCACCAAATTAGAATAAAAGCTCCACCGACTGGGGCACTAGTTAGATTGGATTTGTAGGAGAAAAAAAACATTGAATAGGTGGCAACAGAACCGGCCCTAAACCTTAACAGTAAGGAATTTTGTCTCAACAATCTGATATATACAGAGATTGTCAACGACCCCTAGCCATTATCCTCATGTGAAATCAGAACCGTGAACGATTGGTTAAATTTATACTTTAGGATCACACGCAAATAATATATATATATATATATCTTTTATTAAATTAAAGCTCTAGTTGTAAAGTAAGGGTAGCAAGGGCTACTAAGAATAGCTTGGTTTTGGAACGAAAAAAGGCACCTGCGAGTGATTAGGCAAAGGAAGGCATGGCAACGGCCTTGACATGAACGTAGGTATTCTGGGGGTTGGCGATACCCGCGTACGCATTGTACCAAGCGATAAACGCGGTAATAACACCGAAAACACCACCGGCTCTGGTAACCCCAAGTTTACCAGTAAAGTCACCAATAGTTAACAAGATAAAGGTGACCAACAAGAAGGAGAACAAAGCAAAGAAAGCCCAGGTGGACTTCATAGTGCACAACCAAAGCATAAAGGTGAAGATGGTCCAGCCCAAGAGGAAGAAAGCAATAGCATTGGTGTGCTCCTTGCTGTCAGTGTAAGCGGTGCTAATACCGAACCAAGGAACGTTAAGGGCAGCCCATGACATCCAAAAACCACCGTAGGAGGAAAGTGCAACCCCACCAAAGGTGTTTTCAACCGCAATTTCCCACATACCGGCCAAAAGCTGGATGAACCCTCCGTAGAATAAGGCCAAACCAACCACGACATTGGCGTGACTGATGCCCATGGCTCTCGCATTGATCATCGACAAGACAAACGTGGTCAAGGCGAAAGCGCTTAACCCAAGAGGGGCGGGGTTGCCGAACTTTCTGGATGGAGCTGGCGCGTACTGTTCAACTTGAAAGTTCCCCCCGAAGGCTTGGGCCAAGTCTTCCTTCAAGAATTTCTGTTTGCCGATAATAACGTAGGCTCTGGTGCCGTCATTGCCGTGCTCGACCTTACCGAATTCTTCTTCTTCGTGGTAGGAGCCTTGACTGGATGAGGTGTGAGATTGGGACATTATAGAGATGCTTTATAACTGAATACTTTAAGTAAAGGACTGCCACCAAGTTTGAGCGGGGCAAAGTCTTCTTATACGTGTCACCTCCTTGCGTGTCATACTGTTAAGCAAATTCATTTGCCGGGATCGGTTCAAAACGCCCAAAACGAAATATGTAAAAGTCTGGGCAAAATTGTGGGGAAGGGCTAAGGTAGTTGCGTCGCAATTCTGTCTTCGCAAGGGCACGCATGGTTGGATCGATATCCATGACAGGACATCAAGCAAACCTGGCTGGAGTGACGTTCAGCATCACGGCTGATGGGTGGAAGGGAGAGTTTACGGATTATGTGTCCGTGCTCTTTAGGTTTGAGGTGGTTGTGCATACGAGGTGCATAACCTTCGCTACAGCAAATACACAAATCGTCTAAACTAGGGAAGCGACAACAAAGGGCCTATCCGTAACCGCCCCCAGAATAGTCCTCCTTTATGCTGCGGAATAGTGGAAAAGGCAATGGCAGATAGCTTGGCAATTGATGACGAAGCATTTCCCAACGCTCTCCCCGTTGGCACCCCAGACAAGTAGCAGAAGAAGGCAGGGATTTACAAGTTCACTCTCAAACTGCAATGAAAAATGCGCTAAAACATACCAATCTATCACAAACCAGTTAAATGTCCAAAGAGTTTTGGGAGTTTCAGCGCTAAAGTCGGATTATTTCAGAAGCGGCATAGAGCCCCCGTCACGCAGATACTCCGGTGCATTACTTTAAGGTTTGCAATCCCGGTGGCCATTGCGGAGTTCTATGCCACCCACGTTACACCAATGCACAAGATGTGTCCAGAAAAACCGAGGCGCGGAAACGCTCATCCAAAGGAGTTGAAAGAGAGTTGCCAAACATGCTGGTGAGCACGGGGCCTGGCCACCGTTCGGACAACTGCGTCACACATTGAGTGAATGCCAAGCATATCCCAAAAAAGTTTAAGCAGTCTTAGCTCTGTGGTTCGCCCTTCAAGCGAGGCGGTCAATAGCCATAAATCCGTAACCTTCGGTTCCAGATTCGAGCACTTGGAAATTTCTGCTGCTTACTTTTTGAATTCCATAGCGACGGCTCATGAAAGATTTTATCGAGTCGAGCGTGTCTAGGTAAATGATACAGGACGTCGCTGTCAGAAAACTTACCGCATGGTGCAAACGTGTGCACGATGCGGCGATTTTATCCTTAGTTGTTGGGTCGTAAATCCACGGATTGATGCACAAAATAGGCCCTGTTGTGGAATAGGTAAGGCCACCAGGACGGGAAGCCTTGGCCTCATGCCAAGATGCAGACAAACGTCGTGGTACAACCGAGCTTGTCTTTCAGTCCAGATGCCATAGTTAGAGTTCTGGCTCGGAGCCGACATTTGTTCGGTAGAATCATACGATTGCCCGTTCCTTTTTTTTTTGCACACGCTGCATCGTTCCGGTTCCCCATCACTGTATTTTTTTTTTGGTTTACCAGGCAAAAAAACCCATCACTGTATATTCAGAAAAGAGAGCGCGGCTGTAGGCTAGTTCCATGCACATTCGGTCACAGCTAGCGTTCCGGCCGTCCGAAACGCAGCCCCACCCCCACTCGTAGGCACATTGAATTTCCTAGGCGGTGCCCCACCACCCCACTATTCCATTAACGCAGAATGATCGGAAAGTTTAGAGGCAAAAGCTTGGTATATCTTTCACTTTGCTCTGAGAGGACTTTTCCAGGTAAAGCCCGACACCCATGCAAAGAGTATGACCACGAAATCCGTATCTGGCAAGGCCGTTAAAGACTTGACTGAAGGCCCAACAGAGTTGATTCTACTTCACACGTGACACTTATAGGTTAAGACTGAGGGTTTTCACGAGCTACAGGTAATGTGCAGATTCAGGATTTATTCTCGGAAGTTATTGCTCTGAGATCTAAAAGAGGCACGCTGATATGGCGCGGTTACGTAAATCCACTTTAGAGATTGGCTTTTTGCTGGCACCTTCAGCACCCTAAACTGAAATTATGGGATACCTAAGACCATGAATTAAATAGATTGTACGAGACAAATAAACTTGGATTAGGTACCTTTAAGACATCCGGTAGAAACTAGAAACACAAATGATCGAAAAACACGGCTAAACCACAAGCAACTCCTCTCAGCCCTCTCGATTGAACACGGGTGGGGTACAGGAACCGTCACTATCAGAAATAGCCTCTTCGTAGTCTGACACCACTGGACACCAGTTGCAGAACCGCATCAAAGTATTGGTCACCAACTTCTCGGTCAATGGCTGCTCGATAACAAGGTCAAAAGCACTGGATTCGGCCGCCTCGGTCGTATACCTTGTAACGCACACAAGCGGCGTCCCCGAATTGATACTAGCGGTGTGACGGATCAACTTTGCGAGATCCACGCTGGTATCCAAGTTGGGAAGCTTGAACGAGGTGAAAATCAAGTCAAACTTTACCTCGCCCGTGACTTTTCTCGCCAACGAATCACCTGTCGCCACCACGATCGCATTGCAACCAAGCTTGTGCAACAATTTCTCCGCCGCCAGACGACTCGCCGTGTTGGGCTCACAGAGCACCACGTCAAGTTTGTGGAACATGGGTCTCACCACCTCTCCGGACATGGACGAAAAGGAAGATTCCTTTCTACGGGAGCTTTCTCTCCTCTGCTTAATCCGCATCAACGCAGACGAACGGAACTCCATCTCGCTTTCGGACGTGGACGGGGACAGGTCTCCGCCAAACGATCTCTGGTGGATCGTTTTCGGGAGCGCCGAGATGGGCTTGGGCGAACTGGAGGAGGCAGAAGAGGTGGCGGTCAAGGATGGAAGGAGGGGTTTGGCAAAGGTAGCCTTGGGGGCCACAGGGGAGATATGAGCAATGGTTGGGGCGACGCCAGAGGAAGCAGATAACGAGGCCAAGCCAATGTGAGGCGAAACAGGCGTCGGCGGGTTGGAAACCTCACCATAGTAGAGGTTTTCATCGCCAGACGAGAAAGTGCTCGCAATGGAGCTCACTCTCTGGTGGTGTATATTAGGGGACATTGGTGGTTTCGCAGTCACCGGAGACGAGGTGAAGGAGTAGCCCCTAGAGCGAGACCGCTGGAGAGAGTCGGAGGAAGCGCTCGAGAGACTCTGGCGGTGCTCCATGTGCTCCGTCTTCAACCGGTTGATAACATCCTTGTTAGCCTTGTCTAGCGCGGTGTAGTTTCGGAACTGGAACGAGCCGAACTCGCCAAAGTTATCGTTCAATCGACTGCCTCGTCTTTCACGGGACGCCGGCGTAGGGGGGGTGGAGACGTTCAGCGCCAAGTTGCGCATCATCGGAGAGCCCAAGGCAGTGGTGTGGATGGCGTTGCTATTTTCTGGGAGTGCAAACTCTTCTTCATCGGACCCTTCTGTGGGGAAAACCGACGCCTCCGCGCCTCTGGAGTCAAAATAATCGGTGCTTTCCGGGCCGTCTAACGCCGGCACAAAGTCACGGTCCTCGTCCCACAACTCGTTCCAGTTGGTATTATCAAAATACGGGTGCCGCTTGATGTTATCGCTGTTATCGCTCCCCAAGCGCTGCTCCGGATCGAGCACCAAGAGCTTGAGAATGAGATCCTTGGCAGCGGGCGCACACACTTCTCCCACAACCTCGTCCTCCGGCCACTCGATCTTCCCAGACAAGATCTGCTCAAACACCTTTTCGGCGCTTTCCGCATGGAACGGAGGATAGCCGAACAAAAACTCAAAGAGAATGCATCCAATAGACCACCAGTCGGAGGCGGCGCTTTGGGTGGCGCCGGTGATGGTCTCGGGGGCAAGGTAATCGGGCGTCCCCACAAACTTCTTGTTCGACGCGGTGTCCTGGGGGTCAAACAACGCGTAGGGGTTGGTATCATCGGCACTCTGCTCGTCCTCCACCGCAAAAGAGCTCTGCGAGGCGACAGACGCGGACATGACGGGTCTCATTGTAGGCACGTCCGCGGCGCTCGAGCCGGAACAGGAACGCTTTCCCGCGGAGCTGGCCCTGTCCTGTTTCATGTACTGGTCCAAAAAGGTGGTGGTGGGAGAACTGGCGCTTGCTTTATCATACGCAATCTTTTCCACCGCCGGAGAGAGCGACAACGCCATACCCTTCGGAGCGCTCTCGCTCATCGAAAGCCCGCTGAACAAGTCGATAGGCGGTTCCATGGCGCTGTTCCTCCGCCTGGGGTCCTGTCTGCGCACAATCCCCATTTTTGACAACCCAAAGTCGGTCAACTTCAAGTGACCCTTGCTGTCGATCAAGAAGTTGTCTGGCTTCAAATCACGGTGGATGATGCCCTTATCGTGGAGGTCAGTCACCACGACAATCATTTCCGCCACGTACTTTTTTGCCCACTCGTTCGGCAACGCCACCATCGCCTTGAGCAACGCTGCACAGTCGCCACCGTTCATGTACTCCATCACCAAGAAAAGGTACTTGTTGCTCTGGAAGGTGGCGTACAACTTTGCCACGTAGGGTGAGTCAGATTGGGCCATCATAATGGCACGCTCGGACTTGATGTTCATGACCTGGTTCTTGGCAATCATGTCGGACTTTTTGAGCACCTTGATGGCGTAGAAATCGCCCGTGAGCCGTCTTTTCGCGAGGAAAACCGATCCAAACGCGCCCTTGCTGATGGGCTTCACGATCTCATAGTCTCTAATCGACGGGGTGGTGATCCGCACACTCGGGGTGGTGGAAACGAGGAGCGGCGAAAGAGGTGGCCTGGCCTTGGCATCACTAACCACACCGGGCGGAAGGTGGAGCTGGGGGACCTCGCCCGAGTTGTGACGGGTTTCGCCTGAATGGAACAGAACCTCTAAGGCTGAGAGCGCCGGCGAATCGTTTGGTGTCTCGCCGTGGCTGCCGCCTCTGGAAATTCGCTGGACCGACGTCATCGGGGAATTGGAGACGTAGTTGGGGATGGGCGAGAGGTGCCGTCTGGGGGAGTAGGAGCTGCGCGACTTGGCGCGCTCCAGGTCGAGTAGGTCGCTGGAGGTGCTTCTGGAGGAGCGCGACGGTCTCCCGCGGAGCAAAACGTCGGTGGGGGTGACGGACCGCTTCGACTGTTCTTTCGGGTCCTTTCGGAGGTTCAATGGCGACGAGAGCAAGCGCGCTTCCGACTGAGGCAGTTCTGCGTCCCCGTAGGTGTCACTGAAAAACAACTCGCTTTTGGAGCTAGTGTTGGAGTACACCGAGCGATTAAGCTTCTTCGGCTGCGGCGAATGAACCATGCGAACGGCTTCGGTGTCCGGGAGGGCGGTAGTTATGGGCTGGGCCATCGGGGTGGTGTAATTGTGGGGTGATGTCAGATACGTAGAGTCCCGGATCTTTTCCACCGTGTCGGCAACTGTTTGCAAAACCAACTTGTCGGTCTCGCGCTTGATCTTTTCCGAGTATTGGAGAGACGCGGCGTACCGCAAAATAAAGTCCACCTTGGTCTGAACCAACGCCTCGGTGTCCTCGATGAGAATGTTGATCGCGGGGTCACTGGAGTCCAACCGTTTCCAGTTCTGCGCGTGCTTAATTGCCTTTTCGGAGCCCGGGGAGTACGCCACCTCCATGGTTTCAGGTTCCAACTCGCCGGGATTGATGCTCAAGGCCTCGTCGCAGAGCTCGACCAAAATCCCCAACAGCTTCAAAGGGTACCGTTTGTACTGAACGCTGTGGCGCTTGAGCAATAAGAGGTTCGCAGCAGCCCCGGACGACGCATCGGTGGAGGAGGGAGACGGCAAGGGGATGCCTTTGTAGTCGTGGACTAGGGCCGCGGTGGGGGATACATCCAGGAAGGCAAGGGGGAGCTTCGGCGATGGGAGAGGAGAACTTGAGAGGGGCGTGCTGCCGCTGCTGCCGCTGGGGTTGGAGCTGGCGCGGGAGTTTCTGCGGTTGATGCTGTCTGAGATCACTAGGATCAAGTTCCGGTGTTCTACCAACTGGTCGTGGGCCTGCTGGACATTGTCCTGGGCCTTGTGCTCGACAAAACACAACTCGCTGTGCCGCTCGATGAACCACGCGGGCACGTGCTGCTCACAGATGCGGCAGAGAACCTGTTTCGGCGGCGGGACGTTGTTTTCGTCGATGACGCCGAGTTCGTTGAGGTTAAGAAGGTATGCCGCAAAGATATCGGCGCCGAAACCGAGATAGTCGGTGAGCTCGTACGGAAGCTCAAGCTCCACATTGGTCGGGACGAACGGCTTGAGAAGCCACATCAGGTGCGTCGGCACCTGCGTCTTTGGATCGTGGATCAACACCCCCTGGCCCTCCATTTCGATGAATTCTTCCTCCACACTCGAAGCAATGCTATTGTCGTCTCCGCTGTCTAGTGCCATGTTCCGAGGACTGGCGTCTAGCGTGGCATTAGGGGACTCTTCCCGCGACTCATCATCAGACGCTACCCTTATATCTGAGACGCGCTCTGTGCGGGTGACAAATTTCACCCGGTAGCTGGTGTCGTCCTTGGTCATGATATCGATCGCCTGGTTGAAGATCTGCTTATCGGAGGTTTCTCCGACGATCAACTCGGAGATGTGCTGGCCTACGAACGGCTTCACCTTGGTGCCCACGACACACTCCCACGTCTTCCCGAGGTATCGGATGTTCCCGTCCAAGTCGAGCTCCAAGAGGGTTGTGGGGTTTTTGGACGACGCTATCCTCAAGTCTTCCTGCTCGTCCTCAGACTCTTTGGTCCGCGTTCGCACCATCAGGCTTATAGTACGGCCAGGAGCGGTGCTGATGGGCGGGGTAACGTGGCGGAGAAATGTATCCATGTAGCGGTACGGCTCAGTTTGCATGTCGGCTGTGTGTGGCGAATACGATCCCGGGAGCATTTCACACGGCGACATGGAGTGATCGCGCGCACCGGGTTCAATCGCCTCGGAAAGCGGCGATGGTGTCGACTGGAGACTGGTGCCGTGGTCTCTGGCGATATGGCTGTATTGGGGAAACTTTGCATTGCTAAAGTACAGCGGAATTGGCGTCGCAATACCCGGCAGCTTTCCGCCTTCAGTACCGGGGGTGGGGTTGGTCTGAACTGTCAGACGGTGCTTGTGGTCTCCCATTCTAGATTCCGGGAATATAAGGAACCTTTGTTAAGGGCGATGTGATTTGAGGTAGCAGTTTCAGGTCAGGAGGAAATGGAACTGGGATGTCAAGGAAAGTTGACTTTATTCCCTCAACATCTAATATACCGTTTGATATTGCGTGCGTCAATCAACGCACAGGGGCACCTAAAGGGGGAATTTGTGGCGCGCGAATTCTTATACGGAGGTCGTACGGAAATGAGGCGGTACGGGGTTTTACGATTTAACAGAGAGGAATATGGACTTGTAGAACGATATTTGGGAGTCAGTCAGAGGATAATCAAACGAAATGAAGGCGGGGGATTTTATGCGGCAAAAAAAAAAAAAAAAAATAAAATGTATGAATTTCATGGGAGGCGATAATGGACCATTCCACGCGCTTAGTTATAGGTTCAACTGAAAATTGGTATGCCTGACAGCTACGTTACGGTAAGGTATAATATTCGAATACATCCCATTAATTCTCGAACGGAGCTTCAAATTGATCTTTGGCCAATTTATACTCACCAAAGCTTAATTTTATCAACTAAATATACAAATCTCTACTTCTCCTCGACTCTTTCGCCTTCATCCTTCCTCTCTTCTGTCTCATCAAGCTTTTCCGACACGGCCTTAACTTCTTGTGTAAGCTTGGCCTTCTTTTTATCCTCTTTATACTTCTGGATGACAGCGGTGGACTCGTCGTAGCTCTTCAAGTAGTTGTTCCAGTACCACCTGAGTTGGTCGATGCTCTCCAAGATATCGGCCTTGGCGGTATGCGCCTGGTGCTTCTTCGGGAAGCACATCATCAAGCGCGGGTTGTGTCTCCAGCCAACCTCCATGATGGACGAGACGTCGATAATTCTATAGTGCAAGTACTCGATGATCTTTGGGAACTCTCTGATCATGAAGACTCTGTCCATGTGGACACTGTTCCCGGCCAAGAGGCCTCTGCCCTTTGCGACGTACTTGGAGATGTACGCTAACAACTCATCCTCCACCTGCGTCAAGGTCTTGGTAGTGTTGATAACTTTTTCGGTGAGCCCCGACTGACCGTGGTGTTCGATGCACCACTCACCCATCTTGTCCATGGTTTGCTTCGGGCAGTGGATGACGGACTCGTAGCAGACTTCGTCGAGCACGTTCAATTGGGAGTCGGTGATGATACACGCAATTTCAATGATGTGGTCGTTGAAAACGTCCAAACCAGTCATTTCACAGTCGATCCACACGATTGGTTTGTTGTCCTTTTCCTTCTGAGCATCCGCGTCGGACAACACCGCCTGGAGAATGTTTGTAGTAGAGACGGGCGCGGCGCCCTTCTGCGCATCCTTCTTCAACACCGCCTCGAGAAAATCAGCATTGGACGCGGTCTTGGTCTTCTTGAAGTCCGGCTTTTCCGGTAAGCCAGCGGAGAGCTTTCTCTTTTCAATATTTTCGGACATCTTGTACTGCTTGACCTTTTCCTGGAGTTGCTTCTTGTGGAGGAGGGCGGAGATGTTATCGGTGGGCTTTTTCACGGTTTGTTTATGTGCTTGTCTGAACAAAAGTCGGGTGAGCTGGAACGGGGCGATTCTACGAGTGAAACGGGGGAACATTGGAGAAGCCACGGCTGATCTGGCTGAAGGGTGCCAGAAGTACGCGTATAAATTTTTCGCGTACGGTTGTGTGCCATGGGACGCGAGGCAAGTGCGATGTGGGCATTAAACACGGACATTGCGTATTTTCCTTGACACCATAAGACTCAGATAAACATGACTTTGGCAGGGTTGGACAAATTTTACGCGGCGTACTTTCTTCTTCACATCCCCATCACGGTGCTCATCGACTCCTCCTTGGTGATTCCGCCGGCGCACCGCCCGCTCTTGCAGCAGCAGATCTTGAAGTTCCACTTTGAGCAGAACAAGGATTTCCTTCTTGTGAACGTCCGCAACTGGCTCTGGTGCTTCGGGATCATCGAGATGGTGTTTCAGTTGCCATTCTTTGCGTGGGCCGCCTACAGGTTGTTAGGAAGGAAGGGCCAGATGTTGACGTTGACCATGGCTCCGGGGATGATCTTGTACGGCTTCAATGCCTCTGTGACCTCGTTGGTGTGCATTGTGGAGATTGTGTTGGAGGGTGCTAGGAATGGTTTGACCCAGAGCGAGGTCTGGGCCCTTGTGGGGGTCTACTTCCCCACTTTTGTGATTCCATTCGTGATGTTGGTTGATTACTTGAGGAGATACTTTGGAATTGTCAACTCCCAGAAGTTGAAGCTCAACTAGAAATGAGATTATAAGCGGGGGTTACTGATGTAGGTATAGTTTCCATCTCAATATTTGTAAGAATCTGATACTTTGCTGATAGGCATGTTAGCCGTACCATCCCTACCACACCTTTACTCCTATGTGTCGAAGCATACATTTATATTGGTATTAAATGGATGTCACCAATCAACCCATAACAGCGTATGCCTTTTTGCCTACCAGGCGGTGTCCCCAACGTCCCTCGCAGCTACCCCCAATATCCCCGTCTACAGACTCAGAAGCTTGACATATATTCAGCATACAGCTGGTATTTACCGTTCGGATCTAAGCCAACAATTCGTCGACCAAAGCAATGTACTGCTTTTCGGCATCTTCCTGAGAGGTACCCTTCAACTTGTTCCAAGATTCCCACTTGTACTTGCCCTTCAAGTCGAACATACCTGGCTTGGCGGTTTCGTTGTCACCGACAGTGGCCTGCTTGTACAAGCCGTACAAGGCCAACAATTGGTCGTCGGATGGGCGGGTGGTTAAGGCGTTGACGGCAGCAGCCTGCAATTGTTAGTACTGGGCTATTAGAGGGCTATAATTGCGCATATACCTTTTCAGTGAATAAAGCGGAGACCATTGTGATTGAGTTTTATAATGATGGGAAAAAACGGAAAGGGGCATGTGGCGTCTGATCTGGGTTATTTATACGCCCAGCCCAACACTGCATTTTCTGGGTTCTGGTTGGTCGTGTAGAGGATAAATATCACGTGGTGAGGCGGGGTAACCGATCTGGACGCCATCAACTGTATCACATGCAAAATAACGAAGTAGGAGAAACGGAGCCACGGAGCCACAGGTATGTTTCGCATTGGAGCGTGGGCTGTGGAGAGGTGCTAAAAGGGTGGCATCAAGGAGGATGAAAGTTATGGTGACAGCTGAAAAATATAGTAAGATTACAACAATTGAAAGCTACGGTAACGATTGAAAATTACGAAAGAATAAAAAATTAAACCAAAGAGGAATAAATACCTCGGTTCTGCAAATCACATCTGAACCAGATAGCCACCCTACTAGCACAATCGGCAAGACAACCACGTTCACAGATGCAGCCAATAAACATACTTATGATCGCTAATAAACACGCACTAATAATATTTGCCAAGCTTATCTTCCGGGTCTTTCTCAAGCAGGTGATACGCTTCTATAAATGTTGAGATTATACCAACGGATATATATCCAATAGCAACGTATTTCCAGTCAAGTTTTGGTTTTAAATACCTGAGAGGATGTTTGATGCTACGTATATAGGCGTTAACCGTAATAAGAAGCGTTGAATCAGGGTTCGAAGCCCTCTCGCATGTCTAAATCAGATTTTAAGGTGCTGCCGTTTTCGTCATTCACGCATCCAATTCTTACACGTGCGGCGCCGAAAGGTGTATACACAGGATGAAGTTGCAACATTTTGCCTTGGCCAGGATCAGCTTCTTCCATCTATCTTTACCGATCAACCCATTTCCCATGCCATTCGATGAGCTGCGAAACGTTAAGCGCCAGAAGGTGGCAATAGAAAGCCCCAGCGATTCCCTGGACGGTGGGGACTACGAGGACCCCCCACAACTCCGGCCGCTGTCGGAAATGCAGACGCTATACTTGGAGACCATCGACCGGTCCCGTCTTGACTTTGATTTTGAAAAAGTGTGCTCGGTGTCTCTTGCGAAGGTTAACGTCTATGCCTGTCTTGTGTGCTCAAAGTACTTCCAAGGGCGCAACAAGGCGTCCTACGCGTACCTACACTCCATCAATGACGACCATCACGTGTATATCAACTTGAGCACTCTCCGAATCTACATTTTGCCCGAGAACAGAGAGGTTACCGCCAAGAATCTGATACTAGAGGACATCAAGTACCTTGTGGATCCCGCCTATACCCCCGAACAGATTGCTCAGTTGTCCACCCGGGCCCAGGCCTATGATTTGAACCACAAAGCGTATCGGGCCGGTTACGTGGGGTTAAACAACATCAACGCTAACGATTACGCGAATGTGGTGCTTCAATTGTTGAGTCATGTTCCTCCGGTGCGCGACTTTTACCTCGCAAACCCGGCCCTTATCGCTGCCAACGAGCTCAACTCCAAGTTCGGGTTGCTTGTGCGGAAGATGTGGTCATCCAAGTTGTTTAAGGCACATGTTTCGCCCCATGAGCTTTTGCAGTATATCGACATTGCCTCCAAGAATACCTTCACGATCACTAACCAGAAGGAACCTAAGGACCTCTTTGTGTGGTTGCTCAACCAGCTCCACGCACCGTTGGCGAAGGTGATGCCCAAGGGAACCGTGATCGCAAGGGCATTCCAGGGAAAGATTCGCATCATGACACAGAAAGTGGTGGCATCCACTAATAAAAATACCAATACCGTGCAATTTACCACTGATACCGCTATTACTACCAGCGATACCCGGTTTTGGATCCTTACCCTCGACCTTCCCTCACAGCTGTTGTTCAAGAAAGATAACTTGCTGAATGGCCAGGCTGCGATTGCCCAATGCTCGCTTCTCCAGTTACTTGCCAAGTACAACGGCTACACGGTGACTAGTAGCCCTGGGGCCGTTCGCAAGTACAAAATTATCAAGCTTCCAAAGTATTTGATCTTGCATTTCAATCGGTTTCCGCAGGGAATGGATCATGCCGACAGAAATCAAACCGTAGTGAAGTTCCCTACCGTTTTGGACATGGCTCCGTACGTGGAGAACCAGACAGCGCCGTTGCATTACAAATTGCTTGGGAACGCCATCCACGAGGTGGTGACAGACGAGAACAACGGGGTGGAGGGCAAGGACAGGTCGTTGTGGAAGGTACAATTAGAGGATGGAAAAGGCTGGGTGAGGATTCACGATTTGAAGGTTGACGAAATTGAGAAGGAGTTGTTGTTTCTTGAAGAGAGCTATGTGCAGATCTGGGCCCGAGTGTAAAATAATGATTTTTATCGCGATTACCAAACAATTCTGAGGATTAGCGGCGACTATAGAGAATATATATTTGTTATGTCCGCAAGTACAACCTGTTTGAACATACTCTAAGCGCGAATTTTTACCACCCTACCTTCTTTCGTCCAGGTACCTTTACGCTGATTTTCTGCACTTCTAGATTATCTTTACCCATGTCCTTTGTAGTTTAAGTCTATCCCGCATCCTAATCATCATTTCCTTTGTAGTTTAGATCTATTCCGCTTCCTGGTTATCATTTCCTTTGTAGTTTAAAGCTATCCCCCTTCCTGATCACCATTTCCTTTGTATTTTAAACCTATCCCACTTCTTGGCGGATACCCCCCGAGAACAGCGCTAACATTTGAAGCGCCTCATTCGCCGAAATCCGCTCGGTAGATTGATACACCATCATTTTTGAGAACACCGCACACACCGTGTCGTCCGCCCTGGGCAAGATTTTCTTCACCTCCAACGCGGGCCTTTCAATAAAGTTCATGGCCTGGAAGGCCTCCTTTTCCTGCACTTCCCTCCAGCTTCCTAAACCCGCGGTTCCAAACACTTCAAAAATCGAAGCCATGAGCGCCAAATCACTATGACGGGCGGCATCTCTGAACACTGGCTGACAGTCCAGCGAGTACAACACCGTCAAAAGCACCCCTAGCGACCAGATATCGATTTTCTCGGTATACTCTCGCACGCTGAACAAAAGCTCCGGAGCACGGTACACCCCCGTGGAGACGTCACAGATTTTTTCTCGCGGCGGCTCCACGTCGAGCTCCGGAGCCCAGACAATTCCGAAATCACCCAAGATCGGTAATCCATCTAGAGTAGAAAACAAAATGTTGGCTGGCTTGATATCGCGGTGAATAACGCCCCGGGCGTGCAAGAAGGCCAAGCTGCTTAGAAGGGTGGTGACAATCTCAGCGGCCCGCGATTCAGTCATTTTATTCTTCCGTGTGGGAACCCCCGACTCTTCAGATGGTACCGGATGGTAGAAGCTCGGCGGCATATAGGCGCGCGAATTGTGGCTTATCACGTCCTTCAAGTCGTAGGGTAAAAGGGGGAACACCATCACGATATCATCTCCCAGGGTAAAGCTGTCGAGCAAACGGACAAGGTGGTTGGCCTCAGCATGGGGCTCGAGAGATTTGAGGATTTTAACCTCGTTTCGGCAGTTGTGCGGTAGTTGCTCAAGGTCCGGGTCAGCGATCTTGAGGGCCACCACCCCGTTTGATCTGCTGTCTTTGGCCCTGTAAACGTCCGAGAAGAGGCCACCGTTAATCCGGGTTCGATTTATATATGTCATTTAACGAGATGAAAGGGGATGGATGGCAGTAGCCACAGGCTTCTAGGTATATAATTGAGACCATGGGTTGGAAGGCTTTGTTTTGTGTCACATCTAATAAAATAAAATGCAGGATGAGTGTGCATACTGTGTAAGCCGGATTCATTCAGCACGATAGGCCCCTTATGGCTTATCCAAGTGGGTAGTTCTCTGAATATAACTCAAATAAGACAATTAAGTACCAGGGGAGAGTAATTTCTGTTGATTTTTTTATTAGATCTATGTACACGGAGTCTGACATAGTACCTGGTACCTCTGGTTATCTCCTGCGCCAGGATCCTCCGGTACTGTCGGTCCTTATCAGGAAAACAACGCCATCGAAAAATCCCCTGGTGTAAATTGGATTGCTAGTTGAAACCTACAAACTATACGCAGCTTCTTTCCACAACAGCTTACAATCTCTGATACCAAAACTGTTAAAACAGAGATATATCTCAAGACTGCTACAACAGATATCTGAGACCTCCAGACTGTTATATTGCTACTCCCCGGTGAATCAGCCCGTCGCAGGACCCTCTATTGCGCTTTGATCCGCCAAGCTGCCATATTTGCTACGAATCGCCTGTTATCAGCCATATTATCTACGGGTTAGGTATTTCAGCGTTGTCTTTCGCCAAAGCTGAATATCGCTTGCTCACCTTAAGTCGAACCCTCCCTTAGCCGCTTTTGAATACACACAGCCGCTTATATGACAGAAATATTGATGCCAGATTGGGTGTCCATGGACATTGGCGATCTAGGAAAATCTATCTATAATGACCACCCACTAGATGATGACACGCGGCCGTTGAAGAAGAAGGCGATCGTGGAGGCCCTCGTCGAAGACAACCGCGAGCTCTTGGCCGCGTTGAGCAGATCGCGCGGCGGGCTCTTGAACAGTGAGTTACGGTTCCAGGTGTGGTCCGCGTTGCTAGGAGTAAGCAGTCTAGCGGACGACGCCACGATCAGGGAGAGTGTGATGTTTAACTCGGCGTTGATGGACAGCGATTTGACCCATGTGGATGAGTTTGAAGCTGCCACCCAAAAGGAGGCGGAAGGGGCGGAAGAGCCTACCGATGAAGAAAAGTCGGACAGAGCGTCTTATGAGAAGATGCTCCCACACAAGGACGAAAACCAGGTCAAGCTTGATGTTGATCGGTCTTTCATCTTCTACCCCGCGAACCCGCTGACTGAAGACCTTCTCCACATGCGCTCGGACCTCACCCAGCTTATCACCCGGATCTTGCGGACTAACCCATTCCTCCACTACTACCAAGGCTACCACGACATTGTCTCCATCATCTATCTCGTGTTCCGGGACTACGACCCGCTGCTCTCCCAGACGTATGCAGTTTTGGAGCATCTCACACTCAACCACTTGCGTGACTTTATGATCCGCGATATCCAGCCGTCCATCGACCAGCTAATGCTCTTGCCGGAACTAGTAGCACGGATTGACCCGAAATTTGGGCAGACCATCGGACGCATCCAACCCTTCTATGCGCTTTCGTCCATCTTGACCATGTTCAGCCACGACGTCACCAAATTTGAAGACATCTGCATGATCATGGACTTTATTATGGCTACCGGAGAGGCCTCCAGCTCCATATACATTTTTGCGGCCGTTCTCTTCTACCACAAGTCCGATATCATGCGTGGCGAGGCCGAGATGGATACCCTTCACTCGGAACTATCCCGGCTCTTTGTGGGGCTAGAGACTGGCGACTTGTTTAGCGTGTTGCTACACGCAAACCTCTTGGCGGTCCAGTTCCCCCTTCTGGACTTGAGCGCCTTTCAGGACGGAATTTCCCAGTACAGCGTTTTGAAAACCACCTCAAGGGGTGGGTTTGAAGCTGAGTGCGAGAGTGAGACGGAGGACGTGGAGCAGCCTCTCCGCCGTCGCAACAATCCCTCGCTCGAGGCTTCTGATTCGGATATTGCCTCATCTTTGACGTCATCCATCAGCTCGCTCCAGACCACATCTTCCAAGTCGTCGACATCGGAGACTGGGAAAGCTCATACTCCGTACGCCACCTGGAAAGACCGCATCGAGGCCTTGACCGAGAAACTTGGTTCGGAGGTGGAGGCGAAGAAGCAAGAGCAAGAGCAGGAGAGATTGAAGCAATCGGCGGCTCTTCCGGAGAAGAAAATTGTGCGGCGCAAACTCAAACTATCATTGCTCGTCAAGCTTTCGTTAACGGTGGGGATCTTATCATTTGTGATACACTACTACAAGGATGTGTTGCCCCTGGGTGTGACTCAAACCGTGACATTTATCTCTAATCGGTTGGCTCAGTTGAGAGGACCATTGGTTTTTGAGAGAACGGGGCGCGTTGCGGGCGGCATCTTGAACAGAGTAGGACTCGGAAACTTGAAAGAATTTCGGTTCTGAGTAGAGTGTAAGCCATATCACACTCTACTTATGTCTATGTTATGCAACATGATCAAAGACAGGTTTAGATAGCGAGGGCGAATCCGTTCCAACCGTAGGTTAGCTAGCGGAGATAACTACTACCAGAGCGTCAGATTTCTAAGGGAAACAAAGGACATGGTATAACGAAGTATATATAAGATCCATAACACTTGTAGGGCGCTTTGAGGGAAGTTAATGGGCTCAACAATCACTGGGTGCGGGCCAGTGCCGCCAGAGCTGCGCCGCACGGATGACGCAGGTCTGCTTACATAAGCATACAAAAAATCCAGCCAACCACAATCGGCAAAAAAGTAATTTACAAGAAGCGTTAGATAGACAAAGTTATGTACGCGACAGACACGTATCAAAGGACGAGCTTAACGCAGCAATACATCCCAAGCACTTGCCCCAATACCCTCCGAACACAATAGAATGAGAGTCAGCGCTACCCTTTTGAGACAGAGCATCTTTGTGCCGTTCAAGAAGCAGATCCAGAAGCAGGTCGAGGAGGTTCCACAGATCATGGTCAAAGCCGGTTCTGAGTATGAGAAGACCGGTTTGACCGGTATCTACCAGCACCCTAACCCTAAGCCAGCTTTGCAGGCCCTCTACGGAATGACCTTGGACCTTTTGCAGCACAAGTTCCCAGAATACTCTATCTACAGACAATCCGTTGAGAACTTGACCAAGCAGAGATTGGCCATCATCGAAAACAACGACATCACTGAGGTAATTGAGGAGAAGATCGGCAACGGTTTGATCGAAGAGGTTATTATCCAGGCCCACGATGAATACGAATTGGCCAAGGACATGGCTGAAGCCAAGTGCTGGGAGGATTTGCAAGACAAGCCTTTGGATGACCAGTGGGTCTACTTTGGCAAGAGAGTTTAAACGTAAAAGCCATACAAAACACACAACACACGCTCGCAACCGCTAGGGCACTGTATAGTACTCATGCTCCCCCCGCTATGGTGTCCTTGAGATAGCGACGGTATTTCCGTCTCCGCGGGGCTCGCCTTTTTCATCCTTCATATTTGTTTGTAATGCATCTTTAAAGGTTGTAGGGACATTTATCTTCTCACTTCCTACAATATATTTATTCTTCGTTAGTCACGTAGCTAGGACTGGAGGGTGTGTGCTGATGGAACTCTTTACCTGTACGATGCGAGGTTAAAATTGTTGCAGCATGCCGCTGGAAGGTCTATGCCATCAAAGGCAGAGCGGAAACCACGCCCTAAAATCAAGTTTTTGTCCGAAGACTACCCAAAAAGAAAACTAGCACCTGGATATACGTTGAGGGTAGAACTGGGTCGCTTTCGGATGAAATGACAGTGCACAGGCGGCCAGGTGTATATGAAGGGAGTAAATGGTTACCCCTAAGATGTATTTTTCTTTAAATCTTGAAATTTGGCGCTTCGAGCGAGCATCAAGGAGTACCCTTTTGATACAACGTTGGTTAATCATTCCGCCCTGTCTACTCGTTGATTATAAAGATTCGGGCCTACATTCTATCAAACCTCCGCGAAATACAGCTATTTAGGGAGTTTGGATACTGACAATAACAATATTATTGGAATTGCACAATATCTGTACATGACTGTCTGGCCATTGTTTTGTATACCGAAAACATTACGGATCGGTATTCCGCTTGGGGCAGTTTCTCCCGGTTGCGGGAACGGCCAAGAATCCGCGGGTTAAGCTTCCCTAATATCCCTGAATCGCGCAGGACCAGACGTCACCGATACTCTACACACAAGGAGCAGTATAGTAAAAATGAATTGAGGTGGACTAAAATGTCTAAATATACCTTACCCCCAGCATTTGACCAAAGGCCTGTTTACATTCCGTGTTTCTGGGTCCATCCTCTTTCGGCACAATCACGTGCGGTAGATTCAATGACGTACGAGAGCCTCTAGCCCAAAATTCCAGCCAATAGACCTTCAAGATTATCCCCGCTTTACGATTGAATATGTAACATTCACTTTTTTTTTTTTTTCTCGCCTCATTATTTGCTACGCTCACCGCTCTTACTCGTTTCCTTGGGTGTGAGGCGTCTTAAGGTCCATATTGCATCTGAGCAAATAAAATCTCACGTTCCGATTACTCATCTCCGGCATCCAGCTTTTTCAGTTTTCACGCCGACGCAAAAAATTTCTATTTAAGCCCCATTGTAACACCCCTCTTCTTCCCTTTGCATACTCCCACCAACAATCATGGAAGCCCTTACCCGCCAGTCCCTCAGCGTGTGTCCCTTTGTAAAGAAGCACTCGACCGCTGCGTTCAAGAGAATGTCGCAGAGCTCCGCGCTCGTGTCGCAGGCCGCCCACTGCCCGGTTGTGGGTCCTGCGATGAAGCGCGGGCTCGCCACTTCCGCCGGCGCGACCGTCGCTGCGCCAGCCGCGTCTACCGCCTCCGCCAACACTAGCTTCGACTTTGACGCTCTCTTCCAGGGCGATCTCGCCAAGAAGCGTTCCGACAAGTCGTACCGCTTCTTCAACAACATTAACCGTTTGGCCGCCGAGTTCCCAAAGGCGCACAGAAAGAACGAGGCGGACAAGGTCACCGTGTGGTGCTCCAACGATTACTTGGGCATGGGCCGCAACCCGCAGGTGCTCGCAGCGATGAAGACGGCGCTCGAAAGATATGGCTCCGGCGCCGGCGGTACGCGTAACATCGCCGGTCACAACCGGCACGCCATCGCGTTGGAAGCAGAGCTTGCCAACTTGCATAAGCAGGACGCGGCATTGGTTTTCACGTCGTGCATGGTGGCAAACGATGCGGTGCTTTCTCTTTTGGGCCAGAAGATCAAGGACCTTGTGATTTTCTCCGACTCGCTTAACCACGCGTCGATGATCCAGGGAATCCGCAACTCCCGCGCCAAGAAGCACGTGTTCAAGCACAACGACTTGGAAGACCTTGAACGCTTGTTGAAACAGTACCCAAAGTCCACGCCTAAATTGATCGCTTTTGAGAGTGTTTACTCCATGTGTGGCTCGGTGGCGCCGATCGAAAAGATATGCGACTTGGCGCAGCAGTACGGCGCCCTCACGTTTTTGGACGAAGTTCATGCCGTCGGCATGTACGGCCCACACGGTGCCGGTGTTGCCGAGCACTTGGACTTTGAGGAACACTTGCGTTCGGGGATTGCTTCGCCGAGTCGCAAAACCATCATGGAGCGTGTGGATATGATCACCGGCACCTTAGGGAAGGCGTATGGTGCGGTCGGTGGCTACGTTGCTGGTAAGCGCGACTTAATCGACTGGTTGAGATCTTACGCCCCGGGCTTTATCTTCACCACCACTTTGCCTCCAGCCGTCATGGCTGGTGCTGCTGCGGCCATCAGATACCAGAGAGCCACCTTGAAGGACCGTGTGCTCCAGCAGCAGAACACAAGATACGTGAAGGATACCTTGCGCAGTTTGGGCATTCCGGTCATTCCGAACCCATCACACATTGTGCCGATTCTTGTTGGTAACGCTGCAGATGCCAAGAAGGCGTCTGATTTGTTGTTGGAGAAGCACAGCATCTATGTCCAGGCGATCAACTACCCAACCGTGCCGATTGGCGAAGAAAGATTGAGAATTACCCCAACCCCAGGCCACGGTAAGGAGTTGTCTGACGAGTTGATTACCGCGGTGGTGAGTGTGTTTGAGGAGTTGAACTTGAAGAAGGTTGATGCCTGGGAGAAGGAAGGTGGTCATTGTGGTGTCGGTCTCAAAGGTGTTGCGCCAATGGAGCATTTATGGACGGATGCGCAATTGGCATTGAAGGATTCGGATTTGAATAAGAATGTGGTTGAGCCGGTGATTGAGGGTTTGGAGGTTTCGTCTGGGGTTCGCATCTAGAACTGCCGTTTTTTTCCCTTTGTCTTTCTTTTTCCTGTTTTCTTTTTGGTAGTCAGCTTTTTTCCTTCTGGGGTTTTTTTTGCTTTCAACCTCTCGTTTTATCCATTTTTGTCGCTTAGTCGGCATAGGACTTTTAATATAATTTCACGATATCCTACGTATATTGACGAGTGTGGATGGAAGAATATTTATAATTTAAAGAGAATGAAAACATTTACTTCGTTTATATGCACGGCCCGACAAGTCTATTCACATATTCTAGCTTATACTCCAGTTGCCATGCACTGACTAAAGCCTTTATTTTCCAGGATCTCAAATATATTCCCTATCGGGCTTAATTTAAAACTGCGGTGAAGTACCCTTTGTCTTTCCGTATATTGACTAGGGAAGTGTAAACTCTGGAAACGTCCCCGCACAGATAAGCCGCGAAAAATCATTAATTTCGTGTACACCTCGTCTCACAAGTATACTAAATGGCAATTCCCTTATCTGGCTTGACTCTCTCGTCTATAGAGCGTACGCAACTTTGTGCAGTTTCAGGTGACCAAATTTACGCCATTAGGCCTAACGCAGTTAAATTAGGGAGATTGAATGCATGGGGTCAATTCACCTAGAAGAATGAGAGACTGCCATTATATGATTGGCAATAGGTAAAGTGTCAAGATACACATAGTGTGATCTTCGTTGGGGCCTCGTTTTGAAAACCATCACATTTCAAGTCCTCTCCGGATCACAGCGGAAGGTGTATTTGACGCTGTCGGGCAATCTGGTACAGCCGTACTTTAACCTCGCGTACATCGTTCCCCGCCATTAGGTCACGTAATCTTGTGGTGTTCTCACTCAGTGCTGACGTTGCCACCTCATACCCCCCCTGGCCTATACAATGACGAACTCTCTTACACTTTTGCCATATGTTAATGGAGAAGATAGCTTAGTCTAAAAAGACTGCCATTGCTAAATATGCCGTAGATAAAGAACACCGGGATTTCTTTATGGGTTACCAAGCAAGGGCTCCCATTCACGTCACTGCCTACAACCCCGGCAAGGGTAATTCATGCATGTTTCTCCGGTATTTATAGTGTTAGGCAGACATTGTTGACCTTTTGTGTATTCTACCTTCGAGCCGCGAGGCTGGATCGTAACAAGCACTAAATCTGTACCCCTGACAGAGCGACACATGCGACCACGGCTCGAAACGCCCCGTACCGGAAGTCAGCGGCTAAGAAGAATTAACCTCAGACGCCTCGCGCCACAACGCGTCTCGTCAGTACAGCGCAGTGATCTTGGCCAAGATGGCAAGATGCAGTGGGTAGTAGCCAAGGGTACAAGCCGTATTAACCAAGCACTGAACACCCATGTGCATCCATGGGTTTTTTTTGTTGTGGCCGAGAATGCCGTGAGGGATAGAATCGCTTTTTTTTTTTGCATGACAATAGCTATCGAGAGACTCGCAGACCGTATCTTCGAGGAGCCTTAGGTCTCTAATCGCGTTGTATTGTCATGCATGGAAGTACAGACGAACCCGGTCTAAGCTAACTACGGCCAGAAGGAAGATACGTTGGGTGGTGTAAATACACACCTCGCTAGGTAGTTCTGGAATAAATGGTTTGTGCTGGGGCTCCGTCGATAGAGACTAGGCTATTCGCGTGCCGGTTTACTAGTAGTTCTCCGACATGCATATCCCTCTTTTCTAGACGTGTAGAAAGCCCGTGCATGAAGTGTGTCTTAGCATGCGCTTGGCGGGGCTGAAACGATGGCCGTGTCGTAGCTACCGGCCTAACTCTGATCTATAAGCCCTGGTTGAGTTCGATCCAAGCCCTCTAAATCCTGTCAAAACGCTTAACGTTGAATGGGGTACACTTAGTTGTGATTGCTACACTATTGAAAATCTCTGGACATCCTCTTTTCCCAAGCACGCTTTTTGTGGTTTAATCCCACTATTCCAGAATAATCTCATTTCCGTAACCTCAAACATCATCTGTTTCTACAATGAGACACAAGAGAACGACAAGGGCTGGTACTAAAATGGTGGAAACTCCGCAGTCGACAGCCTCTTCTTCCGTTTTGCAACAGGAGTCGCCCAACCCAGAACATTTCGACCGCCTACCCCCACGGGTCATCCCCAATGCCACTCCATCTACCCCTTCCCCCTACCAGGCCGCTTCTAAACCCTCCCTGGTACTTTCCGTGGCACAACTTTCGTCCAACAATCAGGACGAAGGGGATATTATCCGCCACAGACCAACTTCCGATGCTGTAGCCCTTCAGATACAACAGGAAATCACCAAACAAGAGCAGCTACGGAATGAGAACTTGAAGCTTTCCATTGAGCTCGCCCAGCTAGCACAGTTGCTTAGGATCAGCCCGGAAATGATTCCCTCTTTGTTTGCTGAGCACCACAAGAAACAGGGAGCAGCCCAGACGGCGAACGAGAACCGTGACCCCGAAGAACCTACCAAGGCAGCTGTAGATCTCCGAAAGAAAAAATCGGTAAAGGAAGTAAAATCTTTGCTGAAACCAGTTAAACGGGAAGTCCCTAGTACTGCCTCACTGATGTCACAATCTGTCTTCAGGGTAAATTTGGCCAGTAAGCCCCCATTACCACCTCCACCCTTGCAGTTTCACCATTGGAACCCCCCTGAGGAGAACGAGGAGAAAGAAAGCCATACAGAGGCTCATACTGTCCCTCAAGGAGGTTCCCTGATACCTCAAACGCTCAAAGACAAGGTGTCCAGCGTCAGCCCTGTGCGCCATCCAGCTTCACCAAGGACTAAACGTAGCGACCCCTTTGCCAACCAAGGAGGGCATAAGCGCGCCCAATCCGATGTGGGACCCACCGTTTCCTATCCACTCAACGCCCTTATGTCCTCGCAATCGACGTATAACCCCCAGTCACAGCACCACCCAACGGCTCGTCCAACGTTTGAAACACGCCTGCAATCACCGTATCACCCAGCGGTTCCTCAAACTATCGAAACCCCTCTGCAATCGGCCATTCAAGTTCCCATGAGATACAGCTTCCCTCCCAGTTCATCACAGGAACAAATGCGCTACTATCCCCATCATACACCAGTCCCTATATACAGAGAACCAAAAAGGGACCAGCACCCTCCAACAGGGGCTTCAGTTACCCCTCAAACTCTGGCACAGAATTTGTCACGGCGCTCACACCGCCTATCCTTGTCGTCACACGAAGCTCTTCCACCAGCTAACCATAACAGTATATTCTACAAACCTGGCCATCCATCTGCTCTATATGGGAGCAATGGCTATCTAATACCCCCCACCATCCACGTTCTCTACCCACGAAGGGAGGAGCGCGCGGGAGTAGAAAGAAGAGATGGGAGACCGGCGAGGGAAAGCATCGGGGATGAAGTATCTATGGGGTTACGGTTTCCCCACCAGCGGAGCTCGAGCTAAGTAATATATTTAAGTGAGATATGGAGCCGTGAACGACTGTGACTTGTTTAATCTTGTATCGTACATGTACGCGTGTAGAAGCAAGAGGCTTTGTCAAAGCTGGTTACTGTAGCCATATATCGGGGGAGAATGAATTCTGGTTACCTATTTTTAATGACTTTAGGGTAGCGGTGTTTCTGATCACAATGCTTAGGATCTTGTTTGGGCGCACGGCAAATGTATTAAAAATTCTCCGAATTCTATTTAGGATCCTTGCTTTCAAGTACCCTGTTATTGAAAGCCCAAGTAGAATATACCCTGAAAAAATTACATAAGTTTTAGTCAAGATACCTCGTCTAGTTCTTCAGACAAAGGAATAAACCTGGCAGAGCTCCAACATACAAATCCGATAGTTTCATGACTAATTGCAAGTGGACTTTTTACAATCGACCGTAGGGTTAGAGGTACCGTGGGAGATTAGTTCTTCTGGTAATATACCTTGCTATAGTGAAGGGTCAAAAAGCCTATGTGGAGACAAAAGTATTTCGCATGTGAGTAACCCAGTGCCTTAGTAGGGCAGCTACATAATATGGTATATGGCTGACAAAGTGGAGAGGGATGAAGTTGGTTCATTAAATGGCAACGCCGTATGGGTGTAAAACCTTGCATAAAATACTAATCGAGGTAGTCACGTCGTCAATGGCCAAGGCTCACTAGAAGGACATAGTATTTTCACCTGTCGACTGACGGTCCACAAAAGGCAAGAGGAAGACCAGTTCGGTCTAGTTGCATATGCATATGCTAGCCATGCTTTTCCCCACCAAGTCCGGCAGATACAGGCTACCCTGGCTCGACTACGGCAGCTTTAGGGAGCATTGCTTCTCCACTAGCAATGTTGTACCCTGGAAGTGGTTACCAAATAGCCCTAGTCAAAAAAATCGGGCCATTAATAATCTATTATGCTACCCATGTGGTATCTGTACTAATAGTATAGCCCCCCAGGAAGGCTTTTGCGCCGCTCGATGGACCACGTTCTGGCCAACTGCTTGCCAAGGCGGAGTGTGTCAGGACAGCATCTCAAAAAATAGGGTTCTTAACGGGATATCTATTGTCTTAATCTTTCCAGCATAAATGTGATTTCAACGGGTTAGGAGTTTAACGAATCTGGATATAGTTTAAACCTAATAGCGTAAAATCACTCCTCGTATGACCAACATTAACCTGCAGCGTCAAATTAAATCTGACGTGTATGGGGTCGATAAGGGTAGGGTAGAGCATGGCTAGCTCCAGTGAGTCGACCAGCTCGGAGAATGAAGAATAGATTGCTCAGAAAAGCTGTTCGAGGCTTTTTTCAACACACTATTTGTATGGGAGAAGGACATCCCCACGCATATGCACTAGGAGCTAAGATTTGGCAAACTTTCCGTAGTCCATACCGCAGAGCTTATCGATATAGAAACCAGTTATGTGTAGGTCTAAACATATTTTACGTTGCTATACCGATACCAATAACCGGCGATCATGAAACGGTAGGTAGTGTACGTGGTGCTATAAAGTTCGTCTAACGACGCGAAATCAAACGTACTGAATCTTATGCCATTCCAAGTATGATGACGTAGATATATGGTAGTCACTAGGTGACAAGGCGTGTTAGGAAGTTTTAGATTTTCAAATAGAGAGTTTAGGGTTACGAATGGCAGGTCATACGTATGCTGCAAGAGTCTTCGTGTTAACTAGAGAGCCCGTCGATGTGGAGCGGAAGCACCAGTGAGTGCACCAGTGAAAGCACCAGTGAAAGCACCAGTGGAGGCACCAGTGAAAGCACCAGTGAAGGCTCATAGTATAGATTTAGTGGTTATGATAGGGTAGAGGTTCAACAATTATATACAGATCTTGAGGTGCGTATAATGGTAAAGCCCATGAAAATGTCAATACTAGAAATGTCCATCACGGAACCCAGAACCCTTAAAAGACCTAAAGAGTTAATCTGAGAGGGGTAGTTTGAGAAATTGCGTAAACAGCATTGACACCGAACTTTTTTTCTCTTAAATATCATGGATTTGAAATATAAAGTATTAGTGTTTATCGGAGACAAGAAGTGAATTCGAGGATACAAAGTTGGCTAAATTAGGTGAAACATGACATAGGCGAGCTCTCTATTATCATGCCCAGAGATTAAACCACACCAAGTAAAAGCTTTAAAGCTCCTTTTATCATTTAAGGTAATATGTACCATTTCTAATCTTTTACCAGTATGTTTTTTCCAGCAGCCCTTTCCGCTCAGCATCTTAGGGTATGGTGCCGCGTGCAGGATTACTTGAGAATTCTCAAGTAGAGGTTTAGCAGCCTGATCCATTACGAAGGTTTGAAGTTAATCATATAATATACATGCTCCACTCCAGGGAAGTTTATGGGCTTAACGATACCACCCATAGAGTGATGTAATAGCGAAACACGTTAGAGTGGATCTCGAAATAACAGATCGCAAGTATTATTATGGAGAAAGCTACCGAATTCCTGGTAGATAATGCTTTTATTGAACAGTGCGGGAACTACATGATCCTTAAGTGCCTGAAAGTTTTGGTTTCGGCTATTCAGCATGACTGGTCCACCATCTATGCTTACAAAGTACCTAATCTCCTGAAAACTTAAGCGCATGCCATTTAAAGCAGCTGATGCGTCTAACCGGCATCCCAATCGGACCAGCGGCTCAAAGTTGAACGGCCATGTAACGCCGAGGACAAGCCTTACAGATGTCCCTGGCAGATCCAGGCACAACGACCGTATCTCGGTTGATCAGTACTGCTTCGTAACAGCCTAGAAAATTAGCACTGCGTTATGTGACTCATTTTCACCCTGAGAAAAACATCTATACCCGACGTCGTTACCCCGGATAGGGCTTACAAAGCCCCCTAGTCATTAATATTCCTTCGTTGCATTTCTTCAATGAAAGATCTTTAGCGAGATTCTCATCCAACCCTTCCCACGATCAGTCTTCACCAATGCTCCACCCTCCTCTCGACCGATAACCTGACTGGTACCATCCAAAAAATAAAATATACCGTATGCAGTCGGTCCGCGTTGGAGGGTCAAAATAATGCAGAAGCTCTTCCGCTTATTTGTTACCGTTTATCCCGAAAGCCACTACATCACGGACCTCAGGTGGCCCTTACGCAGCCTCGGCACGTTCGAAACCCGACGCACCAGGTCCGACCTCTTGCCGCTATCGGGTGTGTGCTTACCATTCAGGCCGAGGCATCTGCCACATCACTCGTGAGAGTTCAAAGGTATAATGCTAAGATGCTCGTAATACGAATTTCTCCGTCGAATCATTGTTCCAGACTCTTCTATTTCTCATAACCGTTTAGTTTCTTGGCAAGCTGTCTTGGAATAGGAGGTGACTCCGCTCAGCTTTACGACACCAGACCGTGCTCCTTGCGCCGCACCATTCCGTCACATGCGAATACACCCCCCAACTGTCGGGATTAGGGAACGCCGTTTCTCCGCCTACGCAGGTCACGAGCGGGAAGGTGCCAACAGTATCACTCCGACGGATCTCAGCCCAGACTCGTGGGGAACATTCTCCGCGCACGGTGACGTGCCAGGTTGCAGAACCGACTTTACAAAATATAAATAGCTGCGCCCACCGAGAATTTTTCATTCCGGTTATATGCATTTATTTCAAGCTTATTTCCATCCGGTTCTTCTTTTCAACCCCCATAGACACTTATAGACGTAGTTACTCGAACGTATCCAGATTCGAATACCGCATATTTCCTCTTATCCATTGCCAACACCCCTATTGACATTATCCCTATTACCACTTACATTCCCTTTGTCATGTCCACTGAAATTGTCTCTCCAGACGTGGCTGTCGCTACGATTTCCTCAGACCTGAGCGCTATTGGGTCAGCAGCTACCACCACCGACTCGCTTCTCGTGTCCAACATCAAATCCTTTGGTTCGGGTGCGTTCGGTGGGGTCTGTGCGCTCTTGACCGGGCACCCGTTCGACCTCGTCAAGGTACAGCTCCAGACGGGCCAACACCCTTCTGCCTCGGCGGCGGTGCGTGCGACGCTCGCAGCCAGCGGCCCGCTCGGGCTCTACCGCGGGGTGATTCCGCCGCTTGTTGGGGTTACTCCTATCTTTGCCGTCTCTTTCTGGGGGTACGATGTGGGTAAGAACCTCGTGTCCTGGGCCACAAACAAGAATGCAGGTGAGGCCCTTTCCACGGCCGAGATTTCCGCGGCGGGTTTCTTTTCCGCCATTCCAACCACCGGGTTGACTGCGCCGTTTGAACGTATCAAGGTGGTTTTACAGACCTCCAAGACACAGACCCTGATGTTCGGGGCTACGCGCGAGATCTTGCGCGCGGGTGGGTTGCCTTCGCTCTTCAAGGGCTCTGTCGCGACACTCGCACGTGACGGTCCGGGGTCTGCGGTCTACTTTGCGACGTACGAGATTCTCAAGAAGAAGTGGTCGCCTGAAAATGGGGATCTCTCGCTTGTGGCGGTTATGGGTGCTGGTGGGTTCGCCGGTGTGGCCATGTGGATGACTATCTACCCGTTCGACACGATCAAGTCCAGACAGCAGGCGTCGCTGGTGAAGATGTCGATTTCGGAGGTGTCGCGCGGGATTTACAAGACCTCGGGCATCAAGGGCTTTTTCCCAGGTCTTGGCCCGGCGTTGTGCCGTTCGTTCCCGGCCAACGCCGCGTGTTTCTTAGGTGTTGAGGTGGCGAAGAGCGCCTTTAACAAGGTGTTGTAGAGACTGGTTTGAACAACCGGCGTTAGAATTGCTGGATATTGGTAGAGACTGAAGGGCTGGGGTTTCCCGATGCTTGGTGGATGCTGCTTGGCCTGCTTTTATATTTCCCAATTTGCTATACATTTTCGTGCTTGCTAATCTTTGGTAATGCCAGGCTGAGCTAAGTCCTCCGTTGCAGTGCTGCTAGAGTTAACATAATATATAATTTAGGTCGATTAGAAATGGTCAAATAATATTAGAGATATTCAAACGACGACGAGAATGTCTCCCAACCGAACTCTAAGCGATCTGGAAATTTTTAACCAATACCCTCAAACCTTTGAATATTAAATTTAGTTTGAGCCAACCTTTAGCTATCAAAAAAAAGTCAACCTGTTTAATCACCTATCTCTCCCAAGGCTTCTAGCTCCTCCATCTGCGTGCAATATTTTTCACTCTGGTGAGGACACAACCTGAACCACATTCCCTTTGAAATTTACTTCTCAGCACCTCAGCTTCATCATTAGCCAGCTCCACAAACCAACCCATTTCACATAATATACACGCTATGGTTTGGCCGTTTAGCAAATCTAAGCCCGCAGAGGCTCCAGTGGAGGCCCCAGTCCCAGAGGTTCCCCAGTTTTTGGAGGATCTCCCGCCGAAGTTCAACGATGACGCCCCGCTCAGTCGCGACTCGGTACCCAAGAAATCGACGCTCACACAGGCGGTAGCCACCATCAAGCGTGATGACTTTTCGCCCTCCAACATGATGAAGATTCCGTGCTTCCGTGAGGGAATGATGACGGGGCTTTCCGCGTTGGGGGTCCTCGGGGCTATTACCTTCATTACCTCAAAAAACGTGAGAAAGGCAACTAACTGGGGGATGGCTGGGTTCTTGCTTGGCAGCTGTGTGGGCTGGGAGCAGTGCCGTGTAGTCAGAATGAGATCGTTTGAGAACGTCCAGCAGGCCAAGGAGGTGATCCGCAACAAGGAAAAATAGCGTTGCGGATTCTTGTATATAGGTTGTCATGAATGCTACTTAAATGATCAAGGAGAGCCAATAGGCTGTGTAGGGCCTAGGCTTGGTTACAAAGTTTACACAAGTAATGAATGTCAAAGGTGGTTAAAAGGGACTTAGCAATGAATCTTATAAGCCAAGTAATCGGATAAACGTGCCCTCTAAGGGATGTATAATATATATATATGCAAGTATAGGTTCTATGAAGTTTCAGACATCTCCAATAGATGTGGGGCACATCCCTTATATAAATACACTGCCATATACTACTATAGGCTAGAGATACTCAGACACTCAACTCTATGCAGCATCAATTACATTACTTATTACGCATCGATAGACCTAAAACTATCAATGCCGGCTCCTCCAGAAATATTGGCCCAGTTCCAGCGCCATAAGTGTCTAAAAAGTTTTTCCGATTTCTATATACTCTGTAATACCTTGGAGCGTGACCAAATCCACATTCTGCATTCTACCTTAGCAAAAACTCTGGGGCCTGGGCTGGATCGACCTTGATGCTGGAAACGTCAAACGCCTCGATCAACAACTCCACCATGATGCGCCCACCCTTATCCCCGACAAAACGGCGGTACTCCTCTGACACGCTAGCCAAGTTCCAGCCCTGGAGCCGTCTCAAGCAACCAATCACGGTGCCTGTACGGTGTCTGCCCATGCCGCAGCACACAAGCAATGGGTACGACTCCTTGTTAGCGATAACTTGGAGCGCCTTTCTGATTGCTGTTTCGGAGAGCCCGTCCCAGGGGTTATTTGAGTAATCATACTCGTCGTCATCGAGCGACACAAAGTACACGTTGATGTCATTGTTTTCTGCAAACGTGAGGAACTGGTCCAGCGGATCCTCCGTCGCGAGCCACAAGATAGTCTTTAAGTTGAGTTCCGCAAGGAACGAGTGGTTCAAGCCTGCGGGCTGGCCGGAGCGGTAGAGAAACCGCTCTACGGGGCAGAAGTTGAGCGGCGGGATGATGCGGAGCTGCGGCGGTTTTGTGATGAGGCGTTTTGTGCCAACGTCGGCATCAGCCGGCGATGCTGTGGTCATATTGTGTAATTTGTATCCAAAGAACTCAAGAGCTTGTACTGGTTATTTGTGGAGCTTGGCGTGTGTTCTACTAGCCAGTTGAATGCTGCAATTTATAGGGTTGCGATGGATATGATGTCGTGCGGTGGTGAATTAGCACGTGATAGAATAGGGGGAGGGTGGGTTCCCTCTTCCATGTATTTAATTAAATTGTTATATTGTAAATGGAGAAGAGGCTGTGTGCTGGGACCTATAGTTATTATCCATACGTCATAGATACATGGGTTTATTCGAATATAGCGCTTTTGGGGGTGTTTTCACGCGTAAAGCGTGGATAGACGGACGGTATCAAGAGCAGCTCTATCACCATGTTTCTCTTCTATGGTTATGATTGAGGTGTGAACTAAGACCAAGGTTTTTATTCATACTTGCTGCCCTGGTGAAGGGGTGCTCAAAGACGTATAGAAAACATGAAAGGTGCCATATAATCCCGCATATATCCCCACCTTCGATGACCTATTCTACACCAATTGCACAACCTTTCGGTATCCACTGTTACCCATTGGATATACAATTTTCCTGGATAATATAATCCACTGTATCAGAGCAATGATACCTATGCTACAGGTGCTGGAACCCTTGCTGTAAAATCAATAGTTATGTTTAATGGCAAAGTCTAAATTAATAAGGTAAGGCTCAGCCCATTAAGTCAACATATCTTGGTAGTTATCGTTGAGGAAGCTCATCTGCTCCTTTCTGTAGTTATCCTTTCCGGTGGAAAGAAACACACGGCCGATATACATCATATTGTTGGTAAGAGCGTTAGTGTTCTGGTACTGTGGCCAATGTGTTAAGGTATGAAAGCCACCTTTGTTAGGACTTAAGGTACTGGCAAACGAAATAAACGCATTACGGTAAATCAAGGACCCAGAACCGGTGATGTGGTATTGCCAGATGATGTCATTTGAGTGAAACGTACCGATAAATGGGAGACCCCTTAATTGCTGAGAGTTAAAGGTGTATCTGGTAACGTCTGGAGTGTGGTTTAGCATAAACCTTCTCGGGGCTTGGAATACGATATCACCGAGTAAAGATGCAATTCTCTTATTTTGAGGCGACAACGTATCATTCTTACCGGTACCATACGGAGAACCCTGGGTGACATTCTGTGGGTACAACGTCAAGAACTGATCCATCAAGGAGGACGGGATTCCGGAGAGCATATTTTTAAAATACGCTGTTGCATCGGCATCAGTGGTCACGTTCAAGCTAGAGAGGGAGAAAACAGTCCCTTCATCATTTTGGTCTCCAATGATATACGGAATTCTCGCGTACTTTCCATCGGCAACCATCTGCATCGGCTGGTAGGGAATAAAACCACCGTCCAGTCTTGGAATGTAGGATAACTTCAATGACAGATAGGAAAACATTGCAGGAACAGAGTTGCTCGCAGCTTGCATGTCAGTGTAAGAAAGACCTCTCAAACATGCCAACTTGTCGGAGGCGGTACCGCAACCACCAGCATTGGCTACAGCGTCAAAGATCTGTTGTGGGTATGCCGAATCAATGTCGTCAGATGGAAGAACAGACCCAGACTGCATGATAGCGGCTCTGAATAATGGCTTGCCTTTATAGGTGTTGTCACCATTGTTTGCAACCATATGGTGGCCCACGGAAATGGACCCAGCCGATTCGCCAAATATGGTGACCTTGTCTGGATCACCACCAAACGCAGCAATGTTGTCGGCAACCCATTGTAAGGCAATTCTCTGGTCCAATAACCCAGCATTGCCACTACCCTCGGCCTTAACCTCCTTTCCTCCCAAAAACCCAAAGGCAGCGAGCCTGTAGTTGACAGAGACGTAGATAAAGTCTTGGCCTTGGCGGGCTCCCTGCGCCATCAAGTGTTGTGGGTGGTAATCTCTGGAACCACCTTGTTCAAAACCACCACCGAAAATCCAGAACATCACTGGCAACTTCGCGGTAGACGAGAGACCTCTCTTTCTGTACACATCGAGGGTTAAACAATCCTCAGACTGGGGATAGACTTCGTTGAACAACGGAGATTGCATCACCAAGCTCGCAATCTCCGATGGAATGGTATGGACGAATTCCGCCACTGGGTTCATTCGAGGACACGATGGACCGTAGGTCAGGGCATTGAAGCCGTTCAAGCTCCCGGTATATGGCTGGGGCGGCTTGAATCTCAAATCTCCGATGGGTGGAGCCGCAAAAGGAATACCCAAGTAAGATTCAAGGTTGTTATCGAGTTCGTAGCTACCGATGATGGTGTCTCCACCGGATAACTGGATTTGAGGGCCCAGAAGGCCGTGAACGGATGCCACAAAAAATTGAAGGGCAATTCCCAAGGTGGCCAAAGCTGATTTCATTCCGGGGATAATGCTTCCAACTGTATTGATATTTTTTTTTTATTTTCTGGAACCGCCTTTAAGGGGAATAGATACGCATTTTATATCTTTTACGGTGGATATGCAATTTTCGCAGATCTACTTATTACTTAATGCAGTTTCATTCATCAATGTACTTCAATGCCCTGATTCATGTATGCACGAGCCAAGGCGGTCTATGCTGCATGAAGCGTTTCGGGGTTCTCTCCACATACGGAGAATGCCTCTGGAACTATAGTCTGTATACACAAGTCAATCAGCCAGGCCTAGAAAACCTGTACCTGGCATCGTGTCCTGAATATTAAACTTTACAGCATCGTTTGGCCCGTATAGCTCCATTGAGCCTTGGAAACTTTAGCACACACAAGGAACCGATGCAGGATCGAGACATGATTATTTGATGAATATGGGGCTTTAATGGCGTCAGCTTTGGCCGATCCAGGCACCTATATAATAGATGAGGAGATACATGCGAGTGTGGCCTAAGCCACCTCCCCACTCATACACAGGTAGGATAAGCTACAGGGGCAAGCCTGGCGCCGAAGACTTCAAAGAGTAGGGTTATATGGACGATCAATACTCGTAGATTCATACGAGGCGGGTGGATATGAGTAAACAATTTTTTCCCGGCAGCTCCAATAAATTCCCTAAGTCTACAGTATGTTTTGAGCTTTTTGAGTGTAATGGTATGGCCGGAAAGAGTCTACTTTCCGGATCCATTTGTCGGTTTAGGATAGATCCGCATCGTTTACATCGAAGAGTTTCTGGCTTTCCCATATATTCCGTGTAGTACTACTCTCTTACAAGAGAGTACTCGGAGCTACGGTAATATCTAAAATAGCTATTGTAGTAAGGCAGGCTCAAATAGGACGGACGATTTCCAAATTTAGACGTATGCTTATTTAAACATGTGATACGGTTTCATGGATAACCAGCAGTCAGGGCCCGATAAGATTGCCTTTACTGAAACCGGAAGAGTTTGTATGTGTACAGGCGGTAAATCCTACGTTTCACAGCCATTCCAGCTGCGCTTCGTCTAGATCTCATTGTTATACCTGAATATACGCCTTATATCAGCGCATCGAGTAACTCCGGGCTATATCCGGAAGTTTGGGTTGAACTTACCAGTAAACCGTAACAGGGGTGAAATCATAATAAAACGTGGTAAAATTGTGGTATACCTCTATCTGGTGGGTACAATATATCCTTTAATTCACTGGTTGACCATAGAATGTATATAGGATGAGGGGAGGGATTGACCTCCTTGTATAGAGTATCGATCCTACCACGTGATCATTACACTACAAAAATCGGGGCCGTAGTATATTGTCTTGGACCACAGTTTTTAACGTAACGTCTTTATTTTTTGCACCATATTCTAAGGATGCTCTCCCAAGCCCCATTATATGATTCGATATAACAATTTGCTTTTGATAGGGAAACCGAAAGAAATGCGTATGTAAAGTTTAGATGTCTTAAATGCCGCATCGACTACGTCGTCACGTGGCATAACTCGGGTCAGGAGTGAGTGCATGCTCGAACAAAGTATTTTCGGCTTTAATTTAAATACCTATGGCCAATAACGCCATCTCCCTTGACAAGGCTTAATCGCATTCCACACACCAGTATTTGACCCGAAAATGCGCCTTCACCCCCCGAGATTCATACAATCACGTGACCGAACAGCCTGCTTTTCTCGCACTCACACGACCCAACTTGAACCACGTAATCAAACGGAACGCGATGGATGTTAAGTACACTAGTAGTCCCCCCCTTAGCCCTAACTCTACAATACGCATAATCACATCTCACAATGGCCAAGGTTAAGAAGTCTGTTAATGCTGACCCGGATCCAGTGATTAAGATCACTCCGGTAAAGACCAGTGCTGCCGCTGCTGTCACCACCACCTCGGTAGTGTCCTTCACCCAGACGTTGCAAAAAACGTTGGAGGCCTATAAATCATCGCTCACGCCTAAGTTTGCGCTTATCGACATTTTCCTTGGGTTTTTGGTGGCTCTTGGAGCTTTGCAATTTGTGTTCTGCTGCCTTGTGGGCAACTTCCCCTTCAACGCATTCCTCGGTGGGTTCATCTCCACAGTGGGTCAGTTCGTCTTGACGGTCAGCTTGAGATTGCAGTTTGACGACGAAAACAGGGTTGCGATCTGGAAGGGTCAGGGCAAGGAGATGAAGTGGAGAGCAATGGGCGATTACATATTCGCTAGTTTGGTCTTGCACTTTATTGTGTACCACTTCATCAACTAGTGGCATCCAGGCGACGACATTCCAAACGTGTATAGTATACCATGCTGAATAAACTTGTGATCATTGATAGGTGTAGACGAAAGGGGTGGAATGAGACCTCATGTATGCCGTGGGATATTCTCCAGTGAAGTTACGACGTGGATCGGATGACTGGACGAGATTTAACCATAGTCTAACCATGTATTGTAGATAAACCGCCAATAACATAGCGGTGGATTGGGAGTATGAACATGACCTCTCCAAAAGATATGCACTTGAAAAATCTACCAACTCCCTGAAAATGGTTTCACTGCGATGCAAAGGTTGGAGGGCCATTCACCAAATCAATGATCTCTAAGCCTTAAGCTTAACCGGTATAACCAAAAACTGGAGTTATGATGAGGTATTCTGTGAATGGAATGCGCACATGTCTTGATCTGTTATGAAAGGTTAGCTGCCTGACATGAGTGGAAATACTCCGCTAGCTTCATACCTTAGCTAGTTTCATCTTGAACCGCAATCTTAGTATTACAGCTCATCTATTCTACTTTTCCAATCTTGCCGTTGAATCGTGTCAAAATACCCACGTCATCGCCTACAGATACTTCGGTTCAAGCTTGAGCATTTCTTCAGATGGAAACTACAAAACGCAAGCCACTTTAAATAAAAACATCAATACAATACCTTAGCCAGCCTTCTGATCCACCTTCGAAAGGCTCGACTCCACTTTTGCTCGCTATTAGACAATAACACAACAGCCGCCACTCTTTTCGGGAGCCGGGGCGCTGGCCTGCTTCTTTCTGGCGGCCGCCGCTGGCTGTGCCGCTGCAACAGGGACACTCTCAACAGTAGGCTCAATAGCAGCCACCGGTGGCTGCTGTGCTTGTGGCTGGACTGGTTCCTGCGGTTGCTCCTGTCTGGCTTGAGGGGGTTGACCCTCATTGACCACCACTGGGTGTTCTGGGACCTTTTCGGTATTCTCCTGCTCTCTGATCTTTCTGACCAAGCCGAAAAAGGCCTCCTCCACGTTAATCCGCTGCTTGGCAGAGGTTTCCACAAAAGCAGCACCAAAGCTCTCGGCCAACTGCTTGCCCTCGCTGAAGGAGATCTGTCTCTCATTTTCCAAGTCGCATTTGTTCCCGACGAGCATGATCGGCACCTGCTCGGTGTCCTTGACACGGCAGATTTGCTGGTAATACGTGAAGAGCTCGTCGAAGGAGGTCCGCGAGTTGACGGAGTACACGAGCAAGAAGCCTTCACCGGTTCTCATGTATTGCTCTCTCATGGCGGAGTACTCCTCCTGGCCCGCTGTATCGAGCACGTCTAAAACAACCTCTTCCTCGTCGATGACTACCTGCTTGCGGTACGAGTCTTCGATGGTGGGATCGTATTCGTCCACGAAGTGCGACTGGATCAACTGGATGGTGAGGGCAGATTTACCCACACCACCGCCACCGACAACGACCAACTTGTATTCCGGGGTGTTCTGTACATTAGTAGATGTTCTGTAAATGTTAGGGAGGGGCAGGCGAAGGGCTAAAGGGTGGGAATGGCCTGTCTCCGTGAGTTGAATAGCAATTCAACGTCTCCGTTGAAGAATAGCAATGTATTGGTGCCCCCCCTTTGACTTAGGTAGTCAATGATGTCACCATTGGGCTTGGAGAACTATCCACTGGCATTACGTTTTTGCATACCAGCCGATTGCCCCACCAGTAGGGCTCTAGAATGAGTAGACAAGCACCCTATCTGAGTCCCTCCTTTCCACTTATCAATACGAATACCCCTTCCTACTCGTATTGTAAGCGTCTGGTGTCAATGAACGACACCGTCCAGCCAATGGAATTTTCATGCCAATCGGATAGACTCCCTGGAGTCCCCCTTTCTATTCTCAAATTTCAAAACTCCTATTTGCTCCATTATACATACACTGAAGGACATCTTTAGTTCACTGGTTTGTACGTAGCACAAATGTAGTTGAAATACTTAAGTGTGATGTTTTGCTTCATTTTAACGCCATAAAGTTTTTCGCGACCCTTCGTTCCCAATTGGGACGTGATAGGGCTCTAGCGGAGTGGGACACGCACGCTTCCTTAGGGATAACGCGCAAGACCGTGCCTGTGCCGGCTGCGTGGGTGGTGCGGCTACCGAAGCGCTGCTGAAGACTCTGTTATCACACAGGAGCCGGTAAAGCTCCCTTAGGATTATTTGTGGTGGAATAGATCAACATTAAAAACTAGTATAACAATTGAGATAGAAGCTTTTTCATTGTATATAGTGAGTTTTCTTGTCCCGGAATTCTGAGCATTATCGTGGTACGTACACCACGCCGCTCTGCTGGTGCATGTCCCTGGTCCATGAGCGTACGGCTCTGGCTTGGCAAAGGCGATGAAATTCGCAAACAGCCTGGTCATTAGTTTGGACTCCGTATACTATCAGCATGATAAGCATTTTCTATCCGCATAGAAACAAAATCCTCGTGGAATGTAGAGGTGGCCTGGACATTGGCGGTCATTGATCCCTTGGGAACGCTGTTTGTGGAGATTCACATATTAAAAGGTCCAGACCGCGTAACTTGGATAAAAAGGGAGAGGGGAAATAACGCCCGGACCCCTGTGACATCCTTAATAAAGCTAAGCGTTCGGGGCGCCTGCACCACTGCACCAGTAGAATAGAGCCGGTAAATTGCTTATCCGGAAAGTTTCTATCGTACACTTTTTCCATGCTACCTTAGTTAAAGATTCTAGGATCTCAACAGACATTTATGTGGCAACATCGTAGGATGAGATACAATCAAAGAAATTGAGTCATCTAATCACCATATGACGAGGGTGACCAACGCGGAAGCTTGGACACGCATCAATGGCTGAGTCAAGGACCTTATTTGCTGTGCATATTATACCCGGCAAATATATCTATAAATATCTAATTCTTTTATTCCGGTAGTATGTGGTGTGGTCTGACAGTTTTTGCTCACCCAGAATACCTCCAAATATATTTATTAACACACTAATTTGTTGGCATAAAATGCATTTAAATTTGTTAATATAAAATTCATTTAAATTCATTGATATAAAAACTGTAAAAAATCCCCTATGGGCATCAAGAATCTCTTTAGTTTCACATTTAAAACTATATTTCGAGTATTTACCTCTTGATTATGGAAAATACTTTCTAATATCCTTTACCAGTTCAAGAAATCTCCGACTCAGAGCCGTGTCTGAACTACAAATTCATGCAGTTATCATCGCATCATACCGATCGATTGATGTTCCCAAGGTCTCTGGTTTACCATCCAGTCACTACCTAGATAGCATTGACGCTAAGCGTGGGCTTGCTGGGGCTCTCCCGGATACTCTCACACCCCATGCAATTATGCAACACATCGTGCGAAAACACATCACAGTCAATGCAAAAGCTCACCTGGCAGTCCGGACAGCGGTAGCGCGAGCTGGTCAACATGTGCTTCTTCATCCCCCATTGTGCCTCCTCCTTCGCCTTGAGCACCTGGGCCTCCAGCGGCGTCACTCCCGCGGGAAACGCGATCTGGCAGCCAAAACAAAACTCTGTATCATAGTTGGTCAGAACTGGCACCTCTACGTACGTCTTGAGCGGAAAAAGATGGTGGTACGAGCGCGCGAGGTGGGTGGAGAGAATGAGCATGAGCTGACAACAGGGGCAAACAGTGGGCAAGGAGCAGATCTTTGACAGGCACTGCGGACACACATAACCTCCGTAGGTGAGCTTCGAATGACACGAGCAGAAGGAAGGTGAGGCGGTTTCGCTGATTCGCGAGGGGAAGCCCATCTCCACGAGCGAAAAACCGGGCGCGGTCTCAGCCAAACTCTGGTTACTAATAGCGAGCGGGGTTACCGCGTTCATTAGCAACTCCTTGTAATGGGTTTCGTTGAGAATCACTCCATACAACGAGGAGTCACCAAAATTGGTCTTGCGGACCATTTCGGCGCAGATCGCCACCTGGGCTGTGAGCCCAATCACCCTCACGCGGATCTTGGACACCACGAGCGACAGAATCGTTTTGTGGATGTCACCTGGGTCGGACGTCAAGAGCGATCCGAAGATGATGAGCACCTCACGTGTGCAGTGGGATGCCACATGGAGAAGTAATCCTTTGGACATTTCCAACGCGTTTTGCAATGACGGATCGCCCTTGGGCTCGAGTTTGCGGAGCGCACGGAGGTTGTCGATGTGGCTCTGCGGGTTTCCGCTGACATCACTCACAAGCGTTGCCACCCCGCTACGCATGACTACGATTCCGAGCTGCGAGATTGGGTTCTGGTCGAAAAACTCCCCCACAAAGTCAATCGCGTATGAGATCGTGATTGACGCCCGGTTCGGTCGCAAGTCCTTTTCCTGCATTGATGACGAAAGATCCACCACGAGCACCATGGTGCGGATGATCCCGCGCTGGAACGGCGTCACGTTCTTCATGAACCGTTTCTTGCGCGCCTCCACTAAACTCGTCACGATTCCTTCAAGCGAGCCCCCATCGTCCTCCTTAACGATATCCCACGACCGTTGGTACTCGTCTTCCCACGCATACCCGCCGTTGGCGCCTTTGAGCTCCTCCATAGGCCCGCCGCCGCCGCCGCGCTTCTTGCCTGCGCCCGTGTGCGTCCGCGTTCGCCGCGACACACCTTCGTCCTCTTGGTCCTTTCCGAGGGCCGCATGTGTCACGTATTCGTCGTCCGATTCGTCCATGAGTAGTATAATTGGGCTTGGGGTGGTACGAGTAGGTGGAAGAGAGTGGTTGGGTTATGTACCGAAAAATTAGCGCCGCAGGGAATGGTGATCCGGTATAGAGAAGATATGCGTCGCGCTCTAGGGAAACATACGTCCTACAGTTGATTCATGAACGGACCTAAAGGGGTATGGCAGGTTCCACTCAGAAATGATTCTCGGGTGTATTAATACCGTTTATAGCAGATAAAGTATTACTATAATAACACTGAGAAGAGACACCGCCCTGCAGTACCGCAAGCTAACACCGAGTCTGAGAGGAATGCCAACTCGAGAGATACCTCCACCAGCTAAGGTGTGCACTCAAGCTCACATCTGGATATTCAGTATACCAAGCACACCACATGTCCCCTTTACGATTTATAGACGGTATATATTCAAGATTACATGAACGACATGGTGACACCATCATGGGCGCCAATATCTTCGTCGTCAGACGCCCATGGGTCAAATGACATCAGCACGCCCTTACTAGGACCGACTTTCTCGCTTTCGTTCGCCTGGCAGAAGGAACTGTACTCATTGTTTTCCGGCTTTGGCGTCTCCTCGTCGCTTGCACCCGCCCAGGGATCGAACGACATCTGTACTGACGCCAGATCTTCCTGTTTCAGGTCGGTGAAGGGGATAGGATTCGCTTGGGTATTCTCCGAGGACAGGCGGTGACTAGAAACCCCCAGAACCTCCGTTTCAAAGGTCAGTTGAACGTAAGAAACGGAATCTGGATTTTCGTATCCTACTCTTCCAGACTCGCCCTCCAGCGGCCCAAGAGGAGTCTTCGTAGGGTCTTTTTTGACAAGGTCTTTAGCGTTAGATATAAAGGAAGTATCCTCTTCAAGCTTCGGGCTCTCGTCCCATCCAAACGATTGCTGACCATCATGTTCTGGAGAGGAATTCCTGTCGAAGGACATGTGCACTGGCTCTTCGGTATCCCCCTCAAAGGTCATCTGTACACGGTCATCTTCCCACTGGTCAAACGACATCTGCACAACCTCTGGCACCCTAGAATGATCCTCTAAAGCACCGCCCATAACATCTGACGCCGCATCTTTCATCTTGTCTGCAGATGACCGCGCTTCCCGGGAACCGGCAACCAGCAGCTCCTCCTCCTCGAGCTTTCCAGTATCATCCACATCAAAATACACATCGGCCGGCTTGATATCCAAGTCCACTTCATAGGACCCATCAGTGGGGATCTTCCCTTCTGCCTGCTTTCGGTCTACTTCTTGTCTGCCTTCTTCGTAAATCTCCCACCACTCCTTCTTTTTTGGCGTAAACCATGTCTTCCAGCCCTTCTTCTTCCTCTTCTTGGCATCAATCTCGGCGTTCATCTTATCCTTCGCCTCTTCGAATTCCAGGATTAGCTTTCTCTGTCTCTCCTGTTGTTCTGGGTCCGGGCCGTCAATTTCCACAAACTCCTCCGACAACACTTCCCAGCCCACCTTTGACATAAGCAACGGCATCACCTTTCTATAAGCCATGTGGCCCTCGACATACTCAGTGCAGTCAAAGTTTTCGATACCGTAGATGGATTCAATCGGCGACAAGCCCGCGACACTGCGCAACCCACCACCAGTGGCACGGAACAAGTAACCCAAGATCCAGTCTTTTTTGGAAAAACCGTTAACGAACCGGCCACTAACAACAGATCGCGCAAGGCTCATCTGGTCGTGCTGGACGGTCACCGGAGCACCAAAGATGTAGACGTTCTCCACCAAACCGTACGCTCCCCGTTTGGCAAGCTCTGTCAAACAGGTGTAGATAAGCTTGGCGCCAAGGGAAAAGCCGACCAAAGTAACCGGTCTCAGACCCAAGTTACGCGCCATGAGCGTATCGGCGAGAATCAACCCGGACGAGTAGGCTCGATCCAAGGAGACGTTCCAGGGGTTGTCTAGCAAGTAACCGAGCTTGGAAAGAGCCATGGGCAACTGGATGGACGCCATAAGACCAATCAAGACGGTAGAGCCGAGAATCTGCTGGATCGACTGGGTGAGAGCCTCGGTTGCGAGGATGTTGATGGTTTGGCCCATCGAGGTAAGCATCTCCGGTTCCCAGAGCAAGGAAAACAAGTCACCCATGATAGGATCTACGGTAGAGAAGGGCAATCTGACGTCATCGGACGTCGAATTCATCCACCCAGAGACGGTAATGATCAAGTTGGTGCGCTGATTGTGGTGCAAGGGCTTGAATTCAAAGGTTTTGACCGACCCCACTCGTTTAGCCATCCCCTTGCTCCCGACCCTCGCACCGGCAATCACACCGGTGGTGGTGACGATCGCCGTCCCACCCACACCGGCGAGGAAGCCAGAAGTACCGGCAATCCCAACGGTCGTGAGCCCAGCAGCGATTCCGGCCCCGATCACTGGAGCTAGTAGCCCGGCCGAGAGACCGATCACAAGACCCCCACCAATGGTCGCAAGGCCGATATACACCGCCCGCTTACGCTTGTCCAAGCGGGATCTCCGGGCCACAAGGTCTTTCTCGTCGAGCTGCTCTTCGCCCGTGGAGTTGTTGACTTCGATGGACTCGGTGACTTTCTTTTCAAAGAGGCAGACTTCAAGCTCGGAAATATCGAGGTTGGCAGCGGCCTTGAAGAGAAGCGTCCGGCAGCGGGCATCGTAGACCTGATCGGAGACGAGGAGAAGAAAGAGGTCACACATGAGGGTCCATTTGAGGTCGATGGAAAGGGTCTTTTGCATTCTGACCGGGAGCTTTTCCGGTGTTTGCGAAGCAGGGTCTGGATCGCTGAAAGGGTTCAGTATGGGTTCCTTCGAGGTTTCCTGGGTGGATGTGGTGTCTCTGAAAGGGTTTACTGGGTCAAGATCTTTTCCTGAAGTGTATGGCGAGGCCATTGTGATGCTGCTGGCTTCGTCAAAAGCCTCAGCGTTATTCTTAGAACTGGCATCATCTGAATCACGAGCTGGCCCTTGGGCCACAGCTGTATTGCTCAAAGCACTGAGAGTAGCACTAGGCTCGACATCCTTGACGTCAGTGCCTATACTTGCGTCGTCTTCCTCATAAACAGGATTTTCCACTACCTTCGGTGTCAGCGAAATCAACGCTCCGCAGATGTCCCTCGGCTGAATGCCGTGCTGGCTCAACTTCTCGATCATCAGCCGCTCCTCTGCATTCAAATCCATGTGCTCGTACACCTTTTCCATAACTCTCTGGTACAAGTTTCCAAAGTTGGCCTGTGAAATAGACAACTTCTTGGCAACCTTCAGTTTGGTGGTCAGCGTGCAGACCTTGGCCAAGTCGGTTGCCATATCAATCATTGTAAGATTCACTAGGCCAACATAGGCGATTTTCTCCACGTCCAGAAGCATTGCCTTGGTGTTCTGGAGCTGCTCCGCGGGGGTTTCATTAGCATTTAGCGAGGTGGATGGCGGCTGGAACTGCTCATCGTAGTCTAGGTCGGAATCAGAATCAGTGCCCACCTCGGTTGGCACAGCTTCTTTCAGAAACAAAAAATCCGTCTTGGAGTTGATAGCAGAATACTTTGTCGCCTGCTCCTCCGCGTCGATACGGGTATAACCGTGGAGGGCGGCTTTCTGTCTTTCCGCTTCGTCGAGGGACCGACGGTCGTTGGCAAAGGTCACAGCCCCACGATCGTCGTAAAAGTTGGCGTCGGTTACGGTTTTGATCTCCTTCCACTCACCAGACACGGCAAACCCTTCAGATTCGGTGACGGTTCCCGAGAAGAAGTCGTCATCTTCAGGATTCACGCTAGGTTTGGGGACTACCACTGGTGCGGGGCCAAGTTTCGGCTTAGCTTTTGTGGGTTCCGGTTGGGGCTGTGAGCTTTTACCGCCGAACCTCATCTCGTAGTCGTCCCTTTTGCTTGCTTTGCCAAAGTCAAACTCCACAAAACTGTCGTTAAAGTCATCCCTGGGTGGCTCTTGGCCCATCGGAGACGCAAGTGTAGACTGTGGACCCTCCAACGAGACCCGGTTGTCATACGGAAGGGAAAGATTGGTATTGGATAGCGAGACTTTGGAATCAGACAAGTGTGACTGGTAGACGTTCAGACCTAGCGAATGTAAGCTGTGGTTGAGGTTGGCATACACGCGCAGAGGGACCGAGAGGGGGGAACCATCGTGACTGGTCATCACGACTCTCAAAGCTGGGGGCTTGTTTAATCGGGCCTTAGAGCACGGGTGAGGTAGTTGATGCAACTACTCAGGGCTGGATTGACAGGGGTGGGCGGAGACAGCAGTGACTTGGTAGGGCAGAAGCGATGATAAAAGCAAGGCAGTTTTAAATCAATGGATAATCAAAGCACTGCCGTTGGGTTTAGTGGGCGAGCTCTTGGCGAGAAAGTTGTCTAGCTTATCGTTGATACTATGTGGTTCTATACGGCAAAACTGATAGCGCGATTTGCCGGTGCGCGCACAACCGGCGGAACCGCTGGTTATGGACAGAGAGGGCATTATTTCTCTGGAAAATTATCAAGTATATTGCTAGGTGTCTCCTTTTGAATATTACAATTTTTTTTATTAATCAAAGTTCCTATGGCATTAGTAATGTTTGCTAGTTATGGTGTTATATATTGGTGCTCATTGTTGTATGTTCGTGTAACCGTGACCGATTACCGGTGCACGTGATAGTCTATAACTAGAACCAATGGCTTCAAAGCTTTATCCACCGAGCGACCCATTTATTTTTCAAGGAGTTGTCAAAAGGATAACCAGTGGTATATGCCATTCAAGTGTGAGGTGTTTTAAAAATCCTCTGCGTTCGAAATGTGTCCACTTAGATGTGCCCACTTAGATCTTTGCCAAGTATTTCCAGCTCTTGGGATCTATCGGTCGCGTGCATCAAGCTTTCGCGGGGACTTTGTGCAGTATGCGGGCGGCATCTATAAATGGCTATGCAAAAGCCCGATGCTGTTTTATATACGGATAGAACCGTGGTTCAAACCGTGGCTATCAAAGGATAAATTTCCTTAATATCTGGATCATTTCCATTGGGATGAAATGAAAATTGGATTCACAAATCGTATGGTTTACCAGTACCCATGTGCTTTCTCGCCATTATTCTGTTTTCCATTTTGCGCTCCTAATCAACATCTACGCATTTTTCTGATTGCTTGCTTTGTTGAGCAAAATGTCGCATCCTCCCTTACGGATAGCTTCTACAACTCTTACAGTGTCAATACAATAAACAGCTAACGCAGCTGGTGTACACATAACCATTCTCAATATGATAAACAACTGGCGTCGCTATTTACAAGAAAACCTTGGCGTTGATCTCGACCACCGACGCGGCGTACGGAATGTCAAAGTTTTGGAGCACCTCTGGATGCAACACACCGATCTCACCGATTTTGACGGCCTTGGCACCCTCCTTAGCCCTGAACATGACCTTGGCGCCTCTGCCCTCGAAGAAGGTCTTGTTGTCGTCTTGCTCGATCCAGTAGCCTCTGACCGCGCCGGTCTCCGGCTGTGCGATCCACGGCGCCTTGATGGCCTGCATAACCTTACCCAACAAACCCTGGACGTACTCAAACCCGGAGGTCTTACCGACGTACATGGCACACCATTGGCGCTGGTTGAAGGCGCCCCTTTCGAGAGAATCGTCCTTCAACACGATGTCACCGGACTCAAAGACTTTGATCGGCAAAGAGTGCTTTCTGTTTTCCTTAACAGTTTTGAGCAAGCCCGGCAAGAGGGTGGTGCGCACAACCTGGTATTCGATCGACTTCGGGTTGGCCAACTTCACAGCCTTGGTGTTGTCGTCAACCTGCCTCAAGTGGGCAAAGTTTTCGTCGTGGGAGCACAAGGTCAACGGCATGACCTCGGCGTACCCCGACTGGGCGGATGCGATACGCAAGATGTCGGAGACCTTGTTGATTGGCAATGGGGCTGCGACCAAGGACGAAGACGGGGTCTTGGAGGCGGTCATGTTGGCGTAGCCGTAGGCGATAGCAGCATCCTCCATGATGTCACACTGGTGCAAAATGTCCGGACGAGTGCATGGAATGGAGACGTTGATCAAGTTGGCATCGGTAGGGGAGGGAACCGCTTTCAAGGCCATCTTGACCAATAGCTGGCAGATCTCCTCGGCAGACAACTCCAACCCGAGACACGAGTTGATGTAGGAAACCTCGGCGCTCATGGTCCGTGGCGCAATGTTAGGGGTCACACGGGATTCACCGTTGTGCGCAGAGATGACTCTGACTGGCTCCACCGTGAAGGGCTCGTCGCAGTAGCGTGAAAACATGGCCACAAGCGTGTTGACAACGACCTCGGCCTTGGTTTTGTCGGTCGCGGTAATGTCGATGAAAACGTTGCGAGTGTCTAAGGTGATCTTGGACAAGTCGGAGTTGATGATTGGCGGCATAGAGGCAACCTGTCTGTTGGCGTCGAGCATGACAGGGTAGACCGGCGCGTCGCGGATGATGTGCAAGTATTTGCCCAAGTTCTTGTCCTTTTCGTAAAACGCCATGAGCTGCTCACCGGTCATCTCCTTGGACTGGTTCAACGGGACGAACTTGAAGTCGGTAGGCGCCAACGCTTCGTACGTTATTGGCCCCACAAGCTTGTCCAAGTCGTGCGTCCCCATGGCAACAAGCGTTCGGTTACGGCACAAGTTCACGTGCAATTTGTCCTGCAAGGCGATGAAGGATTCGTAACTGCGCTGGGTGAAGGTGATGTTTCTCAAGATCGCACCGGCGGCGTAGGGTCTGACAGCAGCGGTGGATTCGTCCACGGTCAAGGTGAACTCGGCCTCAGCTGGCACCAACTTGAAGTCTGGGTTAGGGCTGTTGCCCAAGAATTCGTTGAGTGCCTGCGCAATACCCTCAATACACAACATATCATATCTGTTGGCCGGGATCTCAATCTTGAGCTCCGCACGGGCGCCGGTGGCAGCGGCTTCTTCGGTGGTGTCGTCGTCAAGCTCGATCCCGAACTCGAAGCAGAGATCTTCAAAATCCTGCGGCGCGTACTGCTTGCCCAAGAGCTCGAACAAGTCTAATTTGTCAACGGAAATAGTAGGCATGGTGGGTGTTGGTAGAGAAGAGGCAACGCAACGCTAGTGCCTCGATATAATAATTTTCAGCGAGTAATCGAGTCATCGAGATTTTCGCGGTTAGGGACAGCGTTTACGCGCAGGCGGGTAACGTGTAGCATGCAAGGAACATGTCAATTCCAAGGCCAAGAGAGATATAATAACGCATCGAAGGGTTTGCAATTAGTATTAAAAGCTATATACCGTGAGGCATATTTGAAATTGATGCTTCTTTTATGAGATCTATCGGTAGTATGGTAGGTGTACCGGAGTGTGGGCCAACAACCGGGGCAGCGCACGACTTATGGTACACGACCTACGACGCTCGTTGAGCCACACGTACAACATCACGAATGTGATAAGGTTGAAGAAGGATTGGAAAATAGAGATTAAAAGAGTACAGCCGTTTAATTTTATTAGAATCTAAACCCAAGTTATAATAATCTGGAAATCTCCAACCCTGAATTTAAGTATTTCTGTAATTCAGAAACGAGGAAGGAACAACTAGTGGCTAAAACGCAGCGGACACTCACATCCTACCCCCTTGGGATATGGCTCATTTCAGGTAAGATTGGCAGTCCCATGCAGCTACGATTTATTGTCCAAGCTGTCAATTGGGATTCGCACCCAAACTATATACAGTTTAACCTTCAACTGGAACATCTTAACCGAGTCTGATAGATTTGGAGTCATCGATCGAAGAGCCGCTATATCTTCAGGAAAGTGCAGAGTAAATGAATTTCGGGGGAAAAAACATATACAGGCACTGTCATACACTAATAGAACCATCGTCCAAAGTTTGAAATGTTCCTGTTAGCCAGTAGTACCCTTTGTTAAACGGGGTATCCTTCGACTCTAAAGAAATTTGTAGACGGCAATACCGCTGAACATTGACTTATGCAATCGATCGAAATATTCCGAAATAAACCGCGAACCAACTTATTGAGGTGAAATCCGTTTTGGGTTTTGGCGTACGAGTTTATTAAACAGCTATCGGGCTGTGAAAGTTGCAATCCACAAATCGAAATGGCTACACACTTAGGCCATCTAGAAACCAAGCCCATAGCCCAGAGTAATTGAACCACCACATTTATTTCCGTTCCTTTGCTTTCCATATAAAGGACGAAGGCTCTGTTGAATTGTCCGGTGGATCCAAAAATGTAGGCTTTAACCATGCTTGACCCAGGCCAACCGGCAGGGGCTGAGGGTAGTCTGTGCCTGCAGTAGTAATACTTAGTCGATCTAGTCCTGCATCAACGGAAAAATGACTCCGAATGATCCGACACTTTCAGTAAAGCAGCCCGTACTGACAAAATAGTATATATATATATATATATATATCAAGCATATCCTTGTATCATCCATCCCTCATACGTGAAGCGATATGCGTAACATAGACTCTGTCTGAAGAACCCTCTAGAGGGCTATCTGAAACGGTACAGATGCACAGAAATCCTGCACGCTTAGCTCGTTTACATCGTATGAGCCCTCTGAGACAACCTGGAGAGGAAACTTTGCGAAAACCGCCTCAACCACCATATAAAAACCGTATATTATCCGATATCCCTGAAGATAAGGTTATAAAATGTGCATAGCTTTTTTTGCCCTCATGGAACCCGACCGCAAAGCTCCCGGGGATGCTCAGACATCAGCTTTTGGTCCGCAGCAACCAAAGTCTAATCAGCCCCCAATTGAGTCGTGGCCATACCGCTGCAGATAGTAAGCGTGTCGGAACACCGAACCGCTAACGCCATCACCAAACATCCACAAAGGCTTGTGCGACAGGTCCACTCTGGCTATTAATACGCACCATACAGCCACATTTCAGTGTTCTTTCACACTGCCCAACCACCTGTTACGCACCCTAACAACCCAATATGTCTGCTAGAACCCCATCCAGATCATACGATATGATCATGAAGCTATTGCTTGTCGGTGACTCCGGTATGTATTTGGTCTCAGTGACTTTTGAGTTGAACCTCTTTGGTGGACGTCCTACTTGAATGATGCTTCTATCCTTGGGTGAGCTGCGACTTGGAGACTAGTCCGGTGCCTCATGCGTTTGAATGTGAATTCTTCGACAGCATCCATTTCGATCTCTTTTGGCGTCTCATTCTACCAGAGGCAAATCTCCTCATGGAGCATCTACCATGACCACAGGCCGTTCCATCATCAAGTTCTCCGAATTCTTCCTCTTTCTTATACTAACACCCTTAGGCGTCGGCAAATCGTGTCTCCTTCTCCGTTTCGTGGAAGACAAGTTCAATCCGTCGTTCATCACCACCATTGGGATCGACTTCAAGATCCGCACCATCGAGGTCAACGGTAAGAAGATCAAGTTGCAGGTCTGGGACACCGCTGGCCAGGAGCGTTTCCGCACCATCACCACCGCTTACTACCGTGGTGCCATGGGGATCATCATTGTCTACGACACGACTGACTCCCGCACGTTTGACAATGTTGAAAACTGGTTTGCTACCGTGAACCAGCATGCCAGCGATGAGGCGCAGTTGATGCTCGTGGGTAACAAGTGCGACGACTTGGAAAACAGACAGGTTCCGAGAGAAAAGGCGGTTGAGTTGGCCAAGAGATTGAACATTCCGTTTGTCGAGGCCAGTGCCAAGAGCAATGAGAACGTGGACCAGGTCTTCTACGAGTTGGCCAAGTTGATCCAGGAGAATGTGGGCGATGCGGTGGTTGAAACCAACAACGGTGTCAACGTTGCTTCATCCAACGATTCCACCAAGAGCAGCTGTTGTTAATCCAGATCGCATCCTAGACTAACGTCGTTTCGTTCCCCTCTCCATATTCCGTTTCTCCGTGTACCTTATACCCTATTTTATTCAAGATCTTTAGTTATATTTCGTGCGCTATGTAGGCGGAGCCAGTGGCTTACAAGAATGTCTGGTTTGAAAAGCCACGGTCTCTGACTACGTGGTGATTGCTGTTAAACTCTGAGAGGTTAGATTGGCCCTGTCATAATATTAAATAAGAGCGTCTCATAGGTATGTGTTGGCTTGCCAAAAAAATATCATTAGGGCACATCCATCATTACCGCGTGCTCTAATTCAGAGACGAAAGTTGTCGTAAAAAAAGACAGAACCCGACGCGGGGGTCGAACCCGCAACCTTGTGATCGCGTACTGCTAAGAGTCACACGCTCTACCGATTGAGCTAGCCAGGCCGTTACTGAAAACAGGGCCCTCATGAGATAAATAGATTATACCATTAGGCTATAGAGCCACCTCCGTCTTTTACTTAAAGCCTACCATCCAGTAACTCACCTCCAATTCAATCCTGTAATTTCTACATCCTCCAAGCTAAATAATCCGAGCCTGTTTCCAGTGGAAATATTAATACATATCCGTCTACTTTCGTCTGGCAGATCTCCGCGTGATTCTTTTCGCTGGGGTCTCCATGTCGCTCTCCTCCACACCCGGGGTCCCGGACCCCGCAGGGGTGTTGCGGGTGGAACGCCTGGTGCTAGGCCTCGAAGACAACGGGGTATTTACTTCAGAGCTCACACCCTTCCTGGCTGGGGTTGTAGGAACCGTCTTTTTCATCGCGGATTTGATGGCGGAGCGCGTTTGTTTAGGCCTTGGAGTGGACCTCTTTGGGGTTGAAACGTTGGATGCCACCTTCTGGCGCTTGCTCGCTGGCCTTACGACCTTTCTTCTCTTCCTATCGGTGTCCCCTTCCTCCCCACTACCACTTTCCTCGTTGGAATCGTCGGACTCAGACCCTTCGTCCGAGCGAGTGCTTTCTTCATCAGACTTTTCAGTGTGCGATTTGGACTCATCGTCCGTATCTTCTATCTCATTTCCACTCATCTCGGATTCTGGCTTATCTGAGCCACCCTTGTCCGTATCGCTTTGCCCTTCGATAGACTTGCTGGGGTGGTGTCTTGGTTTTCCGGCCTCGTCGTCCTCAACCTTTTCTGGCTGAACCTTGTCTTCCTTCACATCCTCTTCGTCTACAGACTCAATATCACTGATATCGCTGCTGTCCAACACAGAACCGCTCTCTCTAACGCGTGCTACCGAGCTCCGGGTTCGCTTTCGCGTCACGGGCTCCTTGGGCTCCTCCTCGGAGTCCTCCACGACTTCATCCACAAGCTCCTGCAACGCGGTCATGTTGTACAACTGGTGGAGCTTAGCTTTAACGTCGTGCTCGGTAAACTCTATCGTATCTTCGGGTAACGCCGTTTCATCATCGCTGGGAGTGTGGCGATGGTCATTCAACGCGCGTGTGATGGTCATGACGGCGCGCACCGCATTCGCCCCAAGCGGCTTGTTTTGGCAAATCTGCTCAAATAGCTTGAGCTCCTCTGCGGTTGTCCATGCGCGTGGGGGCGACGGCGTGGGGGATGGACTGGGGCTATTCTGCTTCATAAGGAGATGCTGACAGCTTTTAGGGGGAGCTAGACAATCAGCTAAGGTACTGATATAAAAAAAAAGATTGCGATGGCTTGATCTATAATTGGGCCCCCTGTGTATCTCTTTGGCTGCGGTGATGAGAGTGATTATTTGAACCGTCTATGATGCCGGCCTGGAATGGCTGTTAGATTGAGAAACGATAAATGGTTAGAGAATCTAAATGTTGATTGACTGAAAGTTGAGAAGTATATTCTGGATTCTGCTGACGGATAATCTAATCAAACGGCGATGAGAATTAAATGTCCCATGGAGAAATTGGGTCGAAGACTGGGTCGAAGACTCAGGCTCTGGAAAATAAACAACGTGAATGCAGGATTTTTGGGCCAGAAATAGCACCACCAGATACAGCCCTTACTTTCCGGAGCAGTGTAGCCATTTATCGCTTTGAAAGTTAATCGAGTTCATGGAAAAGGATACAGAATAAAGTAGGATTGAATAACTATGCTTAGCTTGTGCTTAATTGGGTAAGCCTGGTCTGACACAAAAGAGCTACATGCTTACACATAGGTTAAGTAAAGGGGCTTGCCTATTACCAAGGCATCCAGATGCAACTGGGAATCCCCGATAGAATATATTATACACAACCAGCGTTACCCAGCTTGTTCTTTTCATCCCAGACGTTTATCTTTAACTCTATGGATTTGATATTGCGTGCGCATACCATTTCCTTATGCGTATTTCCCAGTCCGTAGGCTTTCACAAGTGGAAAATTTCACTACTAAACAATTGGTACATCAAAACGAAATCTTCCCCAACACTATCTCCCCCCCACACCAATGCCTAGACCAGCAAAGAACTTGGACTCCTTGGTGAGAGGGCGCGTGCGTGCGTCCATGAGCAAGTACAACTTGTTCAATCTCTACAAGAAGAGAAACCCGTTCTACTCCAACAAGTCCCAGTTCCAACAGAAGTGGATGTCCAAGCAGGAGACCAGAGCATACCACGGTGAGCACTTGATCGAGTCCCGCTTCAAGAACATTTTTGACTCGCAGCTCCAGGGTGTCGCGCAGTTGGACGCCTCGTTGGGCAACGCCAAGGACGTGCAAAGAACACCGTTAAAGTTGCAGGCGTTTGCCGCGCTCGAGAGACGCTTGGATGTTGCATTGTTCAGATCCATGTTTGCCAGCAGTGTTAGACAGGCCAGACAGTTCATTTTGTCCGCAAGTGTCAAAGTCAACGACGTCAAAATCGCCCACCCGTCGTACTTGTTATCGCCAGGTGACGTGTTTTCCGTGCAGCCAGACAAGGTGATGACCGCGTTGGGCAGAACCAAGCCATCGTTGAAGAAATCGCTTGCCGTAGACACCACCCAGATCGCTATGTGGAATTCGTTTGTTAAGAAGGCGCGCGCTGACCCAAAAGCCGTATGGGACCAACAACAGAAGAAGCAGCAGGAGCGCAAGGAGTTGACCAAGCACTTGGTCGATAACAACACTGAAAGAAAACACGATTTGGCCATGGAAAAGAAACTTAAACAGGTCAAGGCCTTGCAGAAAGCCACCACCAAGCAGTCTGTATTGAGGGACGTTTTGGTTGCTGCCCAGTCTGAGCTTACCGAGGCTTCTTTCAAGAAGTTTGGTGCCGATGCCGAAAAGTGTCTCAAGATCCACGAGATGATCAAGGATCACGAAATTGCCAAGGCTTCCGACGCCCAGGAGGCCGCGGAGACGTGGTTGGGGCAGAAGAAGGAGGCCCTCTCGGAGGCCGAATTCACCACCTTAAGAAAGGTTGCCCAGTTGGCCAACGAGGTTGCGTTGGGGTACCAGAAGAAGCTCAGAACCGATTTGACCAACGAGTCCAAGGAAACCGGTGCCTACGACCCTGACTGGGCTAAGGAGCTTACTATGCACAAGAAGTTGACCAAGGAGGACGTCGTGGCCATTCTCGAGGACGAGTCGCCGTTGGAAAAGTTGAAGGAGTTTCCAGTTTCCTTGCACTTCCAGAAGAACCACTTCGGGCTTGCAGACCCGAAGAAGCCGTTCTTTACCCCGTGGGCCCCAAGACAGTTTTTGGCGCCGTTTGCCATCCACCCTCACCACATTGAGATCGACTGGACCACCTGCCATGCCGTCTATTTAAGAGACCCTGTTGCCAGACCGGGCCACTCCGAGGTCATCACTCCGTTCGGTGAGGATATTCATGAGAGAGCCTACATGTACTACGCCAGAAAGGGGTTGTAAGAGGCGGATCAACACCTGTACATATTAATACATATAGTAAAAAGAAGGTTGTAGGTTGTGCATAAACCTATGTTTAGGTATTTATCCAGGTAATTGGATATTGCCATTGAACGTTATTTTTTTGTTTATATACGTTTGTCAGCCAGCCAATTATCAACCAGTTATTTATCAACTAGTCATTTATCAATTATTTATCAATTATTTATCAACTAATCATTTATCAATTATTTATTTTAGCCCTGTTAATATTCTCATGATATCTCCTTGGCTAGCCCTAACTGAGGTATTGTTATGTACCGGCTGTGGGGGAGTTGGGCCTAATTTCAGACTGGGTTCTGCAAAAAAAAAAATACTCGCACACCTCCACCCAACCACGCACACATTGTTAACCATGGCTTTCTCGCATCTAAAGAAGTTCTTGAACCATCTTGAGACCCAGAATGAAAATCCAAACCCAAATCTGGACGAAAATCTGGTCAATTCACCCCAGCAACACTTGGCGTCTAGCGATGCTAACTACCAGAACGGTGTCTACGTCAGAGCTCCCCCTCCCCCGCCACTATCTCAGGCAGGTTTTCTCCAGAAATCCATGACCTCTGCTTCACCCGATATCTTCTCGCTGCCGATTTCGACGGCTGCTCCACCGGCAATGTTCCACCGCCAGAACCACGCAGTGACCCCCCAGGGTTGCTCGATTGGCGCTCCCATTCAAACCAACAACTTTTCCAACAACCTCACTCTCGATGACCAACTGTGCCCGGTTTGGACGCAGCCGTACTCGCTCTGGTACGCCCAGGACCCGGATCTGGATGTGGGCTTGGCATTCAACCACACGACAGCGCAGCAGCGTGTGTTCGGGCCAGACTCGGCAGCCAACCCCGTTCAGTTCTACTTCAACCCGCCGCGGATTAAGTCGTTTGTGCTCAGTGGTGAGGGTTTCCAAGGAAACGTGGCCTTGCGCCTAGAGAACCACCATAAAATGTCGGTCATGGTCAAGATTGTGCTTGGCAACGATGAAAATAAGAGCTTGCTGGCCCCGTTGGTCCAGGGAATGGGCTTTATCACCGCCATTTACAACAATATCGTGCCTGTGGTTGTTTCGCCCGTAGGCGTGGCCTCCTTCACCGAACAAGTGGCACCGCCAGGCTTGACCAAGTACAGGGTCCAGTTGTTCAACCAGGTGGTCTGGAGCATGTACGTAGTGGGATCCGTCTCATTTGCCTTGCGAGACCCGAACCACATTGTTGCTAGTGGAATAGCCCAGGGCGTCACCGTGCAGTTCTGTTCGGGCGAATCCCAGTACTACGACCAGACCGCTGGCTGCTACCCCGTGGAGTGTCACACCTCTGCAACACTCACTCACAACGACAGGTGTGTGTACAGCTTCAATTACCTCTTGCAGGGCCGGTCGGTTTCCCAAGCGTCCTTGGTGTGGGCATTCCCGCACCACGTAGAGGCCGCCACCGAGGAAACCACACGCGCCAAGGTGGCTTTGACGTTGGATTCGACCACCAAGGGCCCTATGAGTGCCTTCATCACCAGTCAGCTCTCCATGGAGGAGGCGTTGCCCGTTTCAATTGGAATGGAACCGTGGAGTGCCATTCCGGGATTTACTGGCGCAACGTACTCAGAGCAAGCCTTGGCCAAGATCAGAGCAGCGGCGGAAAAGGATGTGGCTCAGGACGTGGTGACCATGGCCAACATCGACTCGATGTACACGTCGGGTAAAATCTTGGACCGCTTCGCGTACATCTTGTATGTCTGCCACTACGTGCTTAAGGACAGCAGCCTCACGTCTCAGCTTCTCCCTAAGCTCAAGCAGGCGGCGGAGATTTTCAGCACCAACCACCAACAGTTCCCGCTCGCATACGACGAAACTTGGAAGGGGTTGGTTTCATCAGCCGAGCCGGGGGCAGACTTTGGGAACGCCAACTACAACGACCACCACTTCCACTACGGCTACCACATCCACGCGTTTGCCTTGATCGGCACCGTAGACCGTGACCTCGGCGGTGCATGGACCTCTTGCGTCAACGATTACATCACCACCATGCTCCGAGATGTAGCGAACCCATCGGAGGCCGATGTCCACTTCCCCGTCAGCCGCAGCTTTGACTTTTTCCACGGTCACTCGTTTGCGCACGGCATCTTTGCCCTGGGAGACGGCAAGGACGAGGAGTCCAGCTCCGAAGACTACCATTTTGCCTATGGAATGAAGCTCTGGGCACAGTTAGTCGGAGATGCGAACATGGAAGCGCGGGCCAACTTGATGTTGAGCATCCTGCGGCGCTCGATGAACATGCACATGTTGTTCAGCGACGACAACACCGTCCAGCCGGCCAATTTTATCAAGAACAAATGCGCCGGGATCACGTTTGAGAACAAGGTCGACTTCAGCACGTACTTCGGTCGCGGCTCCATCGAAAACGAGTGGATCCACGGGATCCACATGCTCCCCACCACACCGGTATCGTCTTATGTGCGCGGCCCAACGTTTGTGAAGGAGGAGTGGGACCAAATCTTGGGGCGGATAATCGACCGCATCGACGACGGCTGGAGAGGCATCTTGATGCTCAACTATGCGTGTTGCAATCCGCGCGCGGCCTACGCGTTTTTCGCGGGGGATAGCTTCGAGCAGCGCTGGTTGGACAACGGCCAGTCATTGACGTGGTGCTTGACGTACTGCGCTGGCGTTGGCGGGGCGTAACGAGCAGGGTACAAATTCTCTCCTAATGGTTCCCCATCTGTAGGTATAGATGTTATTCCTCAATACATACCGCGATGTTGCTGTCCAATTATACTGTACGGCATTTCTTTACCCTTAAAATTATGGCCCCCACGCTTTGGTCCCAGAACACAACTTATTCACATGGAGATCAAGAGCCTTGCCAATTTCACAAGTATGTAATATCACTACTTATTCTGTGTCATATGGGCTATTGGTATATGATCTGACTTATTGTACCCCTATGCTTAGGCTATAGGCTTACAACTTAACCTTCCTCAATTCCAGATACCGCGATGGGTTTCTGGAATCCCAAAATATCAGCCCTCTACGGCTACCTCAATACCAGATACATATATTATACAATTTAACTTGAGAGAGCTTGTAGCTCAAGCTGTCTCAAGCTGCAAGCTCCGCTCTCCACTGCGCAAAATCCTCGCTAATCACCTCGCCCCTGACTCTCGCAATCTCCTCCTCATCCTCGCTCTCAACCAACTCCAACTTTCTCGTCTCGGTGTTAAAGCTCAACACCCACAAGCCCCGTCCATCCGCCTTCACAGTGCTGGTGATAAACTCCAACGCGGCGCCATACCACTTCAACGCCTCCATACAGTTCACCTTTCTGGAAACTGTCCCATCGGCCAAGGGATTGTTCTTGATTAACAACGGAATCTCTTCAGTGGAGTACTGCTCGACCGACTTCAACACAAGACTCTCGTCCCTGAACCCGTACACAACCTTGCGCACCCCCATCAAAAAGCACTGCGCCCACGTCTTAAAAAGCTTCCTCTCGAAGTTGGCCACCTGACCCGGCGACTGGATCACCTTCAGCGTCTTCAACTCAACATAGTGCTCCAACGGATCATCCGTCTTGTAGCTACTGGCGTCCGGCTTGTAGTCCCACACGCAATCGAGCTCGCCGCCCAACACGGTTCTGATCTTGCCGATCCCGGTGCTCACGACCGCGAGATATTGTTCGTAGTTAGAGACCGGCTCCTTGTAGCGCTTCTCAATAACTGCGCGCGGCGTCGCGGCCCACGGCTGTCTCAACGTGGTGACCGCCTCGAACTTGTATCCAGAAAACTGCAATTTCCTCGTCATCTCGTCCTCCTGCTGGAGTTGGCGGCGCGCCATCTCTTTCGCGACATTGTTGACAATAAACAACTGCCCGTCAAACGGCACAACGTAGAAGTCAAGCGCGTCCCTGTCGAAATATGGCAACGTGAGTAACTTGGTCATATTGCCGCGGAAGGTGAACACCTGGCCCGCAGTCTTCTTGCGCGCGGCCCGTTCGCTGAGCATGAGCGCGTGGAGGAACGAATGAAAGTCTCCGCGCACCTGCGTCTCCTCATCAATCTTCTTGAAGTGCTTGAACCCCCCGCTGAGGTCGATGTTTGCGTCCACCTGGCTGTCGGGGAAGTAGTAGTAGCTCAAATGCTCGGCGTCCACAACGGCCTTGTCAAACACGAAATTTCCGGCACCGTCGCGCGCGTATGCGGTGAGCTCCTTTGGTTGTTTGAGAGCGGTGGTCGCAGCTCTGGCGTCGAGTGGGAGAATTTTGGACATGGTGTGTATGATTCCGGGAAGGGCGAGCAGAAAGAGAGGGAAAGTTTTATTCAAGTTGCAGAAAAATTGCATCCTGTATGCAGCATGGCAGGTGGTGATCTGAAGCATATATAGACGACGAGGGGATTTATTGAGTTATCGCGGCCATTTGGACCAGATTAGTTAATTATTTGATTGTTGCTTTCCAGTTGAGCGGAATATAACTGCGTTTATCTGCCACGGCAACATGTATCGCCGACTACTAAAGGCAATAACAGTTTAAAGCCTCGATGGCTCGTATCGCGAACCAATGGACAAAAAAAAAGGGTTTTATAATCAGAATAACAGTCATTACCGTATATTATATATTATACATAGTTCGAACTCGCTTGCAGCTCACTAAACATCAATGCCCTGGATCAACTCCTCTATCACCCCCAACCGTCTGTATCGGCTCTCCTCCATCAGCTTCGCCACCAACCGCTTCTTCGCCTCATTCTCCGCAGCCTGTTGCTCGGCCTGTTGCTGCGCCTTTTCGTTCTCCTCGGCAGCCACCTCCTGGTAGAAAATCCTTGTGTTGGTTCTCAACCGGTGGAACGGATTACTGGTCACCCCACTGGTGTTGGACTGCTGCTTTCTCTTCACGTCGTTGTTGGCAATCTCCGCACGTCTGATGAGCGACGTGTTCAATCGCCTGTTGCGCTCGTTCACAGCGTCCAACGAGTTGAGTGACAGGTGGTTAGTGGTGACCTGCTTGAGCTTCGCATCCACCTCCTGGATTTCACGCGCAAGGTCGCTCGCGAGCGCCGCATCGCTCTCCTCCAACGCAACCGCACGTCTGTCCACGAGAATCGCCTTTTCTGCGATCAACGCCTGCTTGGATTTGGAAAACGACTGTTTTGACGAGATCATCTGGTCAAACTCGCCGGCCGTCATCTTTTTCGCGGAAAACTCACGTAACTGCCTGAACTTGTCGTCCACAAAGCCCAAGTTAGGAAGTGGCTCGCCCGCCTTGTTTAACTCCCTGATGTACTTTGCGTAATCCTCCTCTGTCACCGGCGAGTCGGAGAAGTACTTCATGGAAAACTTCTTTGTCGACTTTCCCTGCGACGCCACCACGTACCTGTTCACCTTGTTTCCCTCAAGCTCGTACGCGGGCTTGGATGAGTCTTCCACGATCTCGTGGATCTGCACCAAACGGTACTCGTTCGTGCGTGTGTGCTTGTTGAAGCCGACGGTGACTTTCGCAAAGCACGACTGGAACACCTCTTTGAAGCCCGGGTGGAAACAGTACTTTGCAAAGTCCGCCCGTGTCACCGCAATCTTCTTCACGTCCAGCAACGTGGCGTCCACCTTGTACAAGTTGCGGCTGGCGTATGAGCTCTTCCCGGCCCATTCCACATCCTTATCCGCATCGTATCCACCTCTTCTTGGCTTGGCCCCGTACTCTTCGTCTTCGTAATCGTCCTGCAACCCGTCAGCGTACTCGTCTTCGGACTCTTCTTCCCCGCTGTAATCGTCATCGTTCCTCGCCTGGTCGCGTCTGGATTTTTTCTCTCTCTGCTTTCTCAACTCGTTCAACTTTGCGTTCTTGTCGGATTTCGCGCTGTCTTTGACCTTCTTGGCACGCGAGGTTCTCTCCGTCATTTCCTCGTCGCTCTCAGACGCCACCTTCTGCGCTTTTCTAGATCTGTCGAGGAGGTAGAGACGTTCCTGGTACTTTTCCATCTCGTCGGATCTCTCGAACAAGATCCGCTCGCGTTCCATCTCGTCCATTGCTTCGATCGCAGCTTTGTCTTGCCAGTCCTTGTACTTAGCCTCGAGCGGGTAAGGCGGCAAATCTTCGTGCACTCGCTTGGGCGAGGCCTGTGGGGAGTAGCTGTCGGAGTCGGAAGCACCGCCCGCTAACGCCAACAAATCGTCTTCTAAATCACTCATGGTTTGTGTATGATGGGGTGAGGTTGTTTTGCTAATGCTTTTGCTTTTTATCGCTGAAAAACGCCAAGTGCCGGGAGGGCTGGTAGGGGCACGCAAATCAAGATAAAGCGTTTGGCTCTTTTTTGACCAGTGGATAAGGGCTCGTCGAATTTGGATTATATCGAACTAATTCACTGGAGAGTAAAGTCCTTAGATTTTATGGTAACCTGGTACAATATAGATAAACGGCCAGAAAGTCCCAGCTCCCTCCCCCAGAAGTACAGCTATCGGGTATCGACCACTCACATAAGTATCACCTCGGTTATGTAGTGTTTAATCGAGCCAATTCTTCTCCGGTTCCCTCTCATTCAATACTTGGTAGTCTGAAATCTTCTTACGTGTATTTTTGTTTTCTAAAGCTTTTACCGGGTGCTTTTACACGAATTAGGGTAGTCGATGCTTGCCAAACACAACACCAAATTGGCTTGTGAAAATTCCCCGCTATCGTTTGTTTTCAAGATTTGTCCGTGATAGTTTAGTGGCTAGAATCCCCGCTTGTCGCGCGGGGGACCGGGGTTCAATTCCCCGTCGCGGAGCTCTCTTTTTTTACTCCATCAATATCAGGTGCAATACATTCTGGGATTGAATTATTGGCCAATTCAGAATAACCAAATATTCATAGACATACGAATAATGGAAAAGAGTGTGGGTAGTGCATTTTCACTTCCTGGGAATATGACGAAAATTTGCAACTATTGGAAATTTTATGTATATGTTCGTGTACTATTAGAGCCGGCCAAGATTTTCACACAAGATACAATGGATATTATCCGGATCTCCATTACACGTATATCCTGAAATAAATCTAATAAATAACCACCATTTTGGTCTTTACGAATTGAATGACACCACCAGCAATGCTGCGCGTACAGCCAAATCTTTGTAAATACTAATACCAGTGTTTGCTTCCTCGAACCGGTTACATCCACGGGAAACGCTAATAGCTGAGGGGCCACGATTAAACATAATCATTGGTTAGCTACCCTTCGGTCGCTTCACTCCCTTGGTTTGTTACTCCCTCACAACCTCGCCTTAAACTTCACAACCCCCATCGGCTCATAAACGTTGTCAAACAATGCTCCGCCAGAGCTCCCCCTCCCACCCTTCAACGCCGCAAGATCCACGTATGACTCATCCAACTGATTTAACGACGTAACTCCCAATAATCTCATACACATAACAATCTCATCCTTCAAAATCGCTACTGCCTTCTCAACTCCCTCCTGGCCATACCCCGCCATTGCATACAACAACGCACGGCCCAAACCCACGCCCCTAGCACCCAAACAGATCGCTTTCAACACATCCGACCCACGGCGCACCCCACCGTCGATAAACATCTCAAACTGCTTCCCCGCAAGAATCTCCGGGTGCTGCTTAAAGTAAGCATTGACATCCGCGAGCACCTCAATCGGCGCGCGCACCGTCTCAAGCTGTCTCCCCCCGTGGTTCGAGATCACAATCCCATCTGCGTGATGTTGCACTGCCAACACCGCATCCTGAACCGTCTGGATTCCCTTGAGCACAATCTTCATCGACGTGATTGACCGGAACCACGCCACATCCTTCCACGTCAATGCGGTATCAATCAACGCAGACGTCTTCTTGTCTCCATCCCCGTGGTTCCCGTTGTCGTCTGAGTCCGATCTTCCCGCGAGAAACTTGGAGCGCATGTCCTTCTCACGCTTCCCCACGTGTGGCGCGTCCACCGTGACAAACAAGGCCTTAACGCCACGCGTCTCAGCAGCCCGGACGATGCGCTTTACAATCTCCTTGTTGCGGTTGACATAGAGCTGAAACCAGAGCGGTTGGTCCGGCTGTGCCGCATCGACGATCTCATCGAACCCAAACAGACCCAAGTTCGGAACCATCTGGATAATTCCAGTGGTTCCGGCCGCGCGTGCAAGCGCTAATTCGCCATCCTCGTGTCCGATCTTGCCCATAGCAGTGGCAGAGATGTAGAGGGGCGTCGCGGCCGGGCTCCCGAGCATTGTTGTGGTTTGGTCGACGTCCGTAACGTCCACTAGTACGCGCGGATTGAAGTATACACGCTTGAACGCGTTGTGGTTTTCACGGAGAGTGATTTCGTCTTCGGTCCCGGAAGAGTAGTATGCGAAGCCGTTCGGGTCCATCGTCGTGCGCGCAACCGCCTCAAAGTCGTAGAGGTTGATAATTTTAGAAAGGTCTGGCTTGTGTGCGATACGGTCGAGGCGCGCCTCCTCCGCCACCCGCTCTTCTTCCGTGGAGTCGTCCACAACCTCTTCCTCCTCGGTTTGCGGTAAGTTCTCAGGGTCTTCCACTTCCCCAATACAGCACTCGGGCGCGAGGAAGTTGAGTGTGTCACGCGGGTGGAATTTGTCGAATTCGGCTGTCGCGTCGGTCCCCGCGTGTTTGAGGATGATTTTTTTTCCGCCCGGGTGTTCGTCTAGGAAGTCTGTGAGATCGTACACCTTGCCGTCGATGATGAGCCAGCATGACTCCGCGCTGTTGTGTGTCGCAATTTCTTCTACAAACATATGTGTTTAGTGGAAGATTGGTGGGAGGTTCAGAAAGAAGTGGAGGGCTTATATAAGTTGGGAGGTTCGGCTTCTTCATCAAATCTCCCCACAAAATCTGCATCGGGAGTTCTTGCACAGACTCCGGTGCAGGACATGGCACACCTGTCTGGGGAAAATCGGAAAAGAACTTTCTGAACGCGAAGCCATGAGAAAGAGTCCCCATTTGATCGTAGCCAGATTTATCAGTCACGTGATGCACGTCACTAGAAAACGAAATATGAAAGGGTTATGGGAGCAGCAACAGGCTGAGAAATTAGAATAATTAAATCACACATATAGCCTAGATGATTGACAGTTGAGTTTGTCCGTTGTTAAAACTATGCTTGAAATTGGGTGGGAAAAACGTAATAGATCATGAAACCATACCCCAGTCCAGACTAGTGAGGGGCTGAGAATGCGGCAAGTCTCGCCATACACCTTCTTTGGTAAGTGTCTTCCACTTGCAACGTTCTGGTAAGGAAAAGTATGGAGACTCCGTAAATCGGAATAATCGGTTCAATGCTTAGGTTATAGCTCTTTTCGCCCTAGCCATTGAATGTACAAAAGACGTGCACGTGGCTAACGCTTTGGCTATGCACGCCCTTTCAACCTGGCGTCCACGGAGGCAAAAAGTCAACTAAACGGAGGCGAGACTCACTACGATAAGATGCTCCAGACTCACACACGATCGTTGTATCTATAGCTCTCCCTATACCTTTTCGTCAATTACAATCACATAACACATATATACAATGAGTGGCTACGATAGTGCTTTATCCATCTTCAGGTATGTATAGTGCGACACTGCTGGCGCGTAATTTCAACGCCATCTACCCTTTCCGGTACTAACCTCTCAGTCCTGACGGTCACGTTTTCCGTAAGTATCCCTAGTTTTGCGTTTAAGAGGTATCTCGTTGGCCTTGTATTTGGTTCCAGGTGCATTGGTCTCAATTGGCCTGTAAATACCTTGATGGATTGCGGTACTGAAATCCAAGGCTCAATTACCCAAGCGCTTGAGATCAATACGTTGTGAAAGGCCCATAGGTCTACCCCTAAGAACACTCCTTCTCTTTACTCCAATACTAACCCCTTTAGAGGTTGAATACGCCGGCGAGGCCGTCAAAAGAGGGACCTGTGCCGTGGGTGTGAAGGGCCACTCGGTGGTGGTTCTTGGCTGCGAAAAGAGAACCACACTCAAGCTCCAGGATCCCCGGATCACCCCCTCCAAGATCTGTCCGATCGACAAGCACGTACTCCTTGCGTTTGCGGGGTTGAACGCGGATGCACGTATTCTCATTGACAAGGCGCGTGTGGAGGCGCAATCGCACCGTTTAACGTTGGAGGATCCTGTCAGCGTTGACTACTTGACCAGATACGTCGCGGGGGTGCAGCAGAAGTACACCCAATCCGGTGGTGTGAGACCGTTCGGGATTGCGACCCTCATTGCGGGCTTCGATCCTAACGATGCCACTCCTAAGTTGTACCAGACAGAGCCGTCTGGGATCTTCAATGCCTGGAAGGCCAACGCCATCGGGCGCTCTTCCAAGACGGTGCGTGAGTTTTTGGAAAAGAACTACGATGCTGTCATGGACGCCGAGGCTACCGAGGAGGTTAACGAGCAGGCCACCGTCAAGTTGACCGTCAAGGCTTTGTTGGAAGTTGTTCAGACCGGGGCCAAGAACATTGAGATTTGTGTGGTCAAGCCAAAAGGCCTTGTTCAGTACTTGTCCGTCGAGGAAATCCAGGTGTTTGTTGACGAATTAGAGGCTGAGAAGCAGGCTGAGGCTGAAAAGAAGAAGAAGGGGAAGAAGACCGAGGAATGAGTCTAGACTTTTTTGTATTCTCCAATATATATTTCAACATATCTGGAGCTATAAAAAGCACCATTCACGTAAGCACCATCCATTTAACCATTGTTTATTTAATCATTGTCTATTTAATCATTGTCTATTTAATCATTATCTAATTAATCATTATCTAATTAATCATCCATTGAATCATCCATTGAATCATCCATTGAATCATCCATTGAACCATCATCCATTTAACCATCCATTTGAGTGCCATCTACATAGGTTCAATTATCTTCGATTTGCATAAGTACTCTATCTATTGCCACTATTCTTCGTCAGTAACCTTGTCAATAGCCTGTAAGTATTCGTAATAAAAGGCAATGATGTGGATGTGGTTTTCCTTTTCAATCTTTTCATTCACAGAGTGGATGCCTGACTCAATAGTGCCAAGATCGCTCAAGGCTGGAACGTATCTGTAGATATTCTTGGTCAAGCCCCAGTAACACTTGGTATCAGTGTTACCAGTCAGAATACCAGGTGTAACAATAACTTTGCCGTCGACGCCCAAGACGTTCTCATAGAAGTGGCGCAAGGCACCTCCGTACGTCATCCACACCTTGGAGTCCTTATCGGTTGGTGACGCAGGTGCTGGCTCCAATGGCTCCACCACGGACAAACTAAAGTGGCCGTTGCCGTGTTCGTCCTTACGAATCTCCTCGCCCTCCTGGTAGAAGCCAACATCGTACTCTTTGGCGATCCGGTTGATCTTTTCTGTCACATGGACAAGAGTTTCGTTGACAGATGAGCCAATGTTGATTCTATAGTTGGAAATCACTGAGACGTGTTCTGGCAAGGCGTTGGACTTGGCCCCACCCTGAATAATATCAATCGCCTGGGAGGTGCGCACCAAGTAGCGGTCAGCAATAGATTTAGAAAGGTAGTCCACCACCTTGGAGTTGGCAGCCTTACTCAAGATGGCCCTGAAGATGCTGGTTTTGAGCTTCTTTGGCATTGAAGGATCGTGTTCGGCCAAACACTGCATGTAGCCCAAGGTTGGGTTTTCTTCCACTAGAGCAGCCTCAAACGGCTCGTCTTCAAGCAACTTGAGCAAACTGCTCATGATCCCGATGGAAGTGTGGTCCGGGGGAACCGACGAGTGGCCGCCAGGGGTGGTTAACTCGATGTGGGCGTTCACATGGCCCTTTTCACCGGTGGCAACCTGGGCATAAAACTGGCTGCCACCCCCAGCTTTAACCAATCCCGCGTCTCCCTCGTCGATCACAGCGTAAAAAGAGTCCCTGCCGTATCTTTTAAGTAAAAACTCGGAAATGTAACGGGCACCTTGCTCACCGGAAGCCTCCTCGTCGAACCCGAACGCCAACACAATCGATCTTTGAGGCTTGAAGTCATCGGCAAGCAACTGCTCAACCGTCTCCATTAACCCAACCAACAAATTCTTGCAGTCCAGCGCACCACGGCCAAACAAGTACTTCTTGCCAATATGACCGGAGAACGGATCGTACTTCCAGTTTTTGATGGTTTCCTTCTGCACCGGAACCACATCTTGGTGCGCAGCCAACAAGACTGGCTTCAAGTCGGTGTTTTTCCCCTTCCATGTGAAAACTAACCCCCAGGTGTTGATCTTATCAACGTCTAGGTTGGCATACACGGTAGGAAAGGTTTCCTCCAAGTAGTGATGGAACTTCCCAAACTTAGCCCAGACCTCTGGGGCATCGTCCACATCAGGTTGGCTGTCGTAAACCTCGGTCGGAACCTGGACCGCCTTGGACAACTTCTCCACCGACTGAGCGATGAACTCCTTGTCGGAGAGGAATTGCTTGGATCTGTTAGTGATTGCGGTGGAATTGGCACTAAAATAGGCTGGGACCGGACACAATGGCTCGGACGGGAAGTTATCCCCTCCAAAAGACTTGACAATGGCGGTCAAACCAACGAGGCCCACAATGGCCACAGCGCCGATGATGGCCGCTTTCTTAAGGTTATACTTGGAACGAGCTCCGAAGGTACCCTCTTCAACATCATCCGCTAATCTAGGCATTTTAAAAATAATGAAGATCGTAGAGGGGTTGATAAAAAGCACAGTCGAGGGGCTGTCCCGAAATATTTCGTGGCCATGACCTCTACTGGTGTGTATGCGGCCCCGGACGGCTTTCGAGAATGCCGGGTGGGGGTTGTGTGCAATGCAGGAAACTATACCGCATGGTTGATGCATGATTGCTACGCGGCCGGCATTAGTGCTGGATACGGCAATAGACACGGGATATGGCTTACCTAGCTGCATATGGGGAACTCCCGAAATTGGATCGATTGATGAGCATAGAATTCCACGCTTTGGTACTTGTGCTAAACTGGCCCCTTAGCTCAACTGGAATACTTTAGTGCAACAATGGTTGTGACTTTGCATTGTTCGATATTTATGGCTTGAATTGTTGGAACGGCAGCAGCAAGATTCCACAGGGATGGCTTAAGAGAAGCTACGTAGGCTAGGAATAAAAACCCTTGCAAATTAACCTACGCCTTATATACGTAACAGTGGGACAAACAGCCCACTTATGTACGATTATCATATTTATTCGTTTTCATAGGAAAATTTAAAATTTGGAAAATCGTAAACTATCGGAAAATCGGTTCGGCTATTCCTCATCAGCTTCCTTGTCAATGGCCTGCAAATACTCATAGTAGAAAGCAATCACGTGAAGATGGGACACCTTTGGCAACTTCTCGTTCACAGAGTGGATCCCCAATTCTATCAAACTGGTAACGGTGTCCGTGTACCCTGGAATGAATCTGTAAATATTTCTGGTCAAGTCCCAGTAGTATTTGGTGTCAGTGTTACCAGTCATAATGCCAGGCGTGACAATAACCTCTTCTTTAATACCCACAACATTCTTGTAGAAGTGACGCAAGGCTCCGCCGAATGCCATCCAGACCTTAGAGTCCTTGGTAGTTGGGGATAACGGAGCTGGTTCCAAAGGCGTCAAAACAGACATGTTGAAGTAGCCGTTGCTGTTGGAGATGTCGTAGACCTGCTTCCCGGATGCATCCACGTAGCCGACATTGTACTCTTGCGCGACTCTTTGGATTTTAGACGAAACGTGGTCAACCGTTTCGGCTACGTTGGATCCAATGGCAACACGGTAGTTGGAAATAATAGAAACGTGTTCCGGCAAGGCGTTGGACTTGGCCCCACCCTTGATGATATCAACGGCTTGGGAAGTGCGCACCAAGAACTTGGACAACTTAGAGGAAGAAAGGTACTCCAACACCTTCAAGTTAGCAGCCTTGTTATGGACAGCTTTCAAGATGGTGGACCTCCACTTTGTTGGGAGCGAAGTATCGTGCTCAGCCAAACACTGCAAGAAGCCCATTGTAGGGTTTTCATCCGTGAGAATCGGTTCAAACGTTTCCGTTTCAAGAAGCTTGACCAAACTGCTCATAATACCGATAGAGGTGTGGTCAGGAGGGACAGAGGAGTGTCCACCAGGCGTCGTGAGCTGGATCTCAGCGTTAAAAAAACCCTTTTCGCCGGTGGCAACCTGTGCATAGTACTGACCACTTCCGCCCTTAATCAAACCGGAACTGCCTTCATCAATCACCGCGTAGAACGAGTCCTTGCCGTACTTTTTGGTCAAGAAGTGGGAAATGTGGCGAGCACCGTGTCCACCGGAAGCCTCTTCGTCAAACCCGAACGCCAACACAATCGATCTTTGGGGCTTGAAGCCATCGGCAAGCAACTGCTCAACCGTCTCCATTAACCCAACCAACAAGTTCTTGCAGTCTGAAACCCCGCGACCGTAGATAAAGTCCTTGCCAATGTGGCCGGAAAACGGATCGTACTTCCAGTCTTTGATCGTGTCTGCCTGCACCGGAACCACGTCCTGGTGTGCAGTCAACAAGACTGGCTTCAAGTCAGCGTTTTTCCCCTTCCATGTGAAAACTAACCCCCAGGTGTTGACCTTGTCCACCTGCAAGTGCTCATACACGGTAGGGAAGGTTTTCTCCAAGTAGTGGTGGAACTTTCCAAACTTTGCCCAGACTTCAGGATGATCCTTCACCTCTGGCTGGCCGTCGTAGACTTCGGTCGGAACCTTGACGGCCTGGGAGAGCTTTTCGTAAGACTGGGCGATGAACTCCTTGTCGGAGAGGAATTGCTTGGATCTGTCGGTGATCGCGGTGGAATTGGCGGAGAAGTAAGCTGGAAGCGGACACTTTGGTTCGCCCAATTGCAAGTCATCCCCCTTGAGGGTGGTGTAGACTGCAGTCAAACCAAGGAGGCCGACAACGGCCACACCGCCGATGATGGCAATCTTCTTGAGATTGTATCTGGAGTTGAAGCGGGAAAATTGCCCTTCTTCTGGGTCGTCTGTCAATCTCGGCATGTTTAGGTTAACGGTGAGAATGTTGAGAAAGTGGATTTTCAATTGCTATTCTTCGGGGAAGCGGTTCTCTTATACGTAATTCTCGGGGGTGAGAAGTGGGGTAACGAGTGCTTTGGGCGAACCGCTGCCGTATCATATGCGGCCCCGTTAATTACGCGACGTGCATAACAGTTGGCTAAATCGGGTAAGATGAAGGATAATTGATTGGTTGCTGTTTTAGGCTTTGCCCGCAGCTCCGGTGCCACTCGGTATATCCGAAAATACTATTTAAACGGGTTTCACATGATATATTTAAATAAAATATATGTATATGAGACGTTTTAACGTTAAAATATGCTTTATCATAAATATTCCATATAATAATTAATATTTTAATTTAACATCTCAACTATGATGCAAATAATTTTTATATAAACGTTTATTCGATTTGAGGTTTCGAAAGGCAACAAACAAACTTGATGCTATTCTGACTAAAACCCAATTGTTAAACCGAGTAACAATCCCATGAAACAATAGACTTTCCAACCCAAACCCAATTTAAGACCACCGGAAATCACCCCATCCATGGTGTACTTTCTGGCGCTGAGCGGTTGTGGCATCAAATCTAACGCTACCAACCGCTTAAAGTCCCACTCAATGGTGTCCTCTGTCTTCCAGCACCAGAAGATCCAGCCAGAGGTTTGATTGTAAGCGTCGAGCTGAACCTCGACAAATTCTCGCGTATGCCTCTTCTGGTCCTTGGTCCATTTCTTCCAGTCTGTGATGTTGTCGCATGTCCCGATAACCTCATCATTCTGAAACGTGCCGTCGTAGCGAGCGCCCATGTTCACACCATTGAGCCATCTCACGCAATCAGTCAAGGCCGCAGACCATTCCCCCACCACAGCCGAATGATTCGCCAAGTGCTGGACGATAGAATTGCCAAAGCTGTTGATGTTAGAAACATGCACGCCGATGGAAGCCTTCAACTGATCGACAGTAAAAACCTCATAGTGGTGGTGATCAATCATGACGGCAGGGCTGGTCTCGTTGCTTAGGAACGAATCCCAGTACCCGATCCACTGGAAGGCATCTTGAAGCACAATGGTGTCCTGGACATGGTATTTTGCCTTTGCCGATTGGTAGCTGTTGTAGTAGATGTTCTCTACCTCTGTCATGTTCAACAGGGGTCCAAGTGGCTCGTTCACAAGTTCAATCCCAACGATCGTGTCGCTGTAATTGGCCTGGCCGTACTTCCCAAAGATATAGTCCAAGACCCCGTAGGTGGTGCTGATATATGTGCGGTTCTTCAACCAGTCAACACCGCCTCTCTTTCCAGAGTTATCAAACCCATTTTGAGACCCCGGAACGCCGTGCAAGTCAATCCACACCTTCAAGTCGTTCTGTCGGGACCACTCAATCGCTTGGTCCAAGTACTTCTCCTGTCCCTGGACGTACGGGTCGCCGCTTAACAAGGCAAAGGCCCAGTATCCCACCGGAATTCTCACCAAGTTCAACCCCATCTGCTTGATCTGCTGGAAGTCAGTCTCGTTGTAGAAGGTGGACCAATGGGTTTCGAGCCTGCTAGCACATTCGTCTTTCCCTAGCACCTGGCAGTACGTGTATTCGTCGACGGGGACGTTTTCCGTGGTGTTTGTGGCTGTCGCATTCTCAAAAACAGTGAACAATGATGGTGTGATGTATGGCTCTAATACAAGCCAACCTCCAAGGGCCACGCCTTGGATTTTCTCGCTCAGACCGCCAGGCAAGGACACTTTGAGGCTTTGTGAGAGGACACACTCGAGGAAGCCAAACAAGAGCCCCGTAACAATTAACCCTTTTGATGTCATTAGTATGTGGTATAATTCGGAGTTGTGTTTCGGATGTCGTCACTGTAGATGTATAGATCTGGCCACAGCGGAATCGTACAGAAACGTAAACGCACTTGAAACCTTCAGCTGCAGGGAACATCCCAGACAAGCTATTTATAGCCAGTTATGCATCTGTGTAGGACTTGTCTAGGAAAATACAATTAGGACACCAGGTTGATAGAAAGATGGTTGTGAGGGAAAAATAACCACTTCCATAAAAACGGGTTATAAAGATGGTGAATTATAGTTCAAAGATAATTAACTATTTCTCGAGTTGTGTAAAAGATATCACCATCGCCATCCCCAAATCCCAACGTTTCACCGTCTCTAAAAAAAAAAAAAACTCTCATCAACTTTGTTTCCACGTATACTGTCACGATAACGCTTCTCTTGTCGCAAATGGAACAGGGCATACCCTACCTTTTTTCTTTACTTCGTTTTGCACGGGGTTCTAGGGCCAGATCCCATGTCCTCTCAGCTCTTGAGACAAACTAACCGCACAGAAACGATCCGGCCAAGACAGCCACAGAGCGGAAAATAAATCCATTTATTGAACATTGAAATATTCAATACAAATGAGTCATATCTCTTCCGGTCCCCAGCACTGCTCTATGGTTTGTTCTCCATCTGTGTACGATAAAACCTCATTAGCGGCTTGGGTGCGGCGCTTCCGGTTTCAGTTTTTGCCGCCAAAGGCTTTCACCTGCACATATGACTCCTTGGCCGTCTTGTCAGATTTTTTTCAATATATTTAGACGCCGACGCTTGTTGCCGCTCTGGCCTTTTCTGATCCCAACGCTATTAAGATGTCTACTTTGCAAATTGCTGCCAAAGCGCCATTAGTCGGCTACCCAGCTTTGATCGCTGCAGCCGTTGTTAATTCCGCCTCCACCGACGCCCCAATCAAGGTCGATTTTGTCGATGACAAGGTTGCCGCCGCCGACCAGAAGTCTGCTCCGATCAAGTTAGTTACCGGTGGCACCACCGTTTACGAAACCACCGAAGCCCTCAACGTCCTTGCTGACACCTACCCAGCCGCTTTGTTGGAAAGGGAAGCCTCCCAGACATGGGTCAAGTTTGCCTTCGAAGAGCTTTCCGTCAAGGACTTCAAGAAGTTGTCGGTTTCCTTAGAAAAGCTCGACGCCCACCTCAACTTCCGCTCCTTTGTGCTCGGCAATCAGATCACCTTGGCTGATGTCGCTGTCTGGGGTGTCTTGAGGGCCAACGCCGTCATGGGCTCTGTTATCAAGAACTCTGTTTACATCAATGTCACCAGATGGTATTCGTTTGTTGAGTCCGACAAGCGTTTCGGCACTGTTGTCGAATTGATGGCCGCGTCGCTTGCCGAGTTGAGAAAGAACGCCAAGGCTGCTGCCGGTGGTAAGAAGGAGGGCCACAAGGCTTCCTTCGACATCGAATTGAAGGGCGCCAAGGACGGTGAGGTGGTCACCCGTTTCCCACCTGAACCATCGGGATACTTGCACATTGGCCATGCCAAGGCTGCTATTCTTAACAAGTACTTTGCCGACATGTACCACGGTAAGTTGATTATCCGTTTCGATGATACCAACCCGTCCAAGGAAAAGGTCGAGTTCCAGGAGTCCATCACTGAGGATTTGAAGTTGTTGGGAATCACTGGTGACGTGACCACTTTCTCTTCCGACTACTTCCAGATCATGTACGACTACGCCGTCCAGATGATCAAGGATGGCAAGGCCTACTGTGACGACACCGCCGTCGAGCAGATGCGTGACGAAAGAATGAACGGAATTGCCTCCCCAAGACGCGAACGCACCGTCGAGGAAAACTTGAAGCTCTTTACGGAAGACATGAAGAACGCTACTGAGGAAGGGTTAAAGAACTGTTTGCGTGCCAAGATCGACTACCAAGCCCTCAACAAGACTTTGCGTGATCCGGTCATCTACAGAACTAACTTGACCCCTCACCACAGAACCGGCACTGCGTGGAAAATCTACCCAACCTACGACTTCTGCTGCCCAATTGTCGACTCCTTGGAGGGTGTCACCCACGCCTTGAGAACCATCGAGTACCGCGACCGTAACGCACAGTACGACTGGATGTTGAACGCCATGAAGTTGAGAAAGGTGCACATCTGGGACTTTGCCCGTGTCAACTTTGTCAGAACCTTGCTTTCTAAGAGAAAGTTGCAATGGTTTGTCGACAAGGAGATGGTGTCTAACTGGGACGATCCTCGTTTCCCAACCGTCAGAGGTGTCAGAAGAAGAGGTATGACGGTTGAAGGCTTGAAGAACTTTGTTGTCTCCCAGGGTCCATCCAAGAACATTATCAACTTGGACTGGAACTTGATCTGGGCCGTGAACAAGAAGGTCATCGACCCTATCGCTCCTCGCCACACTGCTTTGAATGCTAAAAACTTGGTCAAGGTGCACTTGGCCAACGGCCCGGAAAAGCCATACTCCGAGAAGAAGCCAAAGCACAAGAAGAATGCAGAGGTTGGTGAGAAGGATGTCATTTTCGCCGCCGACTTGTTGTTGGAGCAGGAGGACGCCGCCACTTTGGAGGACGGTGAAGAAGCCACCTTTATGGACTGGGGTAACGTTATCATCAACAAGATTCACAAGGAAGGTGATGTCATCAAGTCTATCGACGCTACCTTGCACTTGGAAGGCGACTTCCGTAAGACCAAGCACAAGGTCAACTGGTTGGCTGACACTGCCGATACTGTCAAGGTTGACTTGGTTGATTTTGACCACTTGATTACCAAGGACAAGATCGAAGACGGCGAAAACTTCGAAGACTTCTTGACCCCAGAAACCGAGTTCCACACTGCCGCCATTGCCGACTCCAACGTTTCCCAGATGAAGGAGGGAGATATCATCCAGTTTGAGAGAAAGGGTTACTACAGATTGGACCAGGTTTCCAAGGACGGCAAGCCAGCTGTATTCTTCACCATCCCAGATGGTAAGTCGGTTAACAAGTATGGTGCCAAGAAATAATCGAGTCAGGCGAGATATCTGAGTGTTTAGGTTTCTAATTTGTCACTTTTAACAGTGTAGAATACCATGTAGATACAAAGGGAAGTGCTTTTTTTTTATATCTTGACATGCTGGTAATGGACCTCGGCCAAACAACGTACCAAACTATTTGCTCTCAAGCCACCTAGATTTCTCCGCGAACATGGACTCCACATTTTCGCGCGGCAAAAAAACAAAAACACATGCATTTAGCTCGTTCTCAGCGATTACAGTACCGTTTAAGTCCCTGCCATGCCCAAACAAGTCCGCCTGAGGTCACTTTCGACTCCTGCGGCCACCACAATATGGCGTTTGCTCAAACTCGAGATCCAGGGCAGCAGTGAGCCGGATGTGCGCGACAAGCAGCAGCGACGCGAGCGCACCGTGTCCAGCAACGAATCGTACGAATCCATTGTGAACATGCTCCGAATGCCGTTTCAGTTAGAGAAGTTTATGTGTTTCGGCCTTCTTTCGTGCTTGAACCTGTTTCTCTCGTTCTTCAGCATCTTCCCGCTCCGTTTGGCGATTAACGTGGCGGCCTTTCCGCGCGTGGCATACGCAAAGCTCGCGGGCCATGAAGCCGCCGTTCCGCTCGCGTACACCAAAAACCTCCAGAACGACTGCATCTCTACAGGACTCATCTGGGCGTCACTTCACATTCTCTTCTGCCAGCTCGACTTGTCAAAAATATATCACGGAATCCGCGGGGAGGCCGCTATCAAGCTCTACGTGATCTTTGGAGTGCTTGAAGTGGCGGACAAGTTGTGCTCCTCCCTCGGACAGGATATCTTGAGCATCTTGTTCAATTACGATCTCTGGGACATGGAGGATGCTTTCCGCGATAAGCGAAAGTTTTGCGTGCAGACGCTTAAATTCATGGGCTTTTTTGCGGGCGCCGTTGTGTACGTCGTCATCCACAGCTCCATCTTGATCTACCAGACAATCTCGCTTAATGTGGCAGTCAACTCTTACTCCAACGCGTTGCCCACGCTCCTTCTTTCGCTCCAGTTTGCGGAAATCAAGTCCACGGTGTTCAAGAAGTTTGAGCGCGAGTCGTTGTTCCAGGTTACCGTTGCGGACCTCGTGGAACGCTTCCACTTGTTCATCATGCTCACCATCATCGTTCTCCGAAACCTCTGTCAGCTCAACATTTCCAGCAGCACCAGCCTAGGGTTGATCCCCAGCTCGTGGCTCTCTGCCAACTCCCCATACCAGTGGCTCAACGTGGTGGTATCCCCAATGTTGGTCGCAATGGGCTCTGAGGTGGGTGTGGACTGGTTAAAGCACTCGTACATTACCAAATTCAACCGCATCCGTCCGCGGGTATACAAGCGCTTTTTGTACGTAATCAGCTTGGACTTTATCACCATGACGTTTAAGAATAACAAGGCTGCGGGGGACGATTATCTGGTGATCTATCTCAACAAGCGGCTAGGACTACCCCTTGTGTCGTTGTTAGTGTTGTTTTTGCGCATGACCATGCCTCTAGTGGCGTCTCTGGGCTCGTGGTATGGTTATCTTGTAGCCCCGGCTGTTATCTTTGCCCTTGTGTTGTTTGCCAAGCTTATTTTAAGCATTTGTTTACTCCGGTGGGCTAATTCGATCAACAGGGCGGCGATGGTTCTGAATTCAGCTCAAACACCATCTCAAACACCATCTCAAACACCATCTCAAACTTCATTTCAAGCTTCATCTCAAGTTCTTTTATCTCAAAGTTTGGACGAAGATTCGATCTTGCGATCTCGTCACCCTCAGACAACCCGTTCACCTATCCGGTCGCTTTTCCTTGAGGCCAGCACCCCTGCTAGAAACCTCTATGACACCTTGCACACGGTAACCCATCACCGCAGCGACGAAGATGACGTAGAGATCCTTCAAGACTTTGCCCCGGGAATCCCGAACACGCTGTTAAACGAGATTAATCCGCTGTTTCGGGCCGAGTTGTATGAGAATGAGAGAATCCCGCCTAACAAGGCGGAATTGCGCACCCAAAAAGTGGTTAACTCGGCACGGAAAGGGCGCGAAGAGCGCGGGGGGCGAAAAGAGCGTGAGGGGCGAGAGGAGAGCTCGAAACACAACACGGACGACTTGGAAAGTGTGCGGAGATACGACATGGTGGGGAAGAATATTTGGTAGAGGTGAGTTGAGAATTAGAATGTCGCCTTTATGGAGGAGAATCTCCTGAACGGGGGAACTTCCCGGTGAAGACAAGGAATACATGCGAGCCAAGCAAGCTCACCTATGACTTGTTTTAACCCGTTAGGGATTTCCTCTTGCATTACAGATGTATCCACTGGTTTAAGTCGGATATCCGTAAAGATCATAGATACACTTAGGTCGTGTGGTAGCCCCATCTGATTTCTATCACATTAATTTCAAGGGTGTAGGCTTACTGCCAGTATACCACGGAAACGAGCATTAGCCAATACTATTGCTAATCCTGGAACCTAAAAATTTTTAGGGGAAAATATCCTCAAGATTTCTGGACAGCCCACCGTTTATATCTGGTCTTTCACAAGACGTAATCCATCGGGAATTCCGCAGCAACTGGAGTTCGCGGAATGACTTGCGAAAAATTAGGGCACGCACGGACATCTGGGTATAAATGCTTGGAACCTAGACTGTCCCCCAATCATTCCATCGTCGTCCCAATTTAGCCCAAAAATCTACAAAACTTCCCCCAAACTCTCTTATGTCCGAATTAATCACCGTTGACCGGTTGCTACTGCTCATCTATCCGTACTCCGTACAATCGCGGGCCACGCGCAGCGGCACCTCATCTCTCGCGCTCACGCCGCCCCAGGCGTCGTTGATGACACTCACGCTCATTGAGGAGCTCGCGGAGAACCATGCCGCCCCTGATGTGGCCAAGCTCCTCGTGCGTTTTCTCACCCCCGAAGCGTACCAGGAAATCGTTCAAGAGCGCACCATCAACCACATCTGCGGCTACATTCTCTGCGGAAACCAGCCTAAGGACAGCAACAATTCGCCTCAGATTAACTTCCGAAGGCCGTCGATTATTTTGCCCAACACCTACTACTCTTCCTACTGCTGTAAGCTCCACTACCAGTCATCCTTGTTCTACGAAAAGCAGCTCTCGCCGGAGGCGTTGTTCGCGCGCACGCTGGAGATCTTGGAGAAGCCGTACGGCGAGTGCGCGTACGAGCGTGACTTCAAATTGCTCGACGATTTGATCAGCCGTTCGGAGGAGCTTCACAGCGGGAATGAAAAGTTGGTGGATCTCATCCAATCCATCCACGACTTGAAGATCGACGGAAAGAAAAACGACGATGAGCTGCAATTGGCAGGGTTGCTCAGAGACTTTCACATAGTGGAGAAAGAAGGCGGGTTGCAGGGCGAAATCGATGCTCATACGTACGGCGGGAAGTACGATAATAACGACGGGGTGGATGACGAAAACCACGGGATGTTTTTACCATAGAGAGTCAGAAAAGAACAGTGAAGGTGTGGCCGGGAGTGTTGGAGACCAAAAAACTCCGTCTTGTCATGTACGATAGATCTCACGAAGTTATGTATATCTTGTTACCCCTTGGGGTTGACCATTGAAAGTTGTAGATTTATTATATACCAACCCGATACTTTACCGGACTGGGTACGCATGAATATAAAACCGTTTGACGCCTATCGCCTCTCAAGATCTTTTTGTTCGAGGCTGAGAAGGGGGTATTTCAACCAGGCTCGTGCTTCTATGCATACCTTGCGCCATTCTGTAAACCTTACAAGTGGAAGCGGCTGTAGACTTCCAGGGTTTTATCGCGATGGACAAACCGACTCGACAATCGCCAAATTGTAAAGACAGCTGATCTCATAAACTGTCTCACCTGAGAAATCATACTTTGCTGTCTCGAGAGCGACCCATTCGAAAGAGCCAATAGCACCCCCAATTGGCACGGTGAAGCCAGTCTAGAGTAGTAACTCACGTGGCTTGCAAATTTGGAATTTCGACTTTGTGGCTTTTCATCAATATCGGGCTAAATTCACTGGATAGAAACCTACTACACTATCTGTGTGGAGATAGCGATGACCGTTGTCCTGCACTCGCCCCGCCCGCACCAATCGGTGGATCTGCTCATTACGCACAGCTCACTGCTGGTGGCAGGAAGAGCCACTAGACCATATACCCAGCCAACTATGCACAGCTACTACTGGTCAGCTACGGCTGCCAAGATCCCTAAACGAAACCGAGACGTAGCATTTGCTTCAAGGCTTATTATTCACCATTGCGGTATATGGTGTTCGTCTTTTTCAGCATCTCCGCCCTCGTTCGGGCCATAGCCAAATAGGGATATTCCCGTTCCTGCCGTATGTGGCAACTGCGATCGCACACCGCGCTTAATTTCTGACTCAGCGATAGGCAGCTGAAGGATTTTTCCCGCGAGCAAAACGGGGAGCATATAAAAGCTCGTCTTGCTGCTACAGTTCCTCTTCACTCGCACCTAAAGTCATTCTTTGCTTACATCTACCACAAGGTTTTTTTTTTTGCACCTGTCAACTTTGAGTCATACTTGACACCCAATGCTCAGACACCAAACAAAATTCGCCGCCAGAGCTGCCGTCAGAGCTGCCGTCAAGGCTAACGTTCCCCTCGCTACCAATGTCGTCAGAACTGCCACCTTGCCAGTCACCCAGCGTTACTACTCTACCAGATCTACCGTCGTCCAACTCTTGAACAATATCGGATCAAAGAGAGAGGTCGAACAGTACCTCAAGTACTTCACCTCCGTCTCACAGCAGCAGTTTGCCGTTATCAAGGTCGGCGGTGCAATCATTACGCAGCAGTTACCCGAGCTTGCGTCGTGTCTCGCGTTCCTATACCATGTCGGGTTGTACCCGATCGTGTTGCACGGGACCGGGCCGCAGATCAACGACATCCTCGAGAATGAGGGCGTGGAACCGCAGTACGAGGACGGAATCAGAATCACCGACGAAAAAACCATGTCGGTGGTGCGCAAGTGCTTTTTGGAGCAAAACTTGAGATTGGTGACCGCATTGGAGAAGATGGGCGTGCATGCTAGACCGATCACCGCCGGGGTCTTTGGCGCCGAGTACCTCGACAAGGACAAGTACCAGTTAGTGGGGCGGGTCAACTCCGTCAATAAAGCGCCAATCGAGGCCTCCATCGCCGCAGGTGCGCTCCCGATCTTGACCTCCTTGGCCGAGACCCCATCGGGCCAGATTTTGAACGTGAATGCGGATATTGCCGCGGGTGAGTTGGCGAGGGTTTTTGAGCCGTTGAAGATTGTTTATTTGAATGAAAAGGGCGGGATTTTCAACGGAAACACCGGTGAAAAGTTGTCTGTCATCAACCTTGACGAGGAGTACGAGGACTTGTTGAAGGAGTCGTGGGTCAAGTACGGCACCAAATTGAAGATCAAGGAAATCAGAGACTTGTTGATGCACTTGCCAAGGTCCTCCTCCGTCGCCATCATCAACGTTGACGATTTGCAGAAGGAATTGTTCACCGACTCCGGTGCTGGGACCTTGATCAGAAGGGGCTACAAGCTCGTCACCAAGCAGTCGCTCGAGGAGTTTGCCAACCCGGATTTGTTGAGATCGGCCTTATTGAGAGACCCTGCGATTCAGTCCGGTGAGGTTTCCGTTGCGTCATATTTGAAGGAGTTGGAAAACACCTCCTTTAAAGCCTTCGGTGACGAACCGTTGGAGGTTTTGGCCATTGTCAAGGATGTGAACGGGGGCAAGATTCCAAAGTTGGATAAGTTGTTGTCCTCGCACAATGGTTGGTTGAATAACGTGACTGATAACATTTTCAATTCCTTGAGAAAGGACTTCAGCAAGCTCTACTGGATTGTGAACGAAAACGACACCAATCTTCCTTGGTACTTTTCCAAGTCCCAGGGCTCCTTCGCGTCGAGAATGAACGGGGATGTGTTGTTTTGGTATGGGTTGGACTCTGCCGAGGCGTCGCAGTTGATCAAGCAGTTTGAAACAGACAACTCGTTGACCAAGGGGGCTTCCTTCAACGGAACCCAGAAGCGATCCTTCCACACGTCCACCAATGTCAGCAGAGGCTTCCTCGGTGTTCGCTCGTACTCCACCAAGTCTAGTCCTCCACCGCTCACCACCACCAACCCTAACCCCCCGTTGCGCAATACCACCAACACCAACATCTCGCGCGTGGCGTTGATTGGTGCCAGAGGGTATACCGGCCAGAACTTGATCCACATGATCGATACCCACCCGTACATGGAACTCTCCCACGTTTCCTCTCGCGAGTTGAAGGGCACCAAGTTGGAGGGCTACTCCAAGGCTGAAATCACTTATGACAACCTCCAAGTCGAGGACATCAAGAAGTTGGAGGCCGAGAATGCGGTCGACATCTGGGTCATGGCGTTGCCTAACGGTGTGTGTAAGCCATTTGTCGAGGCCATCGAGTCAGTAGCCGGCAAGTCCAAGATCATCGACTTGTCAGCTGACTACAGATTTGACACCACCGGTGACTGGGTTTACGGATTGCCAGAGTTGAACGACCGTGCAACCATTGCCAGTGCCACCAAGATCTCGAACCCGGGCTGCTACGCCACCGGTGCGCAGGTTGCGATTGCGCCGTTGAAGGAGTTCATCAGCGACAGACCAACCATCTTCGGTGTTTCCGGCTACTCTGGTGCCGGCACCAAGCCGTCCCCAAAGAACGACACCGCTCTTTTAGCCAATAACTTGATCCCATACGCCTTGACCGACCACATCCACGAGCGCGAAATCTCCTCCCAGTTGGGCCAGGAGGTTGCCTTTACCCCGCACGTTGCGCAGTGGTTCCAGGGGATCTCCCACACCATCTCCATCCCGTTAAACAAGAAGTTGACTTCCAGAGAGATCAGAAATATCTACCAGGACAGATACGAGGGCGAGCAGTTGATCACCGTCACCGGCGAGGCGCCGTTGGTCAAGGACATCTCAGGCAAGCACGGCATCGTGATCGGTGGGTTTGGTGTCAACTCCAAACAGGACAGAGTTGTCGTTATCGCCACCATTGACAACTTGTTGAAGGGTGCCTCCACCCAGTGCTTGCAGAACATGAACTTGATGTTGGGCTACGATGAGTACGCTGGTATTCCAGATGACGTCACCATTAGCGACTACTAGAGTTAAAAAGTTAAATTACGATATACTCATATTTTTGTTAGGTTGTATTGTGGTTGAGTTGTAGGCTTGAAATTGTGCAAGGGAAATTACATGGGTAAATTAATGAGAAAGAGGTATTCCCGTGTTCACGCAATAAGGCCTCCCAAGGTGACTGAACTTGCATTGGTTTTCAGGGCTCTAAGGATAAACTAATAGTGTGGACACCATTGCTTAGACTCGACGGATGCTAGACCCATGGAAAAAAAATGCTTGCTGCCTGCATTTGCACGTGACACTCATACAAACTCGGAGGCGTAAGCACAAGCGCATCAGAGGATACCAGCTTTATCTGACATACACCACTGGTCCAATGTTGGACAGCGATACCAAGCAAACTATTTATTTATCCCCCACAGAACATGTCTAAATTATCATATTTGCCAGGTATGCTAATTTCCATAACCCTTTCTCGAAGTTTTACTAACCTCCACAGCCCTTGAAGACGCCAACACGCCTTTGTCCAAGGAACAGCTCACAATTCTCCGCAACCAACTCTCAAAGGAGCAGCCAAATATCTCCATCCAGTCACAGTTCAATTACGCATGGGGCCTCATCAAATCGGCGCTGAAGGATGACAGCAAACAGGGGATTCGCTTGTTGAGTGAGATCTACAAGGAGTACCCACAACGCCGCCGCGAGTGTCTATACTACTTGTCCATCGGGTGCTACAAGGTTGGCGACTACTCCAACGCCAGACGGTATGCTGAGGCGCTTTTGGAGAACGAGCCAGAGAATACACAAGCCCAGCAGTTGAAGAACTTGATCGAAGATAAGGTGGCGAAGGAAGGTTTGATCGGGATGGCCGTCATTGGTGGGTTTCTTGCCGTTGGGGGTGCCGCTTTGACTGCAATTTTGACTTCCAAAAAGTCCAGAAGGTGAGTAGAGGAGTGGTGCCAATAAAGGTGCACATCTGCGAACCCCAGCCGGCGGTTTATCCATAGACATAAGGCAGTACGTTTCCTTTTGTTATAGCAGTATATCCTTTTAGCCTATGCATTCATGAAAGCTTGTGCATGTGTATGATTGAGTTGTATCTATTTTCCATGTATTTGTGGTTTGAAAGTGGTTTTGATCATGGAATGAGAGTGAGGTGTTAAGGTGCGCTGCTTTGCACAAGGCATGCCTTAGCGGGTACGAGACTTTGTTTAAATTTCGTTAAAGGATCTCAATACGGTGAGCCGGGATATCAGGATAACTATTTTCGGTATACTTTTAATGTTGAGGATACGATTTACATTATTAGAAGCCAACAATTCACATAACTCCAGAACCGCAAAAAAAAAAAAAAAAAAAACTATTAAATGTAACCCCTTATTTACTCTTTCCCTTCCTTTATTTTCCTTAGTAACTTCGTAAACCATTCTCAATTCACATCCATAGCAATATCAGCACGCTCACTGAATAACTCGTAGGCGGGGTTCAGGCCGACGGGGAACCGCTTCACACAGCCACAACCGACACACGTAATACACAACACCTCACTCTTTGTATTATTCTTCTTGGAAAGGTTCTCCATTTCCATAGTTGCGCTGATCCCAACCACTAGTCTTCTATGACACTTTTTGCACCCCGATCGCTTCAATAGGGGCGTGGTCTTCAACACCACCTTCTTTGCCACTAGATCCATGCTTCGTGAATACGCTCGTGACAAGATCTCGTACTTTACATGCTTCAGGGAAGGACTTTTCGGGTTAACGAGCAATGTGGATGCCTGGTGGAGAAAGTTGACTCGGCAGTAGTGGTCCTTGTGTGGTATAGCCTTGGGTGGCTTGCACGGGATGATCTTAGTATTTGGATCAATAGTTTTTCCCATTCTAAACTTGTCAGAGGTTTATGTTTGGCTATTGTATCGTGACAAGGAGGTGGAATTTAGTGTAATAGAAAGAAAAAGGTGTTACATCTTAGAAACACCCAAGCGCCTTTCTTACTGTCCTCCTGTAGGTAAGTGCAGGGCAAAAAAGTTTCATAGTCACATGACCCAACGGCTCGCGCGGCTTAAACTACCAAGCGTATCTCACTAGGACAATATCAAGTATTTGATGCATAATTCCATTTGAAAGATTTGCCAGAGAAGTTATGATCGCCATTATGCAGTTTTGGAAGTCTCACCTCTGAGAAGTCCTTTCACCGTAAAGGATAGACACGCAGGCACGTTTCCCGTGAAGGTTTGTGGAAATGCGTGCCCCCACCACTATATGGAACCGCGCACGAAACGTATCACAGCCGTGTTTTCCAAGGGCACAAAACCGGAATCGTTATACAAAACAATAACAACCGAAACCTGAACTACCCTTGTTATCCCTTTTACACAACATCCAGCGGCGGGCTCAGAGCGATTTAATCTGCATATATACATACCATTTCTATCGTCATATTGCATCCGCGTAGCCCCATGATCTACGCCCCTTCCAATGACTTCTAACCATGCCAGCTATGGTCTGAAACTGCCCTACACACGGGTCTCTGAAGCCGGATCCTACTATACGCATCAAAAACACAATCTTCATGAGGATGATGAGACGTCGTGTCTTCCGCCGCCGCTTAGCGCGTACAGCTTGGCCGTTTTACAGGACAAGGCGACATCGCCCACGCCCGACCGGGGCGTAAAGCTATCGCCAGCCCATCAGACAGCAATAACGGGGATCTACGAGCTAGATTTTCCGTCTAGAAGTAGGGTGAAGCTGTCGGTACACTTTACGGAAACATCCGTCCACCACCGATCCTCGGCTAACAACACCCAGCTAAGCTTCAACTGCGCCCCTAATACCCCTTTCACAGAAATCTCCGCCAACAATACCCACAATACAGACAAACCCCTACTGGTTCTCCCCACCCAGGATGAGTTGAGTGAGTTTTCTACCCAGAACCACTCCCAACGAACATACTACACCCCGAACCCACCCACCGTTCTGCAGACGCTCATGCGGGGCCGCAACCGGCGAATGACCCGGATCGGTCTTGGGCCGCCGAAAAGAGCACTTCGCACCAGTGACACGACCAACGAAGATCTCAAAGAGGCCAAGAAGGAGCCGTCATACTACGAGTATTTGGATCTGCGGTTGGAGAGCGCCCAGAAAAACAGTTTCGACGATTTATCCGAGCAAGCGCTCTCACGGGAGCTCGACAAGGCGCAGCAATCTAGACTCGAGAAGCTCCGACACGAAAAACTCGACCTCGAGCGGTCCAAGTTGGAGTTCCGCAAGAAGCAGTTGATGGAGCAAAAAACGGAGGCTGAATTGGCCGAGCGCATGCACAGAGACTCCCTTCTCGACGCCAAGCTCAGAGAGGAAGCATCGGCGGAGATACAAATCAAGCAAGAGTATGCCGAGAGTAAGTTGCAGTTGGAGAAACAGTATGCTAGGTTGAAGGAGTTGGAATCGGCGGGAGCGCGCCGACCGGAAAAGCTGCGCGACGTTTCGCGAGAGGTGGATGAATTCATCAAAAAGCCGCGGGTTGGCGAGGAACTAGCGCGCCTCGGCGTAAGGGCGGATGCCGCTAAGAAACACATTGAATACGTGCCACGCCAGGCCTTGAGCGAAGTGCCTCCCAACCAGCTCAGCTCTAAACCCTGTATTGACTACAAACACAAGGCCATGCTGGAAGCTCCGTTGATCCAGGTCCTTGCTGATCCCCCAGCATCGCGCGATAGGCCCAAAAAACAAATGTTCCAAATTAATGACACCCAGTTTGAGAAGTTGGAGCTCATCGGACGGGGCGGCTCGTCCAAAGTGTACAAGGCCAAATCGATGCGCAACAACCGCATCTACGCGATTAAAAAGGTCTTGTTCGATCAGTTTGACGACGCCAGTGTGCATGGCTTCAAGGGCGAGATTGACTTGCTTCTCCACTTGCGGGAAACCACTGACCGGGTCGTCAGGTTGATCGATTACTCCATGACCGATGGCTCTTTATATCTCGTGATGGAGTGTGGCGAGATCGACCTCGCACACGTGCTTAGTGACAGAATCAAGCGGCCGCTAGACATAAACTTTGTGAGGTACCACACCATTGAGCTCTTCAAGTGCGTGGAATCCGTGCACCAGGCAGGTATTGTGCACAGCGACTTGAAGCCTGCAAACTTCTTGTTCGTGCGTGGCACGCTCAAGTTAATTGACTTTGGGATCTCCAACGCGGTTCCGGAACACACGGTAAACATCTACCGCGAGTCGCAGATCGGAACGCCAAACTACATGGCCCCCGAAGCTTTGGTGGAGTCCAAGGGTTTCAACATGTATGAAGACGAGGAGAACGACGCTCCAAACACATGGAAGGTCGGGAAACCCTCGGATATCTGGTCGTGTGGGTGTATCTTGTACCAGATGGTGTACGGCCGTCCGCCGTACGGGAGCTATTCCGGCCACCAGCGACTCATGGCGATTATGAATCCGCAGGTGCAGATCCAGTACCCTGACCGCGGCCTTGGTGAGGTGTTGGTCCCCCAGTCCGCGATAGCCGCGATGAAGCAGTGCCTTGCGAGGGATCCCAACGAGCGGCTCTCGGCGTCGGAGGTGCTTGTCGGACTGTTCCTCAAGCCGAGGGTTGTTTCCGAGGAGTTTATCAAAGATTTGGTGCACAGTGCCGTGGACTACGGCCACAACAACCTGGTGGGCGATGAGGTGTACAACAGGCTTGTGGAGACGGTGATGCACAAGATTCTGGAGCTTAACTATTAGATTTTAATGATATGACGATGACTGCTTGTATTGATGTAGTAATTAGGTATTTGGGAAGAGTGAGCTAGGTGGAATGACGGATATCAAACTTCCACCAGACCTGTGGTATGGCAATGGTTTTCTAACCCCGATCGGTATTGATGTTAAATACAACGGCATCCAGACCTCACCCGCCATTCGTAAGTGACGTCGCAATCGCTTCTATTCAACTACAATCGTCTGCGTCTTTTCTACTTTTAAATTACATATAACGTTAGGTGCAGTGCTCGCTAGCGCGGCCCGAGCTTCTCCAACACCCGTGGACCCTGCTCCTCCCACTCCTGCTTGGAAATCCACATGTGGTCCTTGTCCGCCATGATGTTTGCCAACACCGCACCACCGATAAACACCATATGTCTTCTTCTTGGCGGATCCTCGATTCTAACCTTGAACTTGTCCAAACGGCTCGGGTCACCCTTCAACACGCGGGTCAACCACAACTGCTTCAACTCTTTGGTAAGACGCGACGGCAAGCCCGGGTACATTGACGACCCGCCAGAGAGCACAATCGCCTTGTACAACGTGGATCTAATGTCCACGTCGGCGGACTGGATGGTGTTGAACAAACACTCACCCACCCCCGGCTGCTCAACATCCACCAAGCCCGGCTGGAACAAGCACTCAGGGGCCTCGAATCTCTCGGAGCCCACCTTGATGATTCTGCCGTCTGGCAATTCGTAGCTCTCCACGAGGGTGGTGGTCTCTTGGGCCAACTTTGCATCCAAGCTCAAGTCGTACGACACGTAGCAGAGCTTTTCCTTGATCTGGCGCACGGTCTCAAAGTCCGCGGTACGGTTGAAGGCGTACCCGCGGCGAAGGAGGAGATTGATCAAGTTTCTGGTAACGTCTCTCCCGGCCACGTCCAATCTCTTTGTCAAGTGGTTCAATACAACCGACTCGTAAACCGGCACAATGTGCGTGACACCATCCCCCGAGTCCACCACCACCCCGGATGACAACCCCTGGGCGTACAAGGCCAACACGGCCTGGATTGCCACGTACACCCCGCCAAAGTTGTACTTCTCGAACATCACGTCGCACATCTTCTCACGGTTGCGCAACGGGTTCATTGGCGGCTCTGTGAGCAAGACCTTGCGCCCGCTAGTTTCGATTTGCATACGCTCGTAGAAAGCGTAGTCCCACAAGTGCTCCATGTCTGCCCAGTTCTTGATGATCCCGTTCTCCATCGGATACGACACCTGCAACATGGATCTCATCGCGGACGCTTCGTCACCGCACATGATGTCTTTGATTTCAATGTCACCTGTGACTGCGCGTTCCTCCGCTCTCAAGATCGGTCTCCCGACAATCGATGGAAAGGTGTGGTCTGGGAAGTTGGTGCCTGCTCTCCCGATCTTTACGAAACCAGTACCCTGGTCGAGGACTAAGCGGTTAGTACGGAAAGGGTGCGTGATGGATGGGCTTACTTACCAATTGGCTGTTCGTTCATTGTGTGTGTAATTGATGATGAGAGGAGCGAGAAGCGAAGCTGGAGCTGAGTCGTTTATGTCGTTATCGGTTGAGGCCGGGAGGTGCCGGTAAGTGCACGTCCAAGGGGCTGGGCGCACGCAGCGATGTGTCCGATAACACAACCAATAAGGCTTATTTTCTGTGTTTTATTTCTAACCTAATGGATTTCGTCATAATGTGAACGTTTGATTTATTCAAGTATTGGTTACTGTGCGGACAAACGGAAGAAATAATTCTGGGATTACCCAAGAATAGGCGATAGAGATTGGTTGCATAGCCTCGGCCAGCTGGCACGTCAATCTTTCTGCTTTTCCGCTGGCATCAGAAGTACGCTACATCGAGGTTCTGCGACAGGCGATATCTCTACATTCTATCCAGAATATGGGCCTTCTTTTCCTTTAGAAAAAGGTGAGCTTTTGCTTTTAAATTAGTGGTGCACTGAATTTCTGAGTGGTGCAAAACGTCATATTTGAGCCCAAAAATTTTGTCGATCAGACTGGTTTACCATAGGGCCCTATAGCTCCGTTGAGATAGGCAGGTTTGATTAGGTTTAACCTAAGTTTCGGACTTACCCCCCTGTTTACATAGTATATCATGTCCAACGATAATTCAAAAGCCCTAAACTGAAAGCAACAATAGAATAAGCTTAGAAAGGTGTGATACTTTAAGCGTTTATAAATACTTACCCGTCTCGTCCTCCAAGTACTTGTAAAACTCTGCACCAATCTCATTCTTAGCCGCCTCGGCAACGTCCCCTCTGACCCTGCCAAACCTGCCCCAAGGAATAATATACGCACCATTGTTGGTGGTGGTAATTTGTGGAGACAACGCGGCAAACAACAGAGCATAAGCACCATACCGTGCATCATAGACAAGGCGGTCAAGAATCCTCCCAGTAAGGCCAGTAATACTCAGCTGCATGTTTGTATTCAAATTCCCCGGATCAACAGAGATACTGACAATTTTTGCCGCTTCTTCCGGGTGATTTATGCTCCATTGGGAGGCCATGATGATATTCGCTGCCTTCGATTGGCCGTAGTTTCCCCATCCATCACGTTTAACGTCGTTCAAGTCGTTCAAATCCACACCGTGCTTAGGGGCAAACGCGTGAGCGGATGATGTCACCCATATAATTCTAGACCGGTTATTACCCTCCCCGTTCAACTGACTGGCGGTATGGTGCATCATTGGCGTCAAGAGCTTTTGCAATGCAAAGGGCCCGATGATATTCGTACCCAACTGCAACTCGTAGCCCTGCTTCGAGGTGGAGCCTATTGGCGTAAGCATTACACCGGCATTGTGAATCACAATGTCCAACCGGGATTCCTGGGCGAAAAACCTTTCGGTAGCTGGCCTGATGGTGGTCAAGTCGCTCAAATCAACTTCGATAAATTCAACAAGGGCATCATTGTGCTGCAGCTTAAGCTCCTCGATGGCCTTCAACGCGGTGGTTTTGTTTCTCGCAAAAATGTACACCTTAGCTCTAGCTTCAACCAAAAGCTTGACGCATTCAACGCCAAGACCCGCGTTTCCGCCCGTGACAATCACCACTTTCCCGGTTAAGGATGGGTAATCCTTTGGTAAGAAGGCGGGGGGTGGCGGATAGAAGTTTCTGGCCATCTGTGCCCAGTCGCGAAGTCCCATTAACGGCATAATTGAGATGGATAGTTTTGCAAATGGGAATAAGCTTCAATTGGTGGATCTATCTGAAGACGTGCCTTTATTTATGTGAAACCTATGTGGTCGTATATAACTGTGATGATAAATGATGAAATGCGTGTAAAATGGTTAATCACTCGACATATTGTCCAAAAATATGAAACAGACTTATACTGGTGTCCATTTTCCGTTAAAGTTCTATAGAGGTTGATTAGTAATCCGGTATATATATATACTAATTAACAGAGGTCGTAAGACGAGGCGAAGATCGCACAACCTTATATCCGGCACTGGATAAATGGCACATTCCGGGTATCCATAAGGTCTTTACTTATTTACACCATGCGTTTCATTAATGGTAAGCGGCTCGGGACCCTGGTTATAGTGCTTTTCAGTCTCTATCATATAAGGTGCGGATTTTGCTCCACTCAAAGACTTGCCTTACATCCTTAATGACAAAAATTCACGTCAAAAGCTAGAGTAATGTACAGATGTATTAATATATAGCCTTATGCAATGATCTCAGCCACTTCTTCGACCGGATTTACCACACGGATATTTGGATCCATGTAGGCAAAAGTCAAGTAAGAAGTATGGGACTTGATGTCAGACTCAACCTTGGAAACGTTGATCCATTCCCACTGCGGGTCACCGTCTCTGACCCGGACACCCTTCCCAAATGGATTGAACCCAGTTTCCTTGGTCTTTTCCTCAGGCTGTGGGGTCTCGCTAGCGGGCCTCTTGTCACCAATGGACGGTTCAGTACCCTCGAGTGCTTCTCGGGCGATATCGTCCTTGCGCCTCTGGATCCCGGCATCCTTTCTTCTCTTGACATCTCTCAATCTCTCAACGGCATCGTCCACTCTTCTGACCATTTGCTTTCTGGCCTCCCATCTCTTTGCACTGACCTCCACCATCTCGATGGAGGACCAGCCGTGGGCCATCAAAGCCTCCACGGTCTTTGTCACTTGCTCAATACAAGGTGAAAAACAGCAGACACCCACACGAGAGTCCTTGGAGATCACGCTGGATAAGTTTGGGATGGCGGTCCACGGTGATGGAAGGTCCAAAAACACGGCATTGGCCCGGATATCCTTACTAGCACCGTTTTCTTCAATCTCGAAGCCACCGTTACAGACGTCGCGGTGGGTGATTTCGACGTTGGTCAAGCCGTGCTCCTCCAATTCCTGCTTAGCCTCCACGTATCTTGGCTCGTGGAACTCGTAGGTGAACAATTTCCCTTCACGGCCGATGGTTCTGGCAAAGGAGTGCGAGAAAGAGGCGGAGCCGGTCCCGGCCTCAATCACTCTGGTGCCTACCGTGATCCCCAAGCGTTGTGTGATGTAGGAGGAATCAGGGGTGTAGACAATCTGGGTTCTGTGGGGCAAGGAGAGCGTCCAGAGTTCAGGTGAAGGATGTAACAAGTGGATGAATCCGTATCCCTTGGCAGAGCTGATCTGGGCCCCGTAAAGCGAGCCAATCATGTCGTCGTGGGAGAAGATCCCGAAACGGGTCCCCAAGACCTCACCCGCCTTGACATGGATAGGCTTGATAATCTCACGGGAGATCCAGCAAAAGACAAAGTCACCCTCCTCGATTGTGTCTTTATAAGCGGTGAAGGACATGGTTGGATGTAGGAAGAAGCGGTTTTGTTGAATGGTGAAAAATTTATGTAGGAAAAAAAGTGAAAATTTGGTGCGGCGCAAGGAGAAAGTGCAGGAGATATTTATAAGTGGGGGGGGAGTTAAGAATAACACTTTGACTCGATTTATTCTGATGTATATGTTATTGAAATAAAGCAAAAATATAAAGAATCAAAGGTGTGTAAAGTAAGATGGTTGGGTAAGTAGAAACAGAACATGGTTCTAAACCCAGATAAGATCTTAATTTGTTAGAGGGTAATAACGGGGCCGCACAACTTCTGTTTAAACCATAAACTGGAAATAGACCCCGTGGAGGTACAGGACTGAAACCACGTTTGTCTCAATAAGACAACAGTGTATCAAAAACTAACCCTTATTATCCTCACTATGCCGTTTGCAGCTTTTAACCTACAAGTTTGTAAACAACATAGATATTTACCAACTAAACGTAGAGTAAACTTAGTTGCTTAGTACACCTCAAGGATGTATCTACCGGCCTCCTTCATCTCCTCAACCTCATGGGCCGCATCCACCTTCTTACCGGTCTTCTGGGCATCATTTTTGACAACATCCTCCAAACAGGCAGTGATGTCTGGCACCGGCCAGGTAGGGCCACATAAATAGAAGCTACCATTCTGCTCCATGACGGCATCGGTCAACTCCTCAATGTTCTCTCTGATCCTGTCCTGAATGTAGATCTTCTCCGGTTGGTCTCTAGAGAAGGCGGCCCCGATGTGGGTGACAATCCCGGCGGCCTTGTAGGCCTCCCAGAGCTCACCGTACAAGTACTCCTCCTTCTTGTGACGGGCACCGAGGTACAAGTAGACAGCACCAATCTCCATACCCTGCTGCTTCTGCCAGATCTTTTCCTCGACAAACGCCTTGAACGGCGCCAATCCGGTCCCGAGGCCTGACATGATGATTGGCTGGGTGGACAATGGTGGCAACTTCATCACGGATGGCTTCACAGACACAACCAACTCGGTACCAACGGCAAGCTCGGCCAAGTACTTGGAGCAATGGCCAAATCTGGTTCTGCCCCTGGAGTCGACCCAGTCAACCACCACGATCAACAAGTGGACGGCGTTAGGGTGCATCTTCTGGGAAGAGGCAATAGAGTATTCTCTTCTCTTCAACGGCGCAATGATCTGGACCAAGTCGGAGAGGGCTGGGCGGGCAGACGGGAACTCGGCAAAGACGTCGGCGTAGGAGTCGGCAACGTTCTCCTCCTGGCGCTTTTTCAAGTCGGCGGCGCCTTCGGCGGAACCCAAGAGTTCCAACTGCTTGCGTTCGGCCTCTTCGGTGGCGAACGGAGCAAGCGACTCGTAGAAGCGCTTAGGCGGCTTCCCGAACAAGTCCAAGTTCTCCGAGAAGGCCTGGAACACGGTTCTGGTCTCGACGAGCTTGGCGTCGTCTCTGTTTGGCACGACAACCAAGTCGGCACCTTCCAAGCCATAGAGGTCGAGGAACTGCTGCACCAACGCGCTGTCGTTGCGGCCGTGGATCCCCAAGGCCTCACCAATGTCATAGGTGAGACCGGTGCCGGTGATGTCAAACTCAATGTGGAAAATGTTTCTGTCGTAGTCGGACGGCGTCACTCTGCGGTTTTCCTGGACCTTGACGACAAAGTTGCGCACCGAAAGGTCTGGTCTGAGGCTGGTGGTGGTACCGTAAGCCTCCTTGAACGCAAGCCTCTTGGCAGCGGAAACGTAAACGGAGTGTTCTGGTTCCCCGGCAGCCTCAGACGTACGCGGGTTACCCGAAAAGGCGGTTTCAAGTGCAAGGAAAGGAAGAGGATCCGAAGTTTCGCCCTCCTTAAGTTCCTCCACGAGCTGGGCCCACTCTGGCACAACCTCCACCGGCTTGACCGCAAGCTCATCGCACTTGGAAGCCAAGGTGGTGAGAATTGACGGCAACAACTCGATTCCGGAGCCCTGCGACTGCCACAATTTCTGCACAACGTGATCGCCAAGCTTTGGCAAGACGGTGCGCCAGAACGCAACCTGCACGACGATGGAGGCGGTGTAACCCTCGGTCTCTGGGAACTCGACCGCAGCGGTGTCGACAACGACCAACTTGTTCTTGTTGGCCGCGAGGTCACGCTTGAAGCTGATTGGGAGCTTCTCGACAAACTCGGTGAGATCAACTACGCCGGTGGAGACACCAAGCAAGACAGTGGCACCCTCACGCGCGGTAGAGATGACATCGTACGCGGAAAGGATCTGGGTGCCTTCGACAAAGACAACGTCAGCGGCATCCACCGAACCGGGAACGGAGTTCTCGGCCACGGGCACTGATGCGATCTGTGCGTGTACAGACCCCGCACCGTTGACATTGTCATACTTGGCCCTGTAGTTGACCCTGGAGGCACCGTCTAAGGACAACGCGTGGGCCAACTTGGAGGCGACTTCGACGAACTGGCCGTTGTCTGGAGACCAGAAGACGAAGCTCCCGTGCGGCGAGGCGGCGGTGGTGGCATCCTGAGAGTAAACCACCGGCTTGGCAGCCGCCTCCGGCAACACCACAAAGGAAGAAAGCACCTTGCGAAGGATAAGCGGCGACCAGATAAAGGAGGCTGGGTAGGTAAACTCGGACACGGATGGCGCGGCGATGCCAGACTCCCAGAACAACGCGGCAGCCACGTCGGCCTTCAAGGCGGAGGTTGTGGCGACACCGACGGTCTGGCCAAGAACCACCACGGACTTGGCGGAGGCCGGGATCGTGGCGGCAAACGCGGCGGTGTCGAACGGAAGCGGCACTCTGATGGCGACGGCCCCGATCTTGGCGTCCGCCGCGAGCGTCGCGACGGTCTGCAAGAGCAACTCGGACTCGACCGTCCCGTAAACGACAAAGACAGTGGTTGGCTCTGCGTGGCCAGCGTACTCGAACGGCTGGTAGGCGGTGTCAAAGATGGCGTTCAACGCGGACAAAGCCGCGGCCGGTCTCTTGGCCACCGGAAGCGATTCCCACAACGGGGTCTGTGCCGCCAACTGGGTGTAGGCGGCGGCAAGCTCTGTAGGGGAGAGCACGTTCTCGATGCGGCCGTTTTCTCTCAAGAAGGCTGGCCCGTCGTACAAGTGGAGGGATGGCTGGAGCTTGGATAACGCCAAAGAGAGGAGAGTCATGTGCTGTGCCTCGGCAGCGGAAAGGGGAGTGACGACGGAGTAACCAAGCTCACGCGCAAACTTCAACGGAGACACGTAGTCGGCAACGAGGGAGGAGGTGGCTTCGTCGTAGTCTAACGCGGCAACCTGGAACGAGAGCGGCAACTTGTCGGCAGTCAACCCGGCGAGTGTTGGCTGGATAAAGTTGAGCGCAGAGCCCGGGGTGAGGACCGGGAGCGCGGTGTGGGAGGCTCTCTGTGAGAGGTAGCCAAGGATCGCGTTAGCGGCCCCGGATCTGACCTCCAAGGCAGTGAGCGATGGCACGATCTCCTGCGGGTTGGCACGGCCAAAGGCTTCCCAGAGCTGAACGGAGGACTCAAGTGCACCCGCAGACTTGTAGGCAAACACCTTGGCGGCGGTGGAGTACACGGTTTGGGACACAAGCGTGTGGGGCGAAGTGTAGGCCACGCCGTGGAGCGAGTCTGGATCGGCTGGAAGGCCGAACGGCGCAACGGCTGAGGCAGAGATGGAGGTTTTTTCGATAGTCATAACGAGTGAAGCGTAACGACACGAGTGATTCGGAGAGAGCTAACAAAGATGAAGAATAACAGGTGTGGTATATATATATTCGGACAAGAGTCACAGAGATTGAAAAGTCGCCCGGTGAGGTTGCATAAAGTTTCATTAGCGCACGTGATATCGCGCATTTTTTCACCTCCACAGCTGCTGCACTCTGCTCGTTTAGGTAATTCTTGTGCACGTGATGTGGCGCGAGAAAAAGAAAGATAAGAGCCGGGGCGTATGTAACGGAGCGATGATCAGATAACGGCGGGAGGTGCATGCAGGAGAAGAGGGGCATCACTGGAGGGATGCTGGTATGAGTAAGTGTTTATGAATCGGAGTTACCGTGTGGCAGAGATGTTTCAGTTCTGGTAGCTTTGGGTATGTGTCCAAGTTGTTATTGGTTTGTTGTGCTGTGGCTGGATCTTGATGGGAATACCTGTACACTGTACCCCAAGACACTTACGGTGTATACTATGTGTAGGAGGTTGTACGATGGGTAAGTGTCGATATACGACAGTTCCCTGCACCGGACTATTAAATAAAATGTCAGGTCACCTCCAGAGAACTCCGATGTGGTATTGGCTCTATCATTTATAAACTGGTGCAGTACAAGCTCAGGGGTTTTCCTTGATCATGGGATATTAGAAGTTCTTTCAACCGATATAGTGTTTAAACCCTGTTACTTATATCACAGGTTCTGCATACCTAGAACGGGTCTCACAAGGAAGAGGTATGGGCCCAAACTGGGGTATTAATAGAATTGCTCCCCTTTGGGGGGTTCAGCCATTGGATGGGGTTTTTGCAGAGCCCTTGGGATTTCATGTCTTTGACTCTAATACACCTTCTGGCAGAGACCACGCAACGTCTCGTACTCTCCACCCTTAACCCAACCCACCACACATCTCACCTGGCTGTTCGAATCGTACAAAATACCACAGTCCCAGTCATTCCCTAGTAAATCCCGGGTGTATTCACACTGATGCACCTCACCCAACTCAAACACAAACCCCTGGACCCGCATTGGATTGATCCACTTCTCCACTAACGTCCTGTAAAACTCTGAATCGCCCACCAACGCAAGCTCAGGTTCGTGCTGTTTCACCGACTTTTCAAACCGTGATGCTTCAAACTGTTTTCGCGGGATATAAGGAGGGTTGGCGGTGATAAAGTCGGGTCTAAAGTCCATTTCATGCATGGAAGCCATCACTGTTTGCGGTTCAAAAACGTCACCCTGGACGAACTGCGTTGGTAGCACCGTCGTTTGGCTATTTTTTCGCGCTAGTTCCACGGCCAAGGGAGATATATCCACCCCTATCGTTCTCACGTTTTGCGGTTTACTCTGCTTGATAGTGCTTCCCAATTCGTGTTGAAGCAAGAGGGGAATGCAGCCTGTTCCTGTGCACAAGTCAAGTATTCCGTAGTTCTGTTTGCTCTCGACTATCGGTGATAGCACCCTCGCTAGTTGCAAAACCCACTCTTCGGTCTCCCATCGTGGAATAAGCACCCCCGGTTTGCACCTGATGTCTAACTCGCCGAACGGCTGGGTGCCGAGGATGTATTGTAGTGGATAGTGCTGTTTGCGTAGCCTCGCCGCATCAAGCCATTGGGTCTCAGGAAGCTCTTGCTTCACCCAGTGGAGCTCCTGTTTGGCCGCGGCAAGATTGTGACAGGCAGGGATAAAATACGGAAGGAGAGGAGAGTGTTTCGCAGCTAGGCGGTACACCGACTGGGGGATCAGTCGTGGCATGGATGTCTAGACTTGGGAGGTTTGTAGTTCAAGAATGAGCGTAAAAGTACAACGTTAGAAAGTCACGTTAGTACTTGCAAGATCAATGACAACTTTCAGACGGCCAGCCTGCTCAGTCTGGAATAACAGGCTAGAAACGTCATAAGCCGCTCATATATTCTCCTGCATGTCAGAAGAGCATCCATCACCAAATATTTTTCCGCTTTCTGCATGGGATGGACGTTCTGGAGGGCATAAAATGTAGACAGAATGGATGGTGTAATGATTGACTTGAATATTCGCCAACCTAAGGTTTTTGGTCAAAGTGTATTTTTTTTATTAGTTAACCAGATGCTAGTACTCACCGTTGTGTGTATTCACTGATATATATTTGCCACTTAGTCTATACCTGTTTCGATATCTTGAGTGTACATGCATAATTTACGCATGCCGGATTTTTCACTATGGTAAATTTCTCGGGCGCTGGTACACCTCCTTTCTATTCAGAGCTGTAATGCCTCTACCATATCACCAGCTCCTTGATCATCAAATTGCTGTGCGGGCCTTGTACCGTCAGACCCTCAGACACATCCGGCACCTCCCTCAGGTCTACCGCAACTCCACAGAAGTGGTGCCGTCGCCAAAGCTCTTGCACGATGAGCTCCGGAAGCAGTATAAGTGCTTTCAGAAGGTAAAAATGACCCATGCCTTTCACAGCCCTGCGGTAATACAGCAGCAGTTACTCCAAGGAATGGAGGTGGAGGCGAAACTCCGGGACTTGTACATACGCCCCGAGACGCTTCTGGAGTTTGTCGTGTTCGTCAGAGCATTGCTACAGTCATCTACAACCCCCATAGACCCAGAGAAACTTCAGACGGCTGAGACAGTTCAAAAGTTACACGAAGCTGACCAGGCTCGCCAGCTGAGCTCGCACTTGTTTACCCATAAATACCTCAAGAACCAACAGGACCAGTTGAAGCTTCCGCGAACTATCGACCCAAAGTATCGGGCAATCCTCCACGACGAATTCATCCACTCCCAGAGGGTGCGCACCCTCCACGACTTTCAAAAGTTTATCCAGGACAAACCCGCACAGGTCCGGAAGTTGGCGGTCACATTCCACGGTAATTCGCAGCTTTCTTTCTTGCGCTACCCCGGGGGGAAACAGTCGATTGCGGTGAACCGTCTCATCCAACACATGAAGAAGCGCTACCAGTACGTGTTAGACCACACAGCTACGATGGAGACTCAGTACAAACCGTTGTGTGAAATGGAGGCCACATGGGAAGTGGTCATGGGCGAAAGCGGAACCACGAAGGAGCGGACAGACGAATGGATGCGGCCCTATCAGGAATATATCACCAACTGCAACTCCCAGCTTCAACGCAAGCAGCGGAAGCTCGACGACCACGCGAAGAAGGTACTCACCGAAGCCAAGATTGCCGAAGCCCAGCATGAATACGACGAAAAGTTCACAAACGCCCAAGCCCGGTTTGCCGCGTTTGTCCAGGACTGCGAGCAGTTCAACAAGGACCACGGTGGGGCTTGGCGGTGTGACGATCCCCATCTGGATGTGTACCGTGGGGGTGTCCACGACTTGGACATGTTGATGAAGAAGCACTGCATTGGAAAGTGATGTGTGATAAGCGTGTATTGCCGGTTGGATTGAGAGTTCAGGTGGGGGAGAAAGCTCCAGTCGGGCATGGCCTCATCCCAGCAATTAATAAACGGATAAACACTGAAATGGAGATTGGGGTGTAAACACTGAAATGATTCAATACTTAGGTATACTCAAAGATAAGCACCAGCAATTGAGACGATAGCCATGTAAAAGGAATGAATTTCCCCTATAATCTCTTTATAGCCCATTTACACTAGATAAACCTACCCGGTTACTTTGGTATATTACCTTATACAATTCCAAGTCTCATAGACGCGGCTCGCCTCGCCCGGAGCGTTGCTGGGTCTCGCCCTGGCTTCACAACGACCACTGCTTGAACTTGTTGATCAACCCGTTGGTCGACGGATCGTGACTGGCAACCTCCTTCTTGTCTACCAATTCACCACCAATGGCCTTGGCCAAGACCTTGCCCAACTCAACACCCCACTGGTCAAACGAGTTGATGTTCCAGATGGCACCCTCGACAAAGGTGACGTGCTCGTAGTACGCAATCAAGGACCCAAGGGTGGCTGGGGTAATCTTCTGGGCCAAGATGGAGGTGGTTGGACGGTTCCCGGAGAAAACCTTGTGTGGAACCAAGCCGCCCTTGGCGCCCTCGCTTTCAACCTGGGCAGCGTTCTTACCAACCATCAAGGCCTCGGACTGGGCAAAAAAGTTGGAGGCCAACATGCGCTGGTGCAAGTTCTGCTCGATCGGGTTGTGGGACTGCGCGGCGAGGATAAAGTCAGCAGGGATCAACTTGGTGCCCTGGTGGACCAACTGGAAGAACGAGTGCTGCGAGTTGGTGGCTGGCTCACCGAAGAGAATGGTTCCAGTCTCGTAGTTGGCAAACACGTTAGCACGGGTGACGGACTTCCCGTTGGACTCCATGGACAACTGCTGGAGGTAGGCCGGGAACCGGTGAAGGTACTGGTCGAACGGCGCGATCAAGTGGGTCTGGGCCTTGTAGAAGTTGTTATACCACACAGAGAGCAACCCACCGATAACCGGAATGTTCTGCGCCAACGGAGTGGTAGTAAAGTGGGTGTCCATCGCCTGGGCACCCTGCAAGAAGTGCTCAAAGTTCTCAAACCCGATGTACAAGGCAACGGAAAGGCCAATGGCAGACCACACGGAGTACCGGCCACCGACCCAGTTCTCAAAGCCAAACATATTTGCGGTGTCGATCCCGAATTTGCCCACCTCCTCGGCGTTGGTGGACAAGGCGACGAAATGCTTCGCAATGTCATTCTGGGAGGCACTTTCGAGGAACCAGGACTTGGCGGAGTTTGCATTGGTGCAGGTTTCGGCGGTGGTGAAGGTTTTGGACGCCACGAGGAACAAGGTGGTGGCTGGGTCCAATGGCTTCAAGGTCTCAGAAATGTGGGTTCCGTCAATGTTGGACACAAAGTGGCAGTTCAAGCCCTCCTGGGCGTACTTCTTCAAGGCTTCGGTGACCATGACTGGGCCCAAGTCGGACCCACCGATCCCAATATTCACAATGTCGGTGATACGCTTGCCAGTGTACCCCTTCCATTCGCCGGAGCGCACGCTGTCGGAGAATTCCTTCATGTGCGCGAGAACCGCGGCAACTTCCGGCAAGACATCCTTACCGTCCACCTTCATCGGAGCAGCGGCATCCTTGGATGCACGGAGCGCAACGTGGTACACCGCACGGTCCTCGGTGGTGTTGACGTGGTCACCCGCGAACATGGCATCTCTGAGGCCCACAACGTCAGCCTCCTGGGCCAATTGCAAGAGCGCGGCCAAGGTTTCATCGTTCACCAAGTTCTTTGAGAAATCAAAGAAGATCTCGGATGCATCGAAGTTGGTGTAGGTGTGGGAGAGCTTCTCAAAGCGCTTGGAATCCTTCGCAAACTCCTGGATCACGGAAAAGTTGGCGTGCTGTTGGTCGTAGAGACCCTGGAGGGTCTTCCAGGCTGGCAATTCGGATGCTAAGGCGAAAGTCATAGCAATGTGTGTTTAGGGATTGAGGAGAGTGCGAAAGAGAGGGTAGAAAGAAGGGGTGGGGGGTGTTTATATAGCCTGGAAGTTGCTGCCTCGTCCGGCGCGCCCGGAGCAGACATGGCCATCACGCGTGCAGGAGTTGGATGCCGAGTGTAAAACAATCATCAACGCTTTTAGTCTCAATCCGTAGACTTTTTTTACCTAATAGACGGTCATTCCTTAGTCAATGCATACCGTACTGCGTTTACCGTGATTTTGGTGTTGTTCTTGTCTCCGCAAACGTAGGCTTGTCAGGGCTGGCAATTGCTATTAGTAATGTCGTACTAATGTGCATGCGGCTAGCCGCAGGCGAGACTAGTCATAAAGTTTACCCGAAATTGGAGACATGGGTCGGGAGGGGGGTAATCTTTTTTCACTTACAATATTAGGGAACCAACTTGGTTGTACGTTTATGAAGCAGGAGTTTTCAAGAAGATGGGTGCTTGGTGTGATTTTCTTCGAAAGGAGCTAAGAGCCCTGGACCATAGCTGGATAACGATGCATGCGACCTGGTGGACATAAGAATTTGGCAGGGAAAAATCTCTTAGCTCTATCAAACCCCTGGTGTAGTGTTTAACAGAGAGCTACCGGTTTGGGTTGATACATTTTTTCCGTAGATTTTGCATCTTTAACACAGCAATGTTCTCTTATGACCAGCTCGTGTGTTTCTTTCTATACCGGAGGAGAATTCGGGGAGAGCAGCCCCCGGAACGCTGAGCGAGGGCGGGGGATTTCTGACGAGGGTGTAGGTCGACCATCTAAGCCATTTCATTTACGCACAGTGCTCCGTCGAGGGTGTCAAGGGGGCTCCTCAATACCCAGACGCCTGATAAAAACAATCGTCTGAACCAAGATAAAAGCCAGTATTCTCCACCACATAAGGCTGTATCACATCGGACTCCAGGCATAAAAATATTAGAACCCACGGCGAGAGTCGAACTCGCAATCTTTTGATTAGAAGTCAAACGCGTTAACCATTACGCTACGCAGGCGTTCCCTGAAAGTTAAAAAGACGTTTCTTCATCAGAATATGGATAATATATGAACCTATAAAAAGCTGTTGTCTTTGAACGGTTTGTTAAGGTCAGTCCCAACACATATTTGATGTCCGTTTTAAAGGGCCTTAAAGGAACATTACATAGTGTCTCAGAAGTGTTCTAAAACATACGTGGGGCTCTTCCGCTCACAGCCTATTCAGCCGGCTCGGCTTTTAACGGATTTCACCCGTAGTCCGTTCCCGGTCTTTCCCGTCTGCGGTTTGCCCCCACTAACGGTTTTGCAATCAAAAAAGCTGCTTCGGAGCAGGACGTACTAACAGTCACCGTACAGAGAGAACCATGTTAACAGACTCGGGTGTTTTTCGTATAGGCCCCCGCATAACGTTAATCCTCATAATAATTGCGGGGCCGAAATGAGGTTGACGGATCTTTTTTCCAAAGCTTTTACCACAACGATAGCCTCTTATGATCCGACCCTGTATAAAGCGTAACAGAGCCGTTTATTATACCCGGTTTCTTCCTGGGGTTTTCTCATGTTTAGCCCAAGATCGACACATTCAACGTTGTCTCGTAATAAAGCTATAACCGTGAAGGTTAACTGGGATGCAGATCAAACCACTTCCTGTGGTCTGACTTATAACCATCTAAATCGACAGTCTCTAAATCACGTAGCTTACATATAACTTGATCGTTTTCCTACACTATTTCCAAGCCAACTGTGCAATGGTCTAGGCACCGTTACACCCAAGTCTACGCACGGCTGAGCGCACGATCACATGCGTCTTTGACGGGGCCTCGGAGCTGAGATGCTCCGCGTGTGTGCGGCCCGTCCAACGCCCATGTGGTTTCCCAGAAAGCCGGGCAAGCTAAGTCTAAATATTCCGGAGTCAGGGTGTGTTGAAAAAGAAACTTCTTGGAAGAGCTTGCCTGCTGGGGAATCGCGAGACGCTCCACCAATAACAACCCTGCTGCCCTCAATCCAACAAAACCACAGCGCTCACCTGACGATCCGTTTTTTGGGTCACCCAAAATGATGGGCGATGATGGTGGCGTGCGCGTACCACTCTCAACCGGGTATACTGGTGATATCGTGGCTCGGCTTATGTGAGGCATCGCATAATTATTCCGTGCCGGAGCTGCGGATATTTGCGGGTCGGCAATTTTCATATGCTATCGCGTGCAGTGATTTTATTTCCCATATATATCCCCACAACTTCTTCTTCTCCGTGCATTTCATCATACATGCTAAGAAAAATCATAATGTCCTCTCCACAACGTCGCTTATCCCAGCTCTCCAGCATCATGGCGCCAGCCAAAAACTCCACCAGAGCCAACCTGGTTCCAGTGGCCCCGGCCCAGCCGTACAGGGTCTGTGTGATCGGCTCAGGTAACTGGGGGACCACCATCGCCAAGGTGATTGCCGAAAACACCGCTGCAAAGCCTGAGTTGTTCCAGAACGAGGTCAAGATGTGGGTCTTTGAAGAGACCATCAACGGCGAAAAGTTGACCGACATCATCAACACCAAGCACCAGAACATCAAGTACCTCCCAGACATCACCTTACCGACCAACTTGATTGCCGACCCGCTGGTGGTGTCCACCGTGGACCAGGCCGACTTGATCGTGTTCAACATCCCGCACCAGTTTTTGGCCAACGTCTGCAAGCAGATCAAGGGCAAGGTCTTGCCAACCGCTAGAGCCGTCTCCTGTCTCAAGGGCTTGGCTGTGTCGCCGGAGGATGGGTGTCAACTCCTTACCGACTTTGTCGAGGCCCAGTTGGGAATCCACTGTGGTGCGCTCTCCGGGGCCAACATCGCGTCCGAGGTTGCCCTCGAAAAGTGGTCTGAAACCACCATCGGGTACACCCTCCCGGCCGACTTCCGCGGCCCTGGAAAGGACATTGACGCGGCCATTTTGAAGGCCACCTTCCACCGTCCGTACTTCCATGTGCGTGTGGTGGAGGATGTGCCGGGTGTGTCGATCCTGGGTGCCTTGAAGAACATTGTGGCGATCGCCGTGGGTTTCGTCGAGGGCTCCGGTTGGGGTTCCAATGCCAAGGCCGCCATCATGCGCATTGGGTTGATTGAGTCCATCAAGTTTGTGCGTTTCACCGGCTACGGTGACTGCTCGCAGACCTTCACCTCCGAATCCGCCGGTGTCGCCGATTTGATCACCACCTGCTCCGGGGGCCGTAACGTGAAGATCGGTCGCCATATGGCTGCCACCGGAAAGTCTGCCTGGGAGTGTGAGAAGGAGTTGTTGAACGGACAGTCATCCCAGGGGATCATCACCGCCCAGGAAGTCCATGAGTTCTTGCTGCACAAGGGCGCCACCGCCGAATTCCCGTTGTTCGAGGCCACCTACCAGATCATCTTTGGAACTGAGAGAATCGAGAACTTGCCACACTTGTTGGAGGAGAAATAAGCCCCTAGACATTCATTCACCCTTCATTATGCACTTGCTTTTGCCGTTTATATACTTTTGTAATGCTATCTAATATATTTTATCCGTAACAGGCATATGGGTGGACGGGATTAGTGTGTAGGGTAGGGGTTTTGGTGTATGAGCAGCACACGGCCACACTAGTGTTCCAGTACCTTTTCACGTGCTCTCGGACAAGAAACGTTCTAAACCGATTCGAATTGATACGATTTATTAATGGAATCCGACGTTCAAACACCGTAAATCGCCAGTAGGTGGCGGTTTTCGTCCGCCATATCGCGTAAGCCTTCCCAATTTAAAGATTTGTTTATTTGCAAAAGGTAAAGTCAGCGGCAAGCTTCGTTCCTCATGGCCCAATGGTCACGGCGTCTGGCTACGATTTGTAACCACTTCTGGAACCAGAAGATTCCAGGTTCGACTCCTGGTGGGGAAGCTTACCTTTTTATATTTCAGGGAGGCTGAGGTTAATGGTTTTCAGTATAGGCTCTATCTAGAACTCTTATACCCTTACAATTTGGAGGTACTTGAGCCCAATATGCTATAGCGGACGCATAAATGGTATTGGGGGTATTCAAAGTAACCGGGTTTCCCGGACTAAACCCGAATGTTTCGGATTTTCCATAGAGAGCCCACACACTGCACACTACCTCATCCAAAATATATCGCTTTCTAGGAAAACGCTGAGTTCACTAAGGGATTGCACTCATGGTGGTGGACTTACAAGGCAATAGGCCGATCAAACCTCAGGTTAAATTCCTGCGGAGGGGGCATCGGCCTAACTCGGTACCATTATACATTCTTACTCATTGGATTTCAAGTAGACACAGCCAGTGTAACACCGGCGCTCGCTATCTACATTTCAGGTCAGATACCAGTCAGCATGATACATTCAAACTCGTAAATTATCAGACACAAAGACTGTGTACTATACATTGATAATTAGCACGGATGGCCATCCCTCTTCCCCCAAGCAAAAGCTACGCTCTCACCTTTATTCTCAAACGTGCTGTCTCTCACACGTTTTAAAATATATTCGACATCGCCCCAATTGCGTCATAATTAATCTTCTTCGAAAGCTTCTTCGGCAAAATCGATCTCGCCGCGCCAGCAATGCCACCGTACTCGGTCGCATCTTCAATTGCCTTCTTCACCAAGTCTTCGTCATCCACAGACCGCTTCCGCTTGCGTCTCTGGCTCGGGGTCTGCGAGTGGCCGGCCGCCTCGTCGGACTCGGCCTTCAAGCGCTTCATCTCCTGGTCGAGTAAAAACTCCTGGTTGAGACCCGTCCACACGCGTTCCTTCAACTTCGACTCCTCCTCCGTGAGAAGAAACCCTTCGAGCTCCTCATCCTCCACGTCGTCAAAATTCTCCGGATCCGAGCGCACGAGCGCGAGCAAGTCTGCTGACTTGGGCAAGTTCTTCACGAGGTTGCGCGGGGTTTGCGCCATGATCATCTTCTCCACCTCGTCGAGGTGACCGTGCACAGCGGCGCTATAGTTAGGCTCGAGGCCTGCGCTGGCACGCTTGGTGGCACGGCGCGTGACGCGCGCCAACTGCTCCTTGATCTCCTTTTCAGACAAGTCACAGTCGTTCAAGATGTACTGCAAAATGGGGTCACTCTGGACCTGAGTTTCCAAGGGCGACGCAAGTTCGCGCACCCGCTGCTGCTGCGCCGCCAAGTCCTTTTTTCTGTTGCGCGTGAAAGACGGTGGTGCCAGAGGTTCGACCTTGTCGCTGCTGCGGAACTCCGCGATCGACAACTTCCCCGAGTTGGTCTTCTTGAACTCGTTCAAGCGGCGCTGTAATGTGTCCTCGCCAACGTGCGCAACCGCAACAATCTCTGCGTGCGTACGGCGGAAGTTGTTCATACGCGCAGCAAGCAAGACGCAAGCGCCGGCAATGCCCGCGGGACGCCTCCCTTCATGGATCCAATCGTCTGCCATGCGCCCTGCGAGCTTAACCGCGTCGCGCACAACCTTGATCTTCGCATCACCAAACTCTAGCTTCTCCGCAAAGTGCTGAATAAACAAGGAAGGATCAGCGAGCGGCAAGGAAGTGATGTGGAGCGCCTTGACCATCTTCAAGAACGTGGCCCCCACGGAGTACACCGAAATCTGCAAGCGCGACGAAAAGTCGATCAACATGTGATGGGTCTTTTCCTTACGGCATGCAACGTATAAACAGGCCGCCACCACGTTCTGTGAGCGGCGCCCCTGCACAAAGTTGTTGGTCAACGCGAGCTGGAACCAGTGGAACGCAGCCTCGTGGATATAATCAGGGATCTTGAGCGCGGCCGCGACGTTCTTGATGCGGCGGCGCCCGTTCGCTAACGTCTGTTCGCGCGACTCCATGGACGAGCCGCGCCCGCCACCGAAGTTTGCGTGCGCCTGGTCCCCGGCAACCATCGTCCCGTGTGCGACAGCAGCCCCAGAAGACGACTCTCCGTATGTCACCGCGGAGACAATCGGGTTGTCTTCGAGCACCGTCCCGCACACCACGCACGCCGTGTCTTGCGACGCAGTTTTCTGGTCCGTGCTGAATTCCGTGCCACCGCACTTTTTACAAATTCGCTTTGTCATTGTGTGTGAATGTGGTGTGTGATAAAGTTGGGTTGTCTGCCTTTTGATTTCGTGTAACCGGTAAAAAGGGTTGAGGGGGTATTTGTGCTGGTCTGCTGTTTATATTTGCTGCGGATGGCCAGATGTGTTCAGTTGCTGAGCAAATGGTGATGGCTCAGGAGAACGTAATCAGATGTAAACAAAGGGAGTAAACAAATAACGGATATACAGTGGAACAGACTGTGTGTAATAGCAATGAAGCTCAAGTTTTACCGAGGATTTGAGTTGTTTTGTGAGATGTTGACAATAAAGTAGCCGCTGGTTAAAAAAAAATTTAAAGCCAACAAGCAAAAAGTGACATGTCCGCCTCTCTTGGAATTTTTCTCTGGGGCGAATGTCGAGGCCCCTGGGAAATTGGAGCTTTTCGGCGCGCCTGAAATCGTCAAGGTGGACGAGTGTGCGGGACGGCGCATGATAGACGAAACCCTGCTCAACCATGAAATGTAGGTAGGGGGCTACGTCCGCAAAATGGGATAAAAGTGAGAAATATTGTATTAAAGTATTCTCTAGCTTGAATACAGATATTGATTGTTTTTTAGGGGTGTTTTTATGGGCAATTTGGTCACAAATAATGTATTTGGTAACGAGCGCAAGCAGGATTCGAACCCGAAACCGAACAAGCTTCGTGCCGCTCGCTGTGGAGTGCAGAGACAAGCTGCACGAACGGGTAATCCCTGTCACACGCGAGAGTCTTTACAGTAGATGGGAAAACCGTAGGAGCAACTGCTGTAGTTGCAATTATAGACCTATAGCTCTAAGCGCAAGTTGATAGAGGATATTTGTCTAATTTGACTCAATAAATATATTAATGCGTACAGGTCGCAGCTGAATCGCGTATCCCACCCGGGATAAAATTTTACCAAGCCAGCCTCGGTAAATTCGACGCTGCCTACGGCCTTCACTGCGAATCCTGTTGATCCTAAATTCTAGAAAATACGACAATATAAATCTCTGCGAATCATATAGATACCTCTATTTAGTCAATCTGATCATAACCATACGGTGGAAATCATCCCCATGCTTTACGGTTTCCGCCTGCGGGACGTACAGCTCGAATATACACGTGCCATGCACGTGGCTAGCCCTTCCCGCCTCCGGTAGACCCGAGCTGTCTTCTTCCGTGCCCCTTAGTGTCCCCCACCCCGAAAAACGCTTCCCTGGCCCCCGAAAGTTTTTCTGCTTTCGGGTCGCGCGTTCCCAATAGGCCATAAAAGTGAACTGGTTCCCCGATTTGTTTTAAATTGCCTCTTTCAGCACCATACATATCACCAGTGTTTGTTGACTGAATCCTCCAGGCACATACACCAATACCCCCTTGCTTATCAATCCAATACCCTATTAGAGTATGTATTCCCGCCTTCTGTTACAAGGCTCTAGTGCTTCACATGGATGTGTTGTTGGTGGTTGTGTAAACAACCGCAAGTCTCCAATGGGTAATTTTAGCGATACTGTTTACCCTTTTGGGACGAAGACACATGGAGCGTATAATCTTGCACGCCCACCATCAGCCCAGTGACGGCCGTCAGGGAAGGTATTTTCCATTCTGGTAACACCTGCCGTCCCGTGAATCGGCAGCCATCCCGGGCTAATCCCAACCACCTGTCTCCAGTACTAACCGCTCAGATGTCGGACCTTGACCCAGTCAAATTAGAAAGCGAAACCCACGCGGAAGCCCCAGAAGATGAGCAATTGGGCATTCCAACCACCAACGACGATGCTGGTGCTGGCGCTAAATTCGCGTCGAACGCCAGCATCATGGACGATGACGATGACGACGAAGCCGGCACCGGTGGCAAGTCCACCGCTCGCGAAAGACGCAAGATCGAGATCAGATTCATTCAGGACAAGTCCAGACGCCACATTACCTTCTCCAAGCGTAAGGCCGGGATCATGAAGAAGGCCTACGAGTTGTCAGTATTGACCGGTACGCAGGTGTTGTTGCTTGTGGTCTCCGAGACCGGTTTGGTCTACACCTTTACCACGCCAAAGTTGCAGCCTTTGGTCACCAAGCCAGAAGGTAAGAACCTCATCCAGGCCTGTTTGAACGCTCCTGAAGAGTCCAACGGCGCCGACGAGGACGAACCACAGTCCAGCGCGCCTACCCCACCGCCGCAGCAGCAGCAACAACAACAGCCACATCCAGACCAGGTGGCCTACCAGCAGCAGCAGCACCATCTCCAGCAGCAACAGCAAGCGGCCGCCGCTGCCGCTGCCGCTGCTTATGGTGCTCCCCCAGTCCCTGGTGCCCAGGGCTACGGTGGTCCAGTTCCTGGTAACGATAACACTGCTGCCTACCAGCAGTACTTCAACCAGATGCAGAACCAGGCCGGTAACCCGCAATTCTAAGGACAGTTTAGACTTTCGTGGTTGTTTTTGTGAGTGTAGTTATCATGTTCTATTGTCTTTTGTATTTTATCTTTATTTAAGTGGTGCGTACCCTTTACTGATACGTAACCTGTTATAATTTATCTGTATTTCGGGGGGAAAATGGCTCCACATCCTGACTGGGGTTTCCTCGGCGCCACTTTGGTTAGCGCTGTACACCCCTTCAATACGGGCACACATTGTGCAATGGAATGGTATCTCCGTCGCTACAAACTTTCATACAATACGCAATTACTGCCAATATTAACCATTCAAATGGTCTTTTATGATTCTATCTATAATTTACATTGTAACTAAATAGCCTCCAGCATCGTCTGCTGGTCCTAAGCTAGTGCCCACGGCAAATGACGTCACGTATTGCCCAAGCCACGTACTTTTTTCGGTCTAAATCCCGCCCGGAAAAAAAAATACCTCAACATGCAGCCACCTTCTGGACTAGTAGCCGGTAGACATCCATGCGCTATAGAAGGTTTCAGGGGTAGCGAAAAATACGGGCCTTACGGCCCACTTCCAACTAATAGGTATACGTTTATTTATACGAATATAAACAAAAGTTAAAAAATATTAAACATTAATGACCCGGAAACAACAAATAGTAAGAAAAAAAAGTTATAATTAAATTCGACCAAAAATTTAAGAATAGTAATAGTAGTAGTAAATGACAGCAAAAAAGGAAAAACGTGATAGTGGAGGAGGATGGATATAGGTTGAAAACGTCAGCAAGCTGCAAACACAGCAATACACATCTCTTCGTTCTTCGTTTGTGAGGCCTCGTTTCAAATGAGGTTTGAAGGGAAACTTCGGTACCCGGAAAGACAAGGCAGATCGAGCATTGCAAACCGAGCATGGCGAATCGAGCTTAAAAGTAGCGGCCAAGCCGCGTAAAGACACGGGCGGTGGAATTGAAAGGCTGCAATACACAGCAAATAGAGACCACAAGCCAGCCAAAACAATGAGCCCAGCCAAAAGCACACCAGCAAAAGACAAGGGGTGGAAACAACAACCACAGAAGGAGAAAGAAGAGGGAGAGCACCGCGGAGCGCACAGGCAGACCGGCGATTATCAGGGGAGATTGGTATGGAGAAAAGAAGCAATGCAAGGTGAAAGACGGGCTGCTGGCAGCACCGCAATCAACCATCTGTCTTAAACCATTTAGAAGTTACCAGAGTTGGACTTCTTCTTCTTACCGAAGATGGCCTTGTACAAACCAGTAAGGACCAAACCGGCAACGACAACCCCAACGAGGCAGATAGCTAAAATTGGACCTGGAGGCATTATGATGGTATAAAAAAGTGGATAAACAAGAAACTTGTGTAAGATAAACCTTTTTTATGAGGAAAAGAGAAAAAAATATTTCAAGCGGGTCAGTTTTTCATTTTAGCCAAGGGGGGATTCTTAGGATTTATAAGAACGAGGAGAGAGGGGAGGCCCGACGCACGCTGATTGAGTAACAATAACATAGGGCATAATGGGTCGAGCGAAAAATAAATTAAGACGGAGAACAAAAGAAATTCTACACCTAGGTGTTTATCTTTAAGCTGGCGGCCACCGGTATCCGGGCAACGCTGGCGGGATGTAGTTCGTCGGAAGCAGTACCGACCAAAAAGCTGAGACTGCTAAAATCTCTCACGTTGTATAGAAAGGCCACCACCCTCGGAAATACCCTCGGAAATTATATGCAAACTTGCCTGTTTCGGCGCCGCGCATGGACGATACTACACCTCGCACAGAAATAACTGCGCTAGTGGCCTAATTGGGAGTCGGAAGTGCATTTCCACCCTTTTATCGAGCCGCTTTGTGTGGAATTGTTTGTTTGCGCGGAGTGCAGCCACCGCCGATTGCGAGCACGGTGGCAGGTCTTGTCTCTCCGCCAGCCGCGTCATACTCACTTAAATCACTCAAACGCTATACATATCCGCAGTTACCCTCCTATCCACCGGGGCAGAGCACTAACGTCAGCTCCCTCTTGCATTATTCTCGAGGGGTTTTCTCCTCACCTGTTAACAAAAAGGCTTACAGCGCTGCTCCGAAATAGCCTCGTGTGAGCCGGTGTGTTTCGGGACTAGGTTAAGCAACCGGCATCGCTATCACTGACGATTGGGGTACCGCTGAGGTTCTCCTCCCAGAAAGGGTTACGAATATCGGATCATCCGGGAACTTTAAAAAAGGTTTGTGTATCTCGAGGGGGTACACCTTGCACCAGCTAGGTGGTTGAAGGATTGTGTTTTATGTAGGAATAATGCTTAGCCGTTTCCCATTTATTGTCTTGAGCCCACGAGGGACATATCAACGAGGGACGTACCCACGAGGGACGTACCAACGATGATAGTACTGAAACGAACGTACCTAGTCAACTACCCGGATAGTTTCCCAGTTATGCGCGAGTCTTGCAGTAATGCGCTTAGGTTCTGAGAATGGCCTGCAGCCGTTTATGCATATTCCCGACATGGCGTTCAGGCTATTTAGCCTCAAGCCTCGCATGAGGCCAGTGTACCGAAACCCCAATCCATGAGAGCTGCTGTATATAGATTAATTGGTTGCATGGTTGAAAGATGTAATTGGGAATAATATATAGCGAGTTAGGCAAAAAAGGAAATCTCCACTGCATCACGCTCACCCCGCGCATTGTTCCCCGCTAAATCTATGCATTAAAGGAAGTACTAGACAGATCGGATAATGTTGACATTCCGCGGTACGCCAAGGCCTTCTCCCTCACACCAGGTGACGTAATATCGTCATCTTTGGAGTATATAAGAATCTTCTTGCATTCCTCTTGGTTATATACACCTGGTGTGTGATCCAAGCAATAATCCTGTTCAGCCTAGCCAAGATTCACTTTAGAAATATGTCTTCGGCTTTAGCTATATATACGACTTACGTCCATACTACGGGCACTAGCGTTCGCCTCCCACTAACAGCGGCAACCCCAGTGGGAAGCTGTATTTTACTGTATTTTTAGCCATAGCTGTGTATGTTTCAGTCTTGGTGCATGGCGGTCCGTCGGAAGCAAGCAAAGAAGTTATATCCGACGAAGTTGATGTGGTTTAGTTAGACAACCAGCAATCACGAAGCTGCCAACTTGATTGGCGAGTTAGATTTCACGGTGTTCCAGGATTCCAACCGAGTGAATTTCACAGTTCTTGTTAGAGAGCGTCGTATTCCCGATAACAAACGGGTCCTTGGCAAGACGTTAGAACACGGGGAATGTTCCGTTGGATAAGCCCCATATATGCACTGGCTGTTGAAGGAAAGAGCTCCAGAACTCATCACGCCTATCGACGATGGCAATATCCCCACCGGTTATCCTGTTGGGGCCACTAGCAAAATTCAAGCCTCCGGTTTCGGTTTATTATTCTCGCAGCTCCTACAAATAAAGTAAGCCGATTTAGAGCGATTAAGAGGTCCAAAGCAAAGAGTAGAGATCAAAATAAAAGTATAGTTGGGAGAAAAATTAAAGGTTGCGGAAACCCACCCATAATTGTGGGTCTGGATGGGGGATGTGATTAACACCAGAACAGGTAGATTCGGTAGTACAAAGGAGAGTTCTTCAAGCGATTCCGCTCTTCGGCAATCTCTTGCTTCAACACCTCAATGTCGAGTTCCCTTCTACCAGTGTCAATATCCATATCCTTAGCCTTGATGTAGAAAAAGCTCCACTGCCCCTTGTAGGTCTTCATACCTGCATAAAGAACAATTACCAAAGGCAACGACAAACAGTTCTGGAAAAAGGTAGTAACGGAGGCCGAGCTGGACCCGACGGGATAGACGGAGATCCAAATTTCACCCATAATGAGTAAAAAGTTGATCAAAAGGCCGTAGTACGACCCCCAAACCCCAAGCTGGGCTTTGAACGGAACCTCTTCCAACCCTCTGTTCTGGACGTAAAGCGCACGTCTGAAGCGAATGTGGGACAAGCAAATCATACCCCAGGTAAAGAAAGAAGCAAGGGAGCAGACTGAAAAAAACCAAGTAAAGACCGTGTCACTGTTTCCGGAAGCCACAAGGAAACAGAGTAGCCCGAAAGTATCCGTAATGATAATCGCCACTAAAGGTCTCCCAGCTCTGTCAATATAGCCCACGATCTTTGGCAACTGCCCCTGCACCGCCAACGCAGCCAAGGTTCTGGAGCAACCGTACACAGAGGAGTTACCCACAGACAACACGGAGATCAAGATAACCGCATTCATGATATGTGGAAGCACCTTAATCCCACTATTGTTGATGGCAATAACAAAGGGAGAAGCGGCAATGTCTTCACTCGTGGTCCCGCTCAATAACTGATTGTCGGTGTAAGGAACCAAACAGCCAACAATAATGACGGCCACCACGTAGAAAATGGTAATTCTCCAGAAAACCTGTTTGGTGGCCTTAGGAACCGCGACACGTGGGTTGCGGGTTTCGGCAGCGGCAAGACCAGCCATCTCGGTACCACCAAAACTGAAGGCAGCACTGATGAAAGAGGAACACACACCCTTAAACCCGTGGTGAAAGGCACCGGGATTGTGCCAATACTTACCACCAATGTACCCACCCTGAGGGCCACCGCCACAGATAATGACAATCCCAACGATGATGAAGCCCACCACCGCGACCACCTTGATCATTGAGAACACAAACTCCGCCTCACCGTAGCCCCTGACACCGAAGAAGTTGATAATCACGATAGCCACAAAGAAGATGGCGACCCAGGCGACCGGATCAATCGAACTGTTCCAAAACTGAATGGTGATGGCACACGCAATGATCTCTGACGGTAAGGAAATCAACCACGACAAGGCGTAGGTGATACCAATGACGAAACCGATGGAAGGATCGATGAAACGAGAACAAAAGGCAGAGAAGGCACCAGAGACTGGGAAACAGGTGGCCATTTCACCTAACGCCTGGACCACACAGTACAAGGAAGAGCCAACAAGCGTGAAGCCAATCAACGTCCCTGCAGGGCCGGCCTGAGAAAGGGCGTAGCCCAAACCAATGAACAAACCGGTACCGATGGAACCACCGATGGCGATCATCTGCAAGTGTCTGTTCTTCAAGGACCTCTGCAAGGGGTGCTTGGCGGTAGCGTAGACGGCCTTTTCCATCTCTGACAACTCCGACAAGTCGATACCATCGTCTTCGTTGAGATTCATAGGCTTGAATGAATCCTTGAACTTCTGCCATTTCCCACGGTTATCAGGGACCGTGTCGAGTGAATCAAGGTCAGAGAACAGCTGGCTGCGGTAAGACTCCAGTCCATTTGCGGCGGTTTTTGGTCGGGAGAAGTCGTTTCCGCTGGAGCTTGAAGTGTTCCCTATGAAGGCTTCTTTGGTGGGGGAATCCTTGCGGTCTGACATTACTGAAATCGGTTCGTGCTAGTGAGTAAACTGCCGCGGTAGCGCTCTGTTCAAAGCAACGGTGGTAGTATATATACCGGGGACACAGATACAAGGGTTTGACCGAAAATTTCAGTCAACTATTTCCAGTGGTTTCAAAAATGGTTAGCGATGGAATATCGCAATCAAAGTGTGGCTTGAAGGATGTTAGGTTTGGCATATGCCCTCGACGGGCGTCGACAGCCACAGACGATCATGCATCTGCAATCTTACTGTTTTCACTCACCGTCGATCTCATTGCGTAACACGCACGGAAACGCGACATTCTCATTTGTGGTACGGACATAGGTCGTGGATCCATCCTTGATGCGATAACTTGCAGTATGGTGGCATGCAGGTGCGAAACTTGCAACACAGTTTGGAGCTGTTGACTTAGTGCCTGCTTGACCATTCTTTCGGATAAATTTTGTTCCAGTGCTGGACTATCAGGGTGTTGAAGATCACTCCAAGAGCAAGCTTCAAACTGAGGATGTGTCAGGGACTGTAAAAGCCGGCGGCCATGAGCTTCATCCCAGTAAGCATGGTGATTCGCAATATGGTGCATAATGTGCGTAAGAAAATTTTGCATGCATACGGGAGTGTTACACCCCGTTTGGCTGGGAGAAGAGCTCGTCCAAAGGAGATTTTGGAGTATAGCAACATACTTCTGGGTATTGGAAGTTCCCACTAAAGCTGCTCTTGGAAAATCCCCAGTCTTGGCGATAACGCATACGGATGTCAGGATTTAGACCGGCTAAAAAGGTGATTTTGTCGTTTAGGCTATCTATATTTTTCGTTTACGTTTGGTCTTGAGTGTTGGAGTTTCCCTTCCTGGTTACTTACCCTTTGATATTATGTCCGTATATGGTATGTCGACACCGCTGATCATAGATCATTACGAGTTGTTACCAAGAAACACCACGTGTAAATTATACATGGGATTTACCTTTGCCAGCCAATTCTCAAGAATGGCGGAAATCATTTAAGCGTTGGCTCTCCGGCAAATATCAACGGGGATTTTTATTTAGCACAAGGGCTTTAGTCATGGTATATATGTTAAACAAGAATAAATATAAAGTTTCATAGGTATCGCAGCTATTACAGGTTGATATTTTTGTATTGAGGGATGAGTTTATCTGTAGTTTATGTTAAGATTGGAATGAGTTATATAAATCTGGAGAATGTTTAATATTTTAGCACCATTGGAAATTGTAATTTATACAAAAATTGCGATAATATATATATGTAAATAATTTATAATAAATACAATGTATAATATTAAAATCGAGCACTTTTTATCTTAGCATGTACGGGAAAAGACTTATACTATATTAATAATAGTTAATATTACATGCTTCTATCCTGGTTGGTTTGTAATACCTAGGAACGAGAATCACACATTACGCCGTTCTTTTTCCATCCAGCGGCGGCTTTAGCTCAGTTGGGAGAGCGTTAGACTGAAGATCTAAAGGTCCTGTGTTCGATCCACAGAAATCGCATATGTTTTTGCAAATTATAATACCTCTTTGTTCTTATCCACCTGATTGGGACTCATATGACCGTTATATGCTCGAATCACTTATTTCTTTGCTTTGGGGTTCTGCATGATTTTCATAGGAGCAGGAGTAAACTCAAAAAAAAAAAAAAAAAAAAAAAAAAAAATTCTTGATGAGAACTTTAGATGTTAGGATCTTCCATAAAATCCATTGTAAGATAAAAATTAACTCTGATACCGGGAGCCTAACCCGGGTTGGCTCGGTGAAAGCGAACTGTGCTAGCTGTTACACTATATCGGATGATTAATAACAAAAATAAACACAGTACTCACCCGACTCCGATGGGTAGCACCCACTATTCGCTATACAGCGATAATAATGTACAGAGTTGCTGCCATGTTTGACCGAACAGCAACACCCCTCCACTTTGCCGTATCTGGTCTATACCTACATACTCCTGGGACTTGAATCCAGAGAGGCTTTTACCGGTCAGTCTTCCCTAAACCCAATGATACCGCCAAGGTTAATAGCCCAAATGAGAAGCCGGAACGAGAAGCCCGAACACGAAGCCGGAATGCGAAGCCGACTTCGGTGCAGGCCATTATCTCCCTAATTCGGAGTCAGAAACTTTTTCATTTTCGACCCCCAAATTCTGTGTCCTGTTTGGAGGAAAACCTACCCGGCGTGGCAGGGAAAATCTGGCGAAAAAGAAAAGGATTGTCGAGAACAGTGTCCAACTTTACCACCAACTTGGAAGTGTACCCTCGGCAAATAAGACGCTGCCATACTCCATCCAACATTCACCCCGACGTTTCTCCAACATTCACCCTCTGAAGTTCCGTCTTGAGCTTGCCCTACATTCCCTGTATCAACAACGATTTGAATCCGATATCCCCTGATTTTCAAACGCGGGATTTCCAGCTTTTATTTACATTCACGTTGAGCCCCTCACGTATCTCATGCTTTAGAGTATGACCTTAGACGTCCCTCTTGACCCTTCCCAGCACGACCCCGACCAGTTGATTAAGTATTTGGAGACGCATCTGGCTCCCGCTTACTATAAAAAAAACCTTTTGGACGCCTCTAACAGAACCAGCACCGCGGCCACACCCCACTCCCGCGCAAGTAGCACCAACTCACCGTTCACCAACACAAACCCCTCGTCTCCTAAGATGCCCGAAACCGGCCCTACGTCCACCATGGCGCCTGCAGCCGTCATATACAGCCCAAACAACACGCCGATATCGCTCCCGAGCGCGCCCGTGGAGCAGCCGTTCTACGTGAACGCGAAGCAGTATCACCGCATCCTCAAGAGACGGATCGCGCGCGCAAAGTTGGAGGAGAATTTAAAGATTGCCCGCTGTAGAAAGCCGTACTTACACGAGTCCAGACACAAGCACGCGATGAGAAGACCTCGTGGCCAGGGCGGCCGCTTCTTGACCGCAGCGGAGATTGCTGAGCGCGACAAGTTGGAGAAGTTGAAGGAGTTGAGTGAACAGCACCAGCAGCACCAACAGCAATTCGGTCAGAAGCCCAAGGTACCGGCGAAGGACAAACCCGAAGATGCGGATTTGATCGCCCAGGTATTGCAGGAGAACGGGATTCCGGAGGTTAAGCACAAGAAACCCGAGACCGAGATGAACCCTGTGGTGGCGACGGTGTTGGTGTCTGAGCTGCTTCCCGAGAGCAGTTCCTCGGACGATGCCAACGTCGCGGTCTCCGACACCACCACCACGACCGAGGGTACTCCGCTTGCCGCAATGGATGGCTTAGACTTGTTGCAGGGTGCCAGCGCCGTTCCACCAAAGGATTTGGATGTGGACTTTGACGTTGAGACGCTCATCAAGCAAGAAGAGGAGGCGCAGAAGTTGCGGATGAACCAGCAGACCGCCTTGACCCAGGATTTGGCGTAGCAGGCCGACGTTTATACATCTCGCCGTGTTTTGCTACCGCTAGGTTGAGGCCTAGAAGTAGTACCGTTGTACATATCCTCGCGGCGATCCCATCCTCCAAAGTCTTGAAGTTTTCAAAACCTATCCAAAATTTCCGTTTTCTTACCGCTCTTTTCCTTTCATGATCTAATGTTTTCTGACTCTTTTTATATCCCTTGACGATCCTTTTGTAATATTTTCCGCTTTTCCACTCACTGAGTAATGAATAAAAACAAAATCCAACACTGTAAGTGGCCCGTCCAGACTGAACTTCAAAGGTGTTGGGTATAGCTAGAATCTATCGTTTATAGCCTGTGTATTTTCACCCAACCACGTTGGCCGCTGATGAATTAAAGAAAAAATGGCCTCAAAAAATGAATATTTGGCTAACCAGTTTCATTGAAATGCAGGGATTGGATTTGCGCCTTCCTACTATACACATCCACCGTAAATTCCCAGCCGTGCCTCTAACCATAAAATATAGAGACCAAAATATCGCATGACAAACACAACTATAAGCTATTTCTCGACACGTTCTTCACCTTCCAACCTCAAATATCGGTGGGATTGGTTCGGCTTTATAACACATCAAACGTGATCATCCCTCTTCTGCTATCCAACATCTGTGGCGCATATTGGGCTATGCATGAAATAGGTGTATACATTAGCATGGCCCCCAACAATTGAATAATGTATATACTAAACATAAACATTGCTCAATTAAAAACCTCTTAAACCTCTTAAACCTCTTAAACCTCTTAAACCTCTTAGACCTCTTAAACCTCTAAAACCTCTTAAATCTCTAAAATTTTCTAACAAATATATCTTTCCCCCCTGGGGCTCTCCAACTTTCATATCGGACTAACATCAGTTACCGTATTAGGCAATTATAATCCTGCATCCTTCAACATACTACACAACCTAAAAATAACTCGCGATTCCGCAGAACAGTGAACGAAAAATTTCCTTTTCTCCCAGATCCGATTTGGTCCATCACAACACCCAATACATCTTGTCGATTACAGTTTAGTATAAACCTACTAGCAACATTTGGATATATTCCTTCCCCGTTCAGTAACTATATTGCCAGGTCCAAATTTACCCGTGATACATTCAGTGTACACCTGAACTAAGCCAAGAGGCCATATCCTAGTAAACCTCGATTTATTTGCACACCATGGCGTTTGGCGACTTTTACGACATCTGCAACAACGCAGCCCTCCCGCTCTGTGCGGTGATTGCCAATTCGGCCAGGTACAACAATATGACGCAGGGCGTCACGTTGCCGTTTTCTGATTCAGGCATTTTGCCGATGTGCTACGCCAGAAACGTCGACTTGGCCAACACGATCATTTTCCAGATCGGGAACGCGTTCATCCACTTCGGCGCCATCATCGTCTTGCTCATCATTATCTTCAATGTGCGGGCCAAGTATACGGCGATCGCGCGGAACGAGATGTTGTTCTTCTTCTACTCCTACATCGCCTTAACCCTAACGTCGTTGATCGTGGATTGCGGTGTTGCGGCACCCGGTTCCACCACGTTCTTGTATTTTGCGGCGGCGCAAATCGGCTTTGCGGGCTCTTGCTGCTGGTCGCTCATGTTTTCCGGCTTTCTCGGCTTTCAGTTGTGGGAGGATGGTACCAAGCGCTCTATGTGGCTGATGTGGATCTCCTCCTTCGGGATCTTTGCGCTCAACTTCATCATGGCGGTCGTCACCTTCAACCATTTTGCGGGCACCACCGTGAACAGATCCCACACCATGGGGTTGTTTATTGTGATGTACGTTTTGAACGCTGTCTTCATCTTCATCTACCTCATCTGCCAGATCTGTTTGGCTGTGTTTAGTTTGGGCAACTTGTGGGCGCTCGGCGCCATCGGCTTGGCCGCGTTCTTTCTCATTGCCGGCCAGGTGCTTGTCTACGTTTTCAACAAGACCATTTGTGAAAAGGTCGACCACTACATTGACGCCTTGTTTTTCGGCACCACCTGTAACTTGTTTGCCGTCATGATGATCTACAAGTTCTGGGACGTTATCACCAGTGAAGACACCGAGTTCTCCGTCTCTCCCGTGAAAAACCCGCAGTACACCAGTTTGGCCGGTGGCATATACGGTGGCCAGAACTCCCGAACCGCCTCCCAGTTCTTTGATGTTCCGGACGAAAAGTCTTACAACGGCTACGAACAACGCTGAGTTGTCTATGGGGACCCCGCCCCGATAGCCTCTTGCTAATATGCGTCACGGCACTGAGTTTCTAGGGCATCCTGCGCTAGCCGGGGCCCTGGATCCAACATAACTAGACCCAGAAGGAGGGCTGGAACTAAACCAGGCATTTGCTTTAGTGCCAAGTTTTATATACCCTCAAGAGTGATATGTAGGGTTACAAGGAATAAATATTGAGAATTAACCGTACGCCTGTTATCAAATAAAATACTTAGTAAGCCATCAGCCCACGATATATCGGTTTTCCCAAAAGAACTGGATACTGCCCGCCCCGCAAAATCCTCTTTCTCCATTTTCTACATAAATTCAAAATACGTTACTCATTCCCGTCTAATGGTCGACCTTTAAGGAAAAATCAATGACACCGGTGCCCTGATGGATGGACGACGTGGAGTAGATATCAATATCGTTACTCAAATAGTCGCCCAAGTTGTTAATGTTCAAGCCACCGGAGCACTCCAACAAGAAGTTAAGCCCTGACTGTTCATACTTGGTCTTCAATCTCTTCCCAACCTGCTTCAACTCTTCGGTGGAGAAGTTATCCAACATGATGATGTCAGCACCGTTCTCAATCGCCTCCTCGGCGTCAGCCTCGTTGGAAACCTCGATCTCGATCTTCACGGCGAAGCCACCGACTTCGCGGGCTTTGGAGATCGCATGGGCAATCCGCCCGTCACAGGCCCAGATGTGGTTATCCTTCAACATGATCATACTCGACAAGTCGTAGCGGTGCTGGTCAACACCCCCGACAAGCATGGAATACTTTTCCAAGATGCGGAAACCCGGGGTGGTTTTGCGGGTCCCGGCGATGATGCCCTGGTAGTTGTGTTCGAGAGAGCGGGCCTTGGAAAGGGTCTTGTAAGACTGGGTCGCAATTCCACTCGAACGTGACAAGATGTTCAACGCGGTTCTCTCGGCAATCAACAAGTTCTTCACCGGTCCGGTGACTCTGGCCACAGCCAACTTCTTCACGTCGCTGTTCGCGGTGGTCAAGTATTCACCCTCGGTGAACAACCACTCAACCTCCAAGCCGCACAATCTGAAAACCTCTGCCGCAAACGGAACCCCAGAGAGAATGCACTCGCTGCTTTTCATGAGCAAGGTGGCGCTCTTGACGGCATCTCCCACGACGTATCCGCCGTAATCAAAGGACGGCACGTCCTCCTGTAACCATTCATGAACCTGTGTGGCCCATCTGCCATTTACCGGGAGGAGGTTGGCGGCCTGGATGACGTGGTTGATGCGGGACTGGGTGCTGGACATTGCGGAACAATTGTTTGGTTGTGAAATGGTTAGAGGAAGTGTGGGGGGATCTCAGCGAAACTTTTCACTGGGAGGGGGCTACTAACGTCCAGCCTGCCGCACACCTCCGGGAGTCACGTGTTACGATGCGGCATGCACCCCGGGTACCCCGGGTTTATCGACAAGAAAAGCGAGGTGGGAGGTCTGTATGGGAGGATTGAACCTGGCTGTTTGGTTATGTTTCGGCATTCGACTATACCATGGGAAATAGAGTTGTAACAAGGAGTCTGAATGATGGACCTATAGCAGATCGATGTCACATCCCTGAGATCTAACCTAGTGTGGAATAAATGACACACGCACGACCCGCAAAGGCTAGGAAGGATACCAACAATCTTTATATACCGGATAGATGGAAATGCACGGCTGTATCGTTTGTATACAAAGTTGGGCAGATCTCCAGCCCTTCTAGCACTTTATCTATAAAATTCGACGATGCTGTCAGAACCAACGCCCAAAGAAAAGAGCATCTGGCAGTCGCTATTGGACTCCACGGATGAGGCTTCTCCAACGCGATCCTCGACCAAAAAGACATTGTTCCTTCTAGGGGGCGATGAAAGCGCCCAGGCCTTGTTTGTGGACAACTACTTGTGCAAGCTCCATATCTCCGAGAGAGCCAATACCGAGGCCTCGGTAAAGGTGAAACACCCGGGTTTCTACAACGAGCTCGGGGTGTCGTACCACTACATCCAGTACTTTCTTTCCAGTACTCCAAACTACCAATCAAAAACCGCGCTCGAACTTATGCTTCACTTGGACGTATACGCGGTGGATCAGCGTTCAATCACACGGTCACCAAGCAACATTGCTGCCATGCTACGAGAGGTGTGTTGTGGGAAGGTCCGGGATTTGTTGGTGGTTCCGCTTCTAGATTGGGCCCTGAATCCACAATCCTTCTTACAAGACCTCCGCCAGAGCATCCATGGGGTTGTGGCACCGATTTTTGCGGAGCATAATGACGTTTCCCTTCGTGCCAGAAAGCAGGAAATGGACATTTTTTTCAGCGATAGCGTCGATATGTACCTTTCAAAAGACTTGCGGGACATGAAGCTCCTGGAAGCTGCCGACTCTGATAACCAGGGACGCCGCACCGCGCTGTTTCCGTGCAATATGCTCCTTGTGGCGGTTAATGCCGAGGACACTGAGCGTGTGGAGCGCGTGTGGAGCTCCACTATTGTCGAGTATATTCAGATCGTGTTGCGAATCGCCTCCCTTGCGGTAGGTGGATCTCTTTGCTACTTGCACTCGCAGCCAACCTTGGCCCGGAATGTGACCCAATTCAACGCTTTGATGCATCATTTACTAGGAGTGAGTCTGACTTTCCGTGAGATCCAGGCGGTTAGCAAGCCAGAGCCGGTCTTGAGCGAGCTGGAATTGATCATTCCCGTCGGCTGGGACTCACTCCGAAAAATGGGCATTGCCGTCCTGGAAAGCCCTCAGCTCGACCAGATGATCGGTGAGACCAGCGAAGCGTCGCGGTTATGGGTGGATATGGTAACCCGGGGTGAGGCAAACAGTCTTTCAGAAGCATATGCCGGATTTGTTCCAGGGCTGACTGACATGGCGACACTGCCAATCGAAACGGTTCCCGACAACCAAGTTCAGCAGAGCAACCAGGAACAATACCAGAGCTTCTTACACAAGCTCTCGCTCATGGCACAGAGTTCCGCTGCCGATTTCTTACCCGCCAGCGACATAACCGAGACCGACGAACACGATATATTACGAGAAATTTCGGAGCGCCGGGTAGCCGGGTTTACCAGCACACCAGATGAGCATTCGAAGAGCGACAAGGAGTTGGCGGCGGGCTACTTTGACAAGTTGGTCACCAACAGCGAGATTTAAATGTTTAGCGTGTTGCCAGAGAGACTTGTGGCACTTTCAATGGTGGCAGGTGGAGACTCGCTCTCCCCCTAGATTTGATCGAGAGACAATAGAAACCTCGTTTATTGCTTTCCGAAAAGTCACCAAGATCTGATAAAGCATTAACCACTTGCCAAGGTGATGCAGCTACTTTTTCAATTCTCCCGTCGAAAGCCATCGGTATCCTGAGAGATATCATACAGGTGACGATCTTGAAGCAATAAATGCATAAAAATATCACATACATGCCTCTGACTTCTTAGCTAGAGGTACTAAAATTATACACCACACCCACTCCGGAGGAAAAACTCCAAACGCTTGAGAGCCGCAGACCCCAAACAGCCTCCTTACCTCGTATAGGGTAGATATCGATACATAACGTAGGCAATAAGCCAGCACCTTGATCGCAACCAATAACACACCTACAAAGTCAAAAACTTTTTTTTTCTAGAGCATCGATATTTATAATCAGGTGTTTATGCCCAACCAAATGCGGCAAAACGCGATGCTGCCTGTTTTGGACGCGAACGTGATCGAGAGATAGTCAGGACACAATGGCTTACAGGGGTCCAACCTCCCAATCTACATTATTATCTTACTCCGGAGTCATTCCCCGGATATCACTAAATCCTTCACCAATCCTTTGCCAATTCTTTGCCAATCCTTCACCAATTCTTTACCAATTCTTTACCAATCCTTTCAGCACATTGTCATACGCGTGTCCGGTATACTCACGTTTTCTTTTTCGGAAAAAAATCAAGCTTGACGCCCAGCTTTGCCGTTGAAGCGTACCACCAAAACTTGCCGCCATGTCCAATGTCGACAACTCGTGTCTATCCTCGAAAGGCACGTCTACCGAGCAGGACGTCCATACGCAGGTCGCCAGACTCAGCCTTTCCCAGCCCGACACAGACCGCCGCGAAATCGCGTCGTATCTCAGAAACATCAAGGCCGAGAAAGCGCTAAAAAGAGAAACGGTTGCCAACCCCCCCACCTCCACCAGGTCAATCACTACAATGAACGGTTCAGCCAGGTCTCCCGTTCCACATGGAGCTTCGGCTCCTGGAGGCCCCGAAACTGCCTCTGAAGCTATGACCAAACCCAAGAGAAGACGCTCGTCTGTACAATCGCTCAGCGCCACGCGCAAGAAAAAATTCTTGGTACCGCCCACGATCAAATACGATCCCAACTATGCCAGAAAAAAGATCTCGGTCAGCGACTTGCGCGACCTCATCCTTCACATGCTCTGCGAGTCGTACCTGAACATCCCACCGCCCACTTGGTGCACCGTCACCAACCGCGCGCAGATCCAACACGTGGTTTTTTTGTTCGTTCCGGGCTTGCAGCCGCGCCACTTTGGCCATACGGACTTTGTCAAGACCGTCAGCCCTCAGCGCGTCGCGCCGCCGTGCGAGCCGCGTGAGGACATGCCGTTTTTTCGCGCCACCTTCGACACCGTCTGGCCCGTGGTTGCGCCGGGCAGCAAGGAGACGCTCTTCTCCAGCATGCACGCATTGACGAACGTCCCGCTCACAAAGAAGGAAAAGGACAAGTTGAAGAGGGATCCGGCGTCTACCAAGCGCTTGGTGTTGCCTGATTTGCTCATGACCCATGGCCAGATGACCGCCAATGAGTATCCGATTCATTCGGAGATGGGCCCCGAGGGCCCCAAAGCTCATGGTTGGGTCGAAACGGTAAAGTTCTTCCATGAGGGCTCTCATACCTTTGCACTCGACTGTGAAATGTGCCTTTCCGCGTCCGGGAAGGTGTTGACGCGAATTTCGCTTGTCGACTTTAACGACAAGGTGCTCATTGACGAGTACGTCAAGCCCGCGGAGCCGATTGTGGACTATCTCACCCGGTACTCGGGGATTTCAGAAGCGATTTTGGCCAACGTCACCACCACGTTGGCCGATGTCCAACAGCTCTTGCTCAGGACCATTTCCGCGGATGACGTGCTCATCGGTCACTCGTTGGAGAGCGATTTGAACGTGTTGAAGGTGACGCATCCGAGAATCATCGACACGTCTATCGTGTACGAGCACGTGCGGGGGCCGCCGGCTAAGGCGTCCCTTAAGCATCTCGCGTCAAAGTATTTGAACCGCGAGATCCAGAACAACGGCATACACGGGCACTCGTCGGTGGAGGATTCCCAGGCGTGCATGGACCTTGTAAAGTTGAAGTTGGTCAGCGGTGACGCGTTTGGACGCAATGTCAGCGATATCTCGTTGTTCAAGAAGTTGCATTCAGATAAAAAGCGCCCGAATCGCAGCTTGGTCTTGGACGGCTCCAGTGTTCGTGCCGGCGCGCCCACTAGCGCTGAAACCCGCGTCAGAGTCGCCTGTGACGATGAGTTGGTGTCCGAGTTGCTTGCCAACATCGAGAAGTATGACTTTGTCTTGGGGAAGCTCCGTGATATTGAGTATGCCAGCAACTCTCCGGAAGGCGTTGCCTTTGACAAAGATCTTTTTCATGAGAAGATTGCGGCTTTGGACGCCCGTTTGAGCGCACTCTACGCCAGCTTGCCGAACGACACCGCGTTGCTCATCTGTTCGGGGAACGGTGACGTGACGGACTTGGTGCGGATCCAGAACCAGAAGCGCGACTTTCAGCGGGAGAACGAGCCCAAGCGCTGGGACGAGGTCAAGGATGTCTGGAACCAGCAGCACTTGGAAGCGTTAAAGCGTGCGACCGAAACCGCCAGAGACGCAGTATTTTTTATGACCATGAAAAGTGACGGATCGCTGCCTGAGAGCTCGCCGTCGCCGGTAGACTCCAGAGAATCTTCGCTTACTATGTTGATGGATAACAAGGCCGGATCGAGTTTGAGCATCGATGAAGTTGTGATTGGGGAATAAAAATGGGTATACACAAGAAAAGAAATGGGCGTACAAAGAGAAATGGATGTTCCAAAAGAGAAATAGATGTTCCAAAGGAGAAATAAACATGTTCAAGAGGACGAATGAAAAACGTATTGAGAAAGCCATATATAGCAAGTGGAATATAACCAGTGATTGCAGGTGTTAACACAAGGGGGTTTAGCAATAGATTTTAAGCACAAACTGTTTTATTTAATGGATGGCGTGGTCCCGAAGTGACCGCTAATGATGATTTCGACATTCCCCTGGAATGTACCAACTGCGCATGTTTGCTTTTATTAGATTTTTGAAAGGATATTTCGTTTTACAAGTTCTAGGAGTCGTAACAGTCGCTTTACGCAGTTCAAGCCAAATTCAAACGGGTACATTCGCATTAACCGATGTTAGTAACAGAATATGGATACCGATACAACCTACGGAGATGATTCATACCAGATTGTACCAAATGATGCACATTGAAAAACCACAAAATGAATGTTTATTCTTTACAAAACACTCAGACCCTCTAACATAATTATTGATAACCCCCTATAACACACTAACACTTACTCCATTTTGACATCACCATCCACATCAGCTTGTGGCGTGAACACGACTGGAGCGATAGGAATGTCTGCGGTTTCAGATTTCACGCCTTCAAGTTGAGCATTCGATGGCCCAGAAACCGACTCATCAACTGGTTCAGTCGGCTCGGCCAGCTCAATAACAGGCTCAGTAGTTTGCTCCGCCTCGAAAGGCTCTTGGATAATTGGTTCGGAAGTTGGCTCCACAATCGGATCAACAGTTAGCTCCGCAGCCGGTACAACAATTGGACTAGCACTCGATTCCGCAATCGACTCTGCAACTGGCTCTGCCGTCGCCTCAACCGGTTCCTGGATAGTTGGTTCAGCAAATAAAGTCTGTGCCTCTTGGGTTTCGTGGGCCACATCAGCCTCTACGACTGTTTCAGATGCAGGCAAATCCACATCCATAGCCTCTTCCTTCTGCTCAGCCGTGGCCACATCTGGTACCTCAGTGACAGCACTCAGCGCTTCAACCACAATTGGCTCTGGCTCCACCTTTTGTCCCTCTTGTGCATCTGTGGAGCTCGAGAAAATAGTGTTACTTCCGCCAACGGCGCCTCTGATATCCGCAGCAGACAAACCGTCGCCAGCCGTCTTCTCGGCGGTGTCTTCCACCACAGAACCGTACCGGTACTGGGACAAGTCGAACGTGTCGTCGAGCGGGCTGTCAAAGTTCAAAGGAACGGGGGAGTCGCTGCGGATCCAGGATTTGATCTGAAAAGGGTAGAATTCCGTAGGCGGCACGCTGCCTGGGAATTGGGAGCTGTGCTTTGCTGCCGGCTTGGCGGGATAGTTCCAGTCGCGCACCCAGTGGGTCTCGCTAGTCGGGCGGAATTCGGGTGTCTGTGTGCGCGACGTGAGGTTGCTTTTTGACAAGTTTTGAATTTTAAAGTTAGTTGCCATGGTGAATGGGTGTGTGGTTGATGGGTTATTGTGTTGGTGGGTTTGAGTTGGTGGGTTTGTGTTGGTGGGCTTGAGTATTTGAGTGGGTGAAAAATAGGCGACGCGTCTGGTTGTGGAACTACTTTCGGGCAATCGGGGGTGCATGCTTAAAATTTGTAGTGTAAGCTACTCGGTATGTTTACGAACAATTAAGCACAATAGGTAATCTGACTTTTAGCTTTATTGCATAACCCAGCCTGGGTGATAGGTAATTATAATACAAGTAAGCGCTACACTGGTAAGAATGAGGTAAAGACCTAAACCCATTAGTTTTATATCCTTAGTAAGAGAAGCCAAATACCAGAGATAGGCCGAAAGAGCGATCTCCAGTCAACGGAGAAGGATTTGAATGACACAAGCTAGTCTTCTCCCACTATCTCCAATGTGTTTGGCATTCCCCTAAACATAATGTCTATAATACAGTGGATATTGTAAAGCTACCCTGGTTCTAATCGTGCAGTATTATGTCTCTAAAACCACCTTTATATGACCACATCCCATGTTTATGTGCGTGAGACGTAAGCATGCCAGTCAACTGCGGAATACTATAAAACAAACCTGATACCATTGGGCTGCGATATTAGATATCGCTGTAAGCCCACCTCAACAACGGTCTACGTGCTTTTAAAATCGTTAACTTCATAATATTTCTAGACTTTCCCACCAGTCTCAGATTCCCACACGCGACGTTCACAATGGCTCCTGTTACATCTATGGTTCCTTCGGCTTTGCCTCTGGAATCACTATTGGGAGGATGGACCCCGGCGGCGCATCTACCGTTGGCAATACAAACACCGGAACCGGAAGCCCTGCCCGCATCCTTGGCAGCCTTGATCTCATCTCGCTTATCATACAACGGACACGACTTGTTCGTCTTGATGTGCCCTGTGGCCCCGCACGTTGCGCACTTTCGTTGCGTATTTCTCCCCTTCCCGATCCCCTTGTTCGGGTTCTCCGGCTTCTTCGACCGCTTCGCAGCCTTGGCCTTGGCCTTTTCCAACTTGGCAATCTCCTCGAGCAACCGCTTCTTCTGCTTTTCGTTGATCTCCGCATCATTTGTCGGCTTGATATCCTCCACGGCCGTGTCCGCCAATTTTTTCTCATCCAACATCTTTCTGCGCTTAACATACGCCTTGATGATTCTTGGATCGCGAACGGTCTCTGTTACACGTTGAATGACGCCGTTTTCGTCCTTCACCCGCCGACTAATACGCAAGATTTTCTGGTCAGTCAGCTCCTCTTCCTCCCGTGGCGCCTCCTCTTCCTCATCGCTCACCTCGGGGAACTGTGCGTACTGCTCGTCGAGTTCTTTCTCGTTATTAATCGACAAACTATGCTGCTGGGAGTACCACGTGCGCGCGATCTCTTCATCATACGCCTTCTGCTGCGACGCCACATTATAGCTGTGTCCGGGAAGTCTGTTTTTATCATCTTTTTCCTTCTTCTCCTTCCTCTCCTTCCGCTCCTTCTTTTCCTTCTTCTCCTTCTTGGGCGTTCCCGGATCCTCGGTGATGTCTTCCAATGATTTAAAGCCACCCTTCATCGACGTCTTGAGGAAGGAGAAAGCAACCCCAATTCTGGACGGATCCCCGTCGCCGTGGAGCTGGAGCATCGCCTTACCCTGCGTCGCGTTGATGAAGTTTCTAGTGGTGTTCCATGTGGCCAACTGCTCCTCAAGCGACTCCTCCTCCTTTTCCTTCTCCTTCGGCTCTTCCGACAGAAGATCCACCTTGGAGTAGTACCCCGAGTCCTCCAACCGCTGCTGACCCACCTGCATGTATTCAAGTAACACCACATCCTCAGGCGTCATCAACGTCCGGATCTCATCCTCCGACGGAACGTTGTTATTATCGGTGCCCTTGATCTTCCAGTAGCCCTGGTCCACCCCTGCCCTCTGGTACTCCATGAACTCCTTCAACCGTTGCCGGTTCTGCATATCGTTCTGGTCGGGAAAGTGCGTCAGAATGTCCTTCACCAAGAGACGGTTGCCCTCCGACTGGTTGAGCACGCGGAACACCACCATCTTCAAGCGGTGTTTCGCAGACGTGGTCACCCTACGCGAATGCGGACTGGGAATCTCCACCAGGGGTAACGTCTGTCCGACCGCAAACAAGTGGGGAATATTGCGGAGGTAGTAGCGCTGGGAGGAGCCGCAGCCCAGTGAGCGGATGAGCATGAAATCCGACGGCAGCACGTCTTGTTTGAACACCGGCGCGCGGGTCATCCGGTTATACAAGGTCGGAACGACGTTTCCGGGCTCGACAAACCCAAAGTTCCAGAACGGCGAGCGGTCGGCGTTGCCCAATACATGGGTCTCCCCGACGGGGAGTTTCGGTCTGGAGGTGTCATCGGCACCGGTCTTGCGGTAGTAGTTGATCACCTTGGAGCCCATACCGAACTTTGACAACAGGAGCGGAAACTCCTCGGAATACTCCATCAAAAACACGTTCGCATTGTCCCCAAGCGTCAAGTCGCCCGTGCGTGCAAAGAGCTCCTTCGTTTCCCGCCCCTTGTCCTTCTTGCGCTTGCGTAGCCGAAGCCGGTGGAAGAGCATAACCGTTCCTGGGCGCACCGCAAATTTGGGTCTGTGGAAGTGGCGCATCTTCTTTTTGTCCAAGCGGACCTGGTAGTACGGCGATTGGAGGCGCAACGCCGGCACCGCGTGGTCGAGCGAGAGGTTTCCGAGTGTCGCGCGGATCTTTTTCTGGTAGTTTTCCTTGAGCAGCTCATACGCGCGGTCATTGGAGACATCGAATTTGTGTGCGAGATGTTTGTCTGTGGAGGGGATTGCGGCCTTGGCAAAGGTGTCAGCCTTGTCTCTCTGGAACAGGTTCGGATCTTTAGTCTTTGCGGCCCCGAGACTATGGAACAACAAGTGTGGGTCGTTGAGGTCCAAGCGCAATTGTAGGTTGGTGAGACTCAAATTCCCGTCAAAGATCATATCTTCTTCATCCTCCCAATCGTTTACGCTATGAAGCTTGATCTTCTTGCTCGGTGGTTCATTAGATTGCTCGCCGGAGACAATCGATTCATCCGCATTGATAATCTTGTCATCGTCCCAGTCGGTCACACTCAACGTCAAGTCGTTGGGGAACGCCTCCGTACGCTTCTTGCGCGCAGGTGTGGGGTCTGTGCGCGCGGTCTCGTGTGCTACCGTAACTACACGTGGCGCAGGCGCCGAGAGCGCGGACATCGCCGCTTGGTGAAGCTGCTTTGCAATGTGCGGCGCAGATCCCTTGAAGAGCCGGCGGTGGTCCACGTCCAACTCGAGCGTGAGCTTGGTCGGGATGAGCGGCCGCGCGGGCCGTTTAGGCTGCTGGAACGCGTACTTCACGGGTTTTGGTCCAAAGTAGTCCGACATTCGCAAAATCGTGTTCTTTTTGAATGTGGGATAAAAGAACTTGAGCAACACCAGTGTTTTGTGGCGCGCCTTGCGCTCCAACAGTTCTTGGATTGCCTGTTTACGCGCGCGGAGTTCCATCTCCATAGCCTTCTTATCCGTTGCTTCCAGATCCTTCGGTCCTTTCTTCTCTGTAAAGGTATCTAACTCCAAGCTGCCCAAACCGGCTTCATCGGCGATGGCGCCGCCAAAAAGGTCGCCTTGGTCTGGAACGGCACCCTCCTTTGGCTCTTCATCCACCGCCGCTTCGGCCGCTAAATCCGCAAAGAAATCATCCTCGTCATCCTCGGATTCCTTCTCCCCGTCGTCAGCGGCTCTGGCCTCTGGTTCCTCGTCGTCCGCGAGTTCGTCCTCGTCTTCGAAGTCAATGGCATCTGCCGCGTGCTTCGTCCCGCTAATGTCTTTAATGATTTTGTCCACATTGAACGACCCAAGGCCGTCGTTGAGCACCGAATTGAGCGCTGCGTTGTCGTCAGCCATGGTGTGTGGTTGTGGGTATGGGTGTCTGGAATGGCAAATTTTGTTGTTAAATGCCTGACGCTGCGAAAAATGCAGGTGAGCGCGTTTCGATCGAAGGTATTAAATGTGAACAGAACCCCACCTATCGGGATTGAATGTTATCGAACCGGTTATATTTGTTATCCAGTAAATTAATTTTGAAATAATAAATCCGAGATATCGAAGGGGGCAAGTTATGGTGCAAAAATCATTGGTCGATGGGCACTGTTTTTATAGTATGGGTTGGGTAGTGGTAAAGGCACGACTGTGGTTTGAGTTGAGCCACCATAGTGTACCTATGCTTTAGCCTTGTGTTTATCGCTCTTTGCTACGTAATGCGGACCCGATCTGGGAGGCCGACTGTTTTATACAATGAGCTATGATCCTTACTCTTTAACTATGTATAATCGTGAATTTCACTATTTATAAGATCACCACTGCTGGTAGACGTAGATTAGACCCTGTACCATATGCCCATCATACCTGCGGGCAGTTTGACAACACCTGCTTACCCCAGCGGGGCAATGATTTTCTTTCTTCTGGGATGCAATCAATAACAACAACATCAGACTTCGAAGTTCTCGAGCAAACAAGACTTATCCTTAACAGCCACCCTGGCTGCTTCTAACGCCATGCGGATCTTTACCCCAAGCAGATCCGCCACGTCCCTTGAAGGGGCATAAACGCTCACCTGGCCGGGCCCCTTGCCCGCATCCTGGTGCCATTCAACAAAGACATGTTTGTACGGGGCTTGCAGTCGAAGTGCGTCTACCTTTTTCTGGAGAAGCGGGGCTTCGGTCTCAGAAAACGTAAATATTAGTTTGTTCTTTCTGTAGTTACGGAGCTCATCAATCACCCTGGACCGCAACTGCACCACTGCTTTGTGGCTCGGTCCGTTGAATAACAAGAGCTTTGACGGACTACTGGAGCCAGCACCGGCCTTCAGTGCTGCGTGTGTGTATTCAACAGAAGTATCGGTGTCCGTAAGTACTCCTTGGTCCACAAACGAAAGAATCGACCGGGAAAGGGCATCGGTCGTCGGAAGCACTAGGGAGTGCAACGGAAAAGGCTGTTTCTGCTTCTCTACGGAAGCATTTCCCGAGAGATAACAGCGTCGGGGGTTACCGAGCAACTGTGGGACTCGAGTTACATACTTCGAAATACTCGAGAACTGTCGAGACACCAAACTTTGAAGCGTGGTGCGAGCTGTCTGTGCTTTTAGCATGTTTATACAGCTGTTAAATGGGTAAAACCGGCGAGGAGCCGTTGGCGGGACTACGTCGGCAAAGGCAAGCTGAGTCAACCGATCCTAGCAAGATTGGCGAGGCCGTTAGTGCTGCAGGCGAAGGAGAAAAAAAAAGGGACAATCAGCGGATGACGAGCTTAAAGTGATTTGTGAATCCAGAAGTAGCGTCCGTAAACATAAAATTGAAAGAGATGGGAGAAAGAAGTGGATTGGACATGGGCTTGAGAAAAAAAAAAGTCAAGGCCAACCAAGGTACATGCGTGTTCTCTGCAGGTCACTTCTGGCCCCACATCTCATTTCCCCAGAAGTGAGGATATGTTAAGCGGGGAATTACACAAAGAGGTCTAAAATGCGGTTTGCTCAAAACATACGATTTGCTCACCAGAGTGTTTAAACCAAGTTAACCTGGGAAGCCAAAAAAGAGCCAGGCCCAAACTACAAGGATAATTTGAAACTTGGACTGTTAGGAAAATACCGTACTCATTTCTCGTGCGGAAGTGTTGGATGCTTATTTACACTCCGTATCTCTCCCCCGTTCTGCGCCGTTGAACCGGGCTGAGCCGCCAAGAGAAAACCTAAATCTACAATTGACGTAAACTCTGATGACCAAAAAGTTCAAGTATGGCCCGAGAGTTAACGATACGAACAGCCAAGGGTACGGATGAAATGGGTTGCGGTTTGGGTGTAACTTGCATTGCGTGTAGGCCCGGATCCGAAAACGGATGTTGAAGTTCGGCGAAAGACAGATCTTTCGGGGCAATACTAGCTCGACGGTGCGGCGAAGAAGCCGCGAAAAGCAAGAGAGCTGGTAGACAATAGAATCTAGGAAATGTTTAGGTCCTTAACGTGCATGACACTGCCTCCCAGCTTCCGATTCATACTTCATAATGACTACATACCATTCGGTCTGTCCTCTGGCACCCCCAAGTGATATATCCGCAGCATACTCAAAGGTCAGCCATCGCTACTGACAGATACGCTGCCATGCATCCCACACAGCGAATGAGAGTTTGTTCTTAGCTGGTTGCGTTCGACCAGGGCAGCCAATTGTAAGCCTTACGGAACTTCCAAGATGCATGGATAAATAGCCAGCAGCTTTTGCGACTGAATATACTTTATTTCCGACAAGTAAATACCCCGGGTAGCAGCATATATGCCAGACCTTTACGGCTCGACTGATAGCTCTCAGTAGCCCACAACACAGACTTACACGTTAATTTCAGCACACTTATCATCTTAGTTGCCGAAAAAAGAAATTACAAACTCCGATCCTCCAATAAAGCTTACGACGCTTGCCGAACGCCTTCCGCTCTCCTGTGCGCGACACGCTTTTAACCGGCACGAGGCCCTTACCCGATTACACACAGATGATTGCAGGACCCAACTAAAACAGACCTTTCCACTTCGCTTCCGCCCGAAACCGCTGAAGACACCCAAAAGCCACGCTTTTATATCTGATTAAATCGCATTTCTTGCTAGTATTTGCCACCCATATACCCTGGCTTACATCCTTTAACTTCCCAACCCCCCCTTGCCTTTTTGCTCAGTTCGCCGAACACTCCGCCGAGGCCCTACATCTAAACCACATCGTCATCTGATTGAACCACTGGTCACAAAAGCTTTACCGCTGAAGCTTCCTATATCCCCGCCTCAAACCGTGCTACAAACACTGCTGTCTCTACTCACCCCATGACTCAGGTATCACGCATCTCGTGCGTCGAATGTCGCAGACGGAAGATCAAATGCAACAAGCTCAACCCATGTAACCAGTGCATCAAGCGAGACATCATGTGCGACTACCCCAAGAAGTTCCGTCGAATTGATATCGACAGGTTGGACCACATGGTGATGGAGGAGGGTTCCGGCGACGCCGGCGAATACGACTCGGAGGACACCGGCGAGTACGCATCCTCCTCCGGCCAAAAGACGTCGCCACACTCGTTACAGGTGATGCTGTCGGGGCCAGCAGACCGTGATGAGAGGCTGGTGCTCTTACGCAAGATTAAGGACTTGGAGAAGGTGATCCACAGCTTGGACCAGAATAGTCACGACGTCAACGACCCCACGATCAACTGTTACCAGGGCAAGTATTACGGCCCCACGTCGGCAATTTCCATGTTGAGCGACTTTGCGTCGACATTGGGCCCGAAGGCGTTCATTTTTGAGAAGAATCCCAATTTCCGTGCGGGGGGCCGCAAGTTGGAGGTGCGCAACTTTGACACGCCGTCCAAGAACAATACCTCCATCTCGTCACTCAAGAAGTTGATTCCGAATTTCCACTTTGACAAGCAGGAGAATCGCCAGATCATTGGCCGGTTGGTACAGCGCTTCTTCCAGTTTGACTGCTCCATCTTCTTCGACCAGCAGCACGTGATGAACTTGGTCACGGAGCAACTGATCCGCACGGACGAAGAGTTCATGGTGGTGCTCATGATCTTGCTCACGGCGATCAACCGCGGCGGTAGCGATGCACTGGAAGACCCGTGCGGCGCCGACGAGCTCCGCGAGTACGAAAAGTTCATTCCCAGCCTCATCTCTGACTTTAACGTTCTCAAGAAGAAGTCGCTGTTGTCCGTCAGCGTTATCATGGCCGAGTTACTCCTCTTTGAGTTTTACTTCTACACGCTCCGCCTGGAGATTGCGTGGGCCACGTTGTTCAACATTATCAGTTCGTGCTACTCCTTGGGCCTCCACATCTTCACCGACGATTCGCGGCGCATGTCCGTGTGGTGGGCCGTCAATTTCTACGAGTCCTTGCTCTGTCTGATGCTTGGACGCCCCAACCCTGTCAGCGCGGAGTTGCTAGCGTATCATAGCAAACAGGTGGGTGCGTCCGACCGCTTGCGCTGGCGCGTGGACATCACCATGTTGGGCAAGGAGAGCAACGCGTTGCTTCTCCACTCGATGCAAGAGGTGGATTATGCCAAGGTCCAGGCGTTATCTGCGCGCTACGACGAGGCAATTCTGCACGTCAAGGCGTACGTAGCGGCGAAGCCCCAGGACTGGCTCCGACGCACGGACTTGGTGTTGCTCTTGACCAACCAGGCAAAGCTCCACCAGCCATTCATGCGCAAACAGACGGAATCCAAGGCGCGGATCTTTCCGCTCGTGGCTGACTGTATCGACCAGGTGAAGGCCATCTTGTCATCTAGGGCAGCGGCCTTCTCCAACAAGCACTTCCGCTCGATCTGTCCCTTCGGCGACTGCTACTTCTTCCAGTCGCTCGCGGTACTGTTTACGTATCTCTCCTACACCAAGTGCGTCACCCCGGACGTACTCCAGTTCCAGAAGGAGTTGAACTACGTGGTGCACGAGTTGGGCGAAAAGTGGATGCACAAGATTGTGTACATTGCGCTGGTGGTGAATGAGTCCATCACCAATAACCTCAACGAGGAGTATTTCTCGAAGGCCAACGAGCAGCCGCACTTGGTGCCGTGGTATAATGTGAACTATAATGACCAGTTCTTCTTGCAGTTGCCCGAGACCGCCCGGCTCTTTGGCGAGATGGATGAAAAGGTGGTCAGCTACGTGACCGATAGCATATGTGACCAGAGCGTCGGCACTTGGGCGACTCCAAGTGGGTTTGGCTCTCGGCACAGTATGAAACCTACCGCCGCCGTCCCGCCGAACCAGGCCGGTAATGACACAAGTACGTCCATACCCCCGGTGTCGTACTAATGCGCTATCCTTGGGTGTTTTCTTGTCTTGTCATAGATTGCTCTTATGGCTTGTGCTTTTTTACTGCTGCTGGACGTGTAATTTTTTCTTTGGTTAATTTATTTTTTCGAGTATTCGTGTTTTGGATAAAAAAGATTGTAGATCAGAATAGTCCATACATTGTACAGAACCCCTGTATTGGTTGCACTGTCCGTGCTTAAGCCTTCAGCAGCATTTCTAGTTCATCGGCATAACCATAAATTACCGAAACGGACAGAAGCTTTATTTGTCCAGTATATACACATATCACAGACACCATATCCTGACCCTATTCATTGCCATTTATCCCTAAGCATCTAGAACGATCCAAATTAGTTCCTCCCATTGTAGCTCGGAAATCTATCGATGCAGCTTGCGGCTTTCATCACACTTCCGATGTCGCACTTAAATGGGACGTGCAATTCCCACGCGTGACATCTACGTCTCCGCAAAAACCGCTAGATCAGATCTATCAGACACCCGCTGAGTCATTCGCCATATATCCACTGGGTCCTTCCTATATCTACCACACTACACCTATTCTAAACTTAGAACAGCTATGCTGCTCAACCTCACATACAAATTCAATCGGTTCTTTGTGATCAACGACTTTGTGGAGTTTAGTCTCACGCTAGGAATCTTGCCGGTTTCGTTTCTAGCACTCCTCCAGATCGACAACACCTTATGGGTGACACAGGCATTGACGTTGAAACGAGCGAGGCAGGAGAGACTAAGAAAAAGTCTGGGGATGAGCCGTCCGATGGACGATGACGACGAAGACAATTTCAGCCCGTTTCCCCAAGAGGAGGAATTCAGCTCTAGTGATTGGTTCGAGCCGGGGGCCATGTGCGAATTCAAGAAGTTGACAAACAAAGTCTTGCAAGATCGGTTGATGATCCGCAGTTTTGCGCTCTTCCACAGTCTCGTGGATGTAGACGGTATTCCGTTCGCCAGCATTGAATACTACCGCTCCTTCGGAAGCGCCCATATTATCGACTACCTCACGCACTCTAAGACCGACCTCTTTGACGAAGCTAGCCCCGTTTCGTTTGACTTGGTAAAGTACGAAATGGATGATCTTGTTATGAAGAAGCGGGTGATGCGAGACGATGGAGGTGGTGTCTACCCCCGGTTTTGTCCTACTTTGGAGGAAGGCAACCAGCTTCTTTCCGACGCCATGCTAATAGCGATAGACAAGGCAACGCGAAGCCAGCACCTTACGATCCAGGATATTACAGGCCTCTTGGACCGGGCCGTACGGGAGGTCCATCTGTATGCAGCGGCGCACACGCCTTTCGTGAAGGTTGTGCCCAACGCCAGCGATAGGCTCTACGCACTTACAAATTTTCAAGAGGAACTAACGCCGGAAGACTGCCCTATTACGCTCTACCAGAACATTTACGGCGAAACGCCTTGGGCGTGGGTGCGGTGGTACGAGCGCGAGGTGGGTAACTGTAGCGAAAACCATTATCAAGATCATCCTCATGGTCACAGTCATATTGGCAGGCACCGTATGCGGAGGAAAAGGGGTATGAATGGAAGCGGATAATTAAATAGCGAACGCCAAGGCCAAACTTTCCTGGTCCGTAAACAAGAATTGAAATGACTTGAAATGATTTGAAATGATTTGAAATGACTTGATATTCTCTGGAGGCGAAAGCCACGGAATAGGCTCATGAAAAATAACGGTCAATGCGGATTAAGCTTGAGAGCGGTGTTGGTTCGCATCAAAAGTACAATCCTGGTTCTGCTACATCGATACAATTATTTCATTCCCCGATACTATGACCTAGATATCTTTAGACCCTGGCATATAATCCGCAGATGACTCCAACTCCGCATTCATGGGACTGGCCCTCCTCTCTTTGATTTTACATATCTCAGAGAACCTAACCTGGATTTACAATACCTGGATTTACCTTAGCTATATCCAACCTCTTTAAACCGTCTAACAGCCCAAGAAACTTGGCCCATTATACGTGGGGGCATGCCTGCAGGGGGTAGGTGGGGGCTACTGACGTGGAGGTTTAAACCTCTGACCGCCATAGAATAAAGCGCATTATTCTATGAGGGCGGTCCCTGACGTTTTCGCACCCAAATTTAGAGTGAAATAGAAGCATGAGAAAACTAAGCGAATAGTGTCTGAGTTGAATATAGCTCTAATTCAGGATCCCATTTCGCCCTTTGTAGGTTCCTTAACCTTTGCCTTGAAGTGTATATAGGCACAACATGTCCTCTACATTTATTTGTATGAAATATGACTGCGGGAAAACATACCTAAAAAAAAAATCCCGCATAGCTTTAGTCGAACCTGAGCTGCGTCACCAAACAAACGCCGCAGACAGGCCCCTGAAGGTTACACTGTAGCGAGGGCTTAGAACCTTGAAAGCGAAAAATTCAATTACTATCCTTTGCCAGCACCGTATGGCTAATATATACTGCGGCACGTAGAGTTGTATTTGATTCGCTGCTTGAATAGCTTTTGGTTGATTTACTCTTTCGGAGATACGAGGTACGAGTCTTGAAAAATTTTCAAGCTTATGACACATTATCATGCATATATGCACGGCGCAGTGTCGCGAAATGGACAAGCACCTGCCAGCAGGATAGATCACTCCTATGCGAAAGATGCCTGGAAAGCCAATAAAGATACTTCGGAGGGAGTAGTACGATTCAATGGGTATACCCGTGATTTGCCGTCGCAGGCATGTTAGTTATATCGGAAATGGAAGCCCGACGGGCTTTTAGAACGCAGTGGGACTTTTTCAACCGCTAAAAATGCACGCTCTCCAGCGCAACTTTTTTCGGCGCAGACATACGGCATCTTCAAGTTTTCGGGCCATTTACTTGGTTGCATGCATAAATGACGTAGGAATTTAACCATTTTTGATCGTTTCAATGCACTTCTACTAACCTTGGGGTTTTACGAACCTTGTCAGACATCTCCTTCTGAATATTTCATACGGAAAACCAGCAGAAGTATCGGCAGGCCGTGGGGGTTGAAAGTTGACGGTCGGAATGCTACTACCGTTGATGCATCACGGTGGCTATCTGACGCAGCTGGAACAACATGCATCAGAGTTCGAGTTCTTGATCAACATGCGGCGATAGCCTTAACCTACCAGAATAAACACTAGACCGATTAGAAAAAGAAAACAGAGACCAGGAAAAAGGAACGAAATATTTTCTCTAGCGGTGACCCTAGGCGGTATCGCTATCTTCCTCCCCGCGATAGACTCTAATCTGTTTCCGGTAATATAAGTAGATTGGATCTCCCTTTTGATCAGGAATATCAGAGACCCACCCCGAACACACAGCCAAGGATGTCGCCTCAAAACGAGCCAAACGACAGCGAGAAGATCAACTCGGCTGAGAACAGCCATGACTACTTCACAGACCTCGATCCGGTGTTATCCAAGAGAACCGCCGAATACAACATGGAATCTATCCGTTCTAATGTGGTTCCGATTCCAGAAGACAGAAAGCTTAAGCGTGACTTGAAGGCCAGGCACATGATCATGATTGCGATTGGTGGGGCTGTCGGCCCGGGTTTATTGATCGGTTCCGGGAGCACCTTGTACCACTCCGGACCGGGCTCCGCTGTTATTGCCTACGCCTTTGTCGGTATCTTGGTCTACGCCGTCATGGCCGCCATGGGTGAAATGGCCACCTACATCCCGCTTCCAGGTGGGTTTGCCGAATACTCTGCTAGATACGCGGACCCAGCCTTGGGCTTCGCTACCGGCTGGACCTACTTGTTCTCTTACTTGATCTCGACACCAAACCAGTTGACCTCCGCCGCCTTGGTTATGCAATACTGGGTTCCCCGCGAAAAGCTCAACCCCGGTGTCTGGATTGTCATTTTCATGATTATCATCTGGACCATTAACGCTATTGGCGTGAAATGGTTCGGTGAAATTGAGTTCTGGTTGTCTGCCTTGAAAATTATCACGATTTTGGGCTTGATTATTCTTTTGATTGTCATCACCGCTGGTGGTGGTCCGACCCACGAAACCCTTGGTTTCAAGTACTGGAAACACCCTGGTGCCTTCCGTCCAATGATTGGAACTACCGGTGCCGCCGGTAAGGTGGCTGCCTGGGTCAGTGTGTTGGTCAATGCCCTTTTCGCTTTCATTGGTATTGAGTTCGTTGTGGTTACCAGTTCCGAGTGTACCACTCCACGTAAGACCATTCCAAAGGCCATCAAGTTGACTTTCTACCGAATCTTGTTTTTCTATGTCGCCTCCATGTTCCTTCTCGGGTGCACGGTTGCGTACAACGACCCAGGCTTAGAGGCGGCCCTCGATGCTACTGCCGGTGCCTCGGCCTCTCCATTCGTGCTTGCCATTGTCAATGCCAAGATCCCGTACTTGCCACACATTTTGAACGCCTGTATCTTGATCTTTGCCCTTTCTTCCGCCAACTCTGATTTCTACGTGTGCACCCGTACCTTGTACGGGTTGGCGTACAAGAACCAGGCTCCTCGGTTCTTTTCCAAAACCAACAAGCAGGGGGTGCCGATCTATTCCTTCATGTTCTGTGCTGCGTTCATGTGTATTGCGTTCATGAACGTCTCTTCCGCCTCGATGACCGTTTTCAGCTACTTTGTTAACGTTGTTGGTATCTTTGGTCTTCTCGTGTGGATTTCCATGTTATACACCCATATTTGTTTCATGAGGGCGTTGAAGGCCCAGGGTATTTCTCGCGACTCCTTGGTCTGGAAGGCTCCGTTTGCCCCATTCTTCACCTACTTTGCGTTGTTCTTCTGCATTCTCGTGGCTCTCATCAAGAACTTTGACGTATTTGTTGGTAAGTTTGACTACAAAAACTTCATCACCGGGTACATTGGGATTCCTGTTTATTTAATTTGTATCGTGGGTTACAAGTTGATCATGAAGCCAGCCAGAGTCAAGGCGGCGGAGGCGGATTTGTTCACGTACAAGGACGTTGTCGACAAGGAAGAGGGCGACTTCCTTGCTCTCCAAGCGAAGAAGAGAGAAGAGTTTGGTCTCAGCAGAGGCCAATGGTTCTACGAGACCTTTTTGGCCTGGTGCTTCTAAGCCCATACCCCTTGTAATATATCCATGAGTAATTAAGTTATAGGTTAGATGAATTTTAGATTTTATCATCTGGCCCAAAGGAGTTATGAAGTTGTAGGTTCAACGATAACGCGGTTTGAATATTTCCCTTCCACCGGACCGAAGAATGCCAGAAGTTTTACGGAACCAAACCTACATCCCGCAGGGTCATTATTAACGACCAAATGTTTAGACTATGTACAACAATTTTCATCGGCCATTATCATAAAACAGTATGGAGAGTAGGCGAATAATTCAAATCAGAGTTTGAAAAGGCCTGTAGCTTCACCTCGAAATGCTTACAAAAACCTCTTCACCTCCACCAACTCAAACGGCTTGACCACATCTCCCTCCTTGAACCCCTCAAATGCCTCAAACGCCATCCCACACTCGCTTCCCTTCTTGATCTCCGTCTCTTCGTTTTTTCCTTGTTTCAACGATGAGAGCAATCCGCTGTACACCTCCTTCTCGCCGCGGAAAATCTTTACCGCCTGGTTTCGTTTGATACTCCCGTTCGCAATCTTGCACCCCGCAATAAACGTCTTCTGTTTCTTCTTCCCGGTAACCTCAAAGATTGCCTTGATCTCGGCCTCGCCCAAGAAACGCGTCTGGACCTCCGGCGCCAAGTTGCTGGTCAAAATCTCGGTAACCTCCTCGATCAAGTGGTAGATAATGTTGTGGCTCTTGATGTCCACACCTGCGGTAAATGCCTTCCGCTCGATGTCCTTTGGCGTGTCAATGTTAAATGCAAGGATACTCGAACCCGATGTTTTAGCTCTTTCAAGATCCGTCTCAGTGGCCGGGCCGACTGCGTCATACAACACCCGCACCTTTACCTCGTCATTGCCCAAATGGGCGATGCTTTCCTTCACCGCCTCCGCAGAACCGCTCACATCGGCCTTGATTATGAACGAAATCTGCTTGCATGTATCTTCGGCCGCGGCAGCGTTCATCGCAGTCCCTTCCAACCCATACTTCTTCAACTCCTCCACCTTCTTCAAGCGGTCCACCTCGTCACGCTGCTTCTTTCTCATTTTATTAATCGCATCCACATCCTTGGCCTCATCAATCGTTTTGGCCCGATTGGCTCTGTTATCCACCACCTTTTTAGCAAGCTTTTCATCCTTTGCCTGGATCACCGAGTCCCCCGCCTCGGGAAGATCGCGCCAGCCCCACACCTCGACAGGTTTGGACGGACACGCGGCTCTAACCACCTTGCCATGCTCATCCTTCATGCTCTTCACTCTGCAGTACGTCTGCCCTGCGACGAGAATGCTCCCGGGTTTGACCGTGCCACGGGTGACCAAAACTGTCGCAACGCTACCCAACCCCTTTTTGAGGTGCGACTCGATGACCCAGCCCTCGGCCGGAACCTTTTCCACCTCGGCTTTGACGTCCATGATTTCGCTCAACGTTACGATGGCCTCCTCGAGCTTGTCCATGTTTAGCCCGGTCTTACCCGAGACGCGGATCACCTGCACGTCGCCACCATAATCCTCCACATCAACCTCGTGGCGCGACAAGTCTGCGACAACCTTATCCGGGTTGGCGCCAGGCTTATCGCATTTGTTGATTGCTACAATCATCTGGACCCCGGCCTTTTTCGCGTGCTTGATGGCTTCGATTGTTTGCGGCTTGACGGAGTCGTCTCCCGCGACAACCAATACTACAATGTCGGTTACGTTCGCGCCACGTTCGCGCATCTTCAAGAAGGCCGCGTGCCCGGGCGTATCCAAAAAGGTGATGCTCTTTTTAGAGACGGGGGTGGTTACGGAGAACGCCCCAATGTGCTGGGTGATGCCCCCATGTTCCTGGTCGACGATGGAGGAGTTTCGGAGATAGTCCAAGATGGTGGTTTTGCCATGATCGACGTGGCCCATGATCGTTACGATCGGCGCGCGCGTCTGCAAAAGCAGCTCGTTGATCGGCTCGGGGAAAATGTCGATCCCGGTCTCGTCATTAAGGACCACCTCGAAGCCATAATCGTCCGCGATGAGCGTCGCATTTTCCTGGTCCAAGATGTAGTCGTGGGTAAGGCCTTCGAAGCCGAGGGATTCGAGGTTACGGAGGAGTGCTGGGACCTTGGCGTTGATGATGGTGGCGAGGTTGGAGACAGTGCAGAAGCGGGGGATGGAAATCTTGGCGCGTTTGCGTGAAACCTTCCTGTAGAGCAAAGCTTTCTTGGAAGGCAAGGCTTTCTTGGAAGGCAAAGCTTTAAGCAGGGAAGATTTGGGCACGTGCTTAGAGGCATTCTTTGCTGGAGTCTTCTGGACCACTGCACCCTTTTCAAGCATCTCCCGCAAGTTGAGAGTGGCAGTCTTTGCGTTTGTGGGTTTGGCCGGGGTCTTGACAGTACTCTTGGCTGTAGTTTTCGAAATGGAGGCGGCTTTGGAGGTGGTTGGAGCAGATGCTGGAACGGCCGTGGCAGTAGCGGGTCCCTTCCCAAATCGGGAGATTCCGCTTCCACGCGGAAGGCTTTTCAACACGCTCGCGTATCTGACCCTAGCCAGTGTGATAGCGACAGCCCGGTGGTACATCATGCTGCGGTACCGAGGAAGAAGAGGCGTAGATAATTTTTCAGCCAGAAATATGTCCTGTACGATAGTGAGAGTGGGTGGGCGTGTGTACACCATAAATAGTGATATGAGTAAGGCAGATCCGGCACTGATGAAGGTTACTCAATTTAGAGCTATATGCTTCAGATTATTACGATTAGCTATAAATATTAGCTGAGAGCAAGCAAATTGCGTTCTAGTGATATATAGATATACACAAAGACTTTAGGTTAAAGAATGGTTGTATTGTAGGTTATTGTTTATTCATGATCATTTCGAGCGGTCCAGGTTACCAATACTGGCTTTAGACAGATATGGCATGACCATACCAAGAGAACGATTACCCCAGGCTACCAATATTCACTAGACATGGCTAACAATACAAGCTAGGACATCCGTGAATACAAACTGGTTGTCGGTAATTTTCAACCGGCCGCAAGTAGATTTCAGCTCAACAGAACTGGCGTATCCATAGAGCACCCTAAAGCACGCTGCTATTTCCAGTAGAGGGGAAATCCGTGGGAAAACAATAAGACCACCAGACGGCGTAATGCTATCACTGGAGACAGCTAGTTACAGGGTTGTACAAAGATTCAGGGTGTCCAGCTATAAGTCTCCCCATCTACCGTGACATTTCTTCTTGGATAATAGACCCCATCACGAGATTATTTCCATTATCCAACTCTTTGGGGACCCACTCCCCCCTGACACATCTTTCAAGCTGTTTCAATATTCCGGGAGTGGAACAGTTCTCCACAAACAACAATACATCCAACGCGGCAAACGCGTTGCCGATTTCGAGCTGGTGGTTACCCATCAACGTGGAGTTATTCACAACCACGAGCCGGCGCTCCGCCACGGGCGGCAACCTGAGGGTGTCTAAGATGGCGCCTGTTCCGGCGTGGGAAATCACGTATTTGGCCAGAGAAATGTCGCGGTTGATGTCGCTGGTGAAGGCAAACGCCCTGATGGTGAGCCGGTCAAACTTGTGGAGCGAAAGGTGGGAATAGATACCCTGCTTCGGGACTGTGGACTCCACAAAGGCAAATTTTGAGGTGGGCCCGAGCTGTGACACAAGCTTGCGTAGTAATTTCTCGAAAGCTTGCACCGATTTGCCGCCGGCCTCGTTACCAAACTGGATGGTGATGTGGCTAATCTGGAAGTCAAGAAGCGCATTGAGGAACTCCTGGGAAAGAATACTCTCCAAAAGCGCGTGGAAGGTGATGGTGGCACCAGTGGTTACAAGGAGCGTGGCGGGATCGGGTATTTTGTCCATGGTGGGATAGAGCCTTTGGGCTGAAATTAGCGGCACTCAGATGAGAATGGTATTCGTGAGGGTTATGCGTTGGTGGGGAACAATGTCTATCGTGTCGTCTTTGGGTAGAATGGATGGTAATCAGAGAGACACCTATTCAGGGTGAAATTTACATTACGAGTGCCAACGGAGAAATGTGGTATACTGGCCTCAGGCTTGTTTGAGCATTCTTATCCACATTTTGGTCGTGCTCCAACCAACAATTATCCGTTGTACGCGCCGATAAAATTTACAATCATATTTACCGATAACTCTTTACTGCACAAACGACCCAACATCTCAAACATTCGACGTCTCATACATTCAACATCTCATACATTTGACATCTCAGACTTCCGAGATTAGATCTACTCCTACCCCACTGGATCAATTACCGCCCAATCCAGTCATACCCGCCCTCAATCTTAAACTTGCCTAGGAGATCCTTACGCCCTACAACCACCGCTAAATCGAAAGCTGCCTACCTTAGACAACTACCCCATCCAAAAATCCCTAATGTCCTCTTTACCCCCTCGACAACGCTCGCAGCGCCTTGTGGATCGTAAGACGCAACAAGAACGGGAGCTCCTCCGGCTGCTGGAATACACGGACCAGCTGTCGGTCGACGCACGCGGCGCGCCACGTGCGCGCAAACCGCTCGCAAACCACAACAACAACACGCAGGGCGCACACCTCTATCCCGGGTTGAATGACATCACGGATGTATTTGAGGCAATCCCGCTTGATCTCATCCGCTACTTTACGTTGCTCAAGGAGATAGATGCGAAGTGCGTGGCGACGACGCCATTGATCAAGCCTTTGGTGACGCGGTTCCTCGCGCTCTCGCATGCGCCGCATGCGTACACTAACCCGGCGACGCAGCGCAAGCGCCACGAGCTCCTCGCGCAGCTCAAGGCGTTAATCAAGGACTTGTTGCCGTGCCTTGAGGAGAAGATGCACGTGGCCAGCGTCGCGTCGGACTTGATGCACAAGTACGCTCGGCGGATGAACGATGACTACGAGTTGATTCTCCTGAGCGAAGTTCCGGAAAGCGTTCGGATTGGACCGCTCCAGCATCCGGCAATGATCAACTTGGACGGCCATAAGAGTGTCGCGGAAAAGACTGCGCACACGCAACGCTCCGAACTGCGCCGCGAGGCGTTGGCTGCAAAGAAGGCGGCGCAGGGCGACGAGGAGGAGTCTCCGCTGGCACTGGTTGCCCCAACTACAGCCGTGGCTCCTGCCAAAACTGGGAAACCCAGAAAGGACAAGCAGTCGAAGGAGTCCACTCCTGTCGCCGTTGCTGCCACCAAGAAGAGACGTGTCGATGCAGACGACGGCTCACGCTCCAGCACCCCTGCGCCATCGTCGAACGGTGCGAAAAAACGCCAGACCGCGAAAAAGAAGGAGACGGGTGCAGACTACACCGCGAACCCCGCCGAGGGCGACGAGCCGGTGTACTGCTACTGTCAGCAGGTGTCATACGGAGAGATGGTGGGGTGCGATGGCGAGCAGTGTACTCGCGAGTGGTTTCATTTGTCGTGTTTGGGGTTCGACACTCCGCCCAAGGGCAAGTGGTACTGTGACGATTGTAAGCGCGAAAACATGAGCAAGAGGAGAAAGTAGAGTCAATGGAGATTAGTAGATATATTTATGAATATGCTTTTTTTAATGAGCAGATAGAGTTGGTGACTAGGCCAATAAATTTGCATATACCAAGAGAGTATCGTAGGTGGGTGTGTAGCCCGGGCCAGCGAATGGAGATTATCGCATTTACAAGAGCTAGATCTAGAGTGGGCTTTAGACGGCCAATGCATTGAGTATTGAGCTACAATTAGGAAAGTCATGGTTGAAAATCATCAGAACAACGTTGAGTACCAATGCGAGCAATAGTAAGGGCAAGAGTCAATGCTGTACATAGTGTAGCCCGTGCGCACACGGTTGACCCCACGCCAAATAGTTAGTGGCACCAGGAAGACGTGAAATAGGATAGTGAAAGACATCAAAATGAGTTACTGACATAAATATAAACACCCATACCCAACAGCTTTTCCTTATTTGTTGAAACGAGGATGCCGTATTGATTTATTGCCATCATGTATCGAGTCACTTCCGTGCCTGCAGTCTCATATGCGGTGGACAGTTGTTCAGGCTCTCTCATGGCGACTTTCGACTATGAGAGGTTGGAGCTGATGGTTCACCAACACATTTGCTCCACAGGGTATCGGTTTATATATATAGTGCATCCTCTGTAAATAGTTTGGATTATGCCCGAGCACTAGAATCCCTGCATTATATCTTACTATCAGAGACGAGCATCGGGAGCCAAACCAGAATCCACGAATGACACGGGTGCAATTCAGTGGAGCGATTTGATAACAGAGTCAGAACATCATGAAGACGATTTGGCCGGTAGTTGACTCGCTAGGCCCATGCTTGGGAGTATTCCGACCCCAGCTCATGCATTCGAGTAGTGGAAACGCGCCCAAATATTATTCCCCTATGAGTGGATCAATTACAGCCATCACCCCCGCCTTCAACCGCGACTCCAACGACTCATCCCCCTCATCCAACCCCACTAACCCCACTATATCACCGCCCATCTCGGTCAAGTTTGAGTTATCTAGCCCTGCAAGCCCCGGATCAATAGCCAGCTCGTCAATCTCATGCTTTATCTCGTCGCGTGCAAACTCCATCTCGTGCTTAAGGTCGAGCTCGTCGCGCGCAAACTCGCCGTACTGTGCCACCAACTTGCCGATGTCCACACTGTGGTTCTGCTGCAACTGGTGCTGCTGCTGTGACAAGTAGCCGTTCTGGTCGGCGGATTCCAAGGCGGCCAAGTTCTCCGCAAGCTCTGCGTTGCTGTGGGTGTAGGCGGGATAGTCGTCGATGCCCATGGGCAAGATGAACTCACCGGAGCGCAAATGGGATTCCCAGAGAATGTTTTCGCGCGAAAAGTCGCGCAAGAATGTGGCCTTCTTGATGGCCTTGATCTCTTCGGCGAGGTCGCCATACGCGAGCTGCGCGTCATTCGCGTAGGCGCGCTTTTGCAACTCGGTGAGAATATTATTCGCGGTCGAACCGTTTGCAAAATACTCGAGGATGATTGCCACGAGTTCATTCGAATAGTTTTTTGTCAAGAACGAGCTGTGCGTCTTGTGCGAGTACTTGACTACGAGCAACATAGACTGGAGGTTGTACGACACGAGCACGGAAGATTGGCACTCGGTGGTGCGCAAGCTGCGATACACCGCCTTTGGCTCATCGTCATACTCGTCACGCGCGGGCTTTGAGCGGGCATCCTGTTTGCACTTGTACAACGCCTTGACAATCGGGGCCTGTTTTCCCAGCACGTTGGAGGTTTTTCGCGAGAACTGGAAGCCGGTGACGTGGGATATCGGGTAGATGAAGCGCTGGGTGAGTTCCGCGAGAATTTCCTCGGGCGAGGCCGCGTGTACGGGGACCGCCGGCGGGATGAGGTGCTTGTAGTAGATGAGATTCGCCACGTCATCTGATTTGTTGGTCGCAAGCTTGCGCAAGTATTCAGCGTAATCGCTCTCCACGTTCAGGTTCGACGTCGGGTCAATGAGACACAGAGCACACAACTTGTAGCGGCCGTTATCGTTCGACAGCCGGTGACGGCCACAGATGTCGCAGAGCAGCGTGGCGTCCTGGAGCTCCGGGAGTCGGGAGTCGTCCTCCTGCAGCTGAATCTCCGCAAGCTCAATGGGTGTTCCGGTGTTGACCGCCTTTTTGACCCGTTTGCTTTTGCGCTCAATGATTCGGCACGGCGCACATGTCTTGTATTTGGCCACATCGGGCGTCTCATCCTCCGCACGCTTCTTTTTGCACCGGCGGCACACTCTCTTCTGGTCGTTCATAGCAATGATGGGAGGGGGTCGGCTGAGGTCAAAAGGCTCAAGCGGGGTTTACGAGGATTGATGGATGTTCTATACGTCAAGGCTAGGGTTGGGGATGGCCTGAAGAGGTTAAACAGCCCAAATGTTCATAACAACGGGGGCTCGCAACCGGATGACCGGTCGTGGGCGGATCAATCCGGTATTTGGATACAGGGCGGTACTTAAGAGTAGTGGAAGAGGGTGATATCAGTGAGGGTGAAGTTGCTATTGGTGAGGAAAGAAAAGCATGGATTGATGGGCTTTTTCCGTTATATGTTTATGAGTGAGGGGTAGAGCGCGGTAAATATACATTGATATGGGTATATTAGGAGTAAGCTGCGGTATAGAGTTTTCCTTATAGTTTAAATATAATATATAACCAGGTATAAAATATATAACCAAGTATAAGATATATTGCAATAAGTGTATAATATATATCACTATAAGTATGTAAAATTAAGTCCAACAGAAGTTTGGTTTGAGTAAATTAAATTAATAAATATGGCCGAAGCCAGCACATGCTGGAGCGACATAAACCCCGGTATGAACTCTCCCAGGCAAAACGAGGATATATATCCAGTCCAATTCCCATTTGTACGTGATTCACTGGTTTATCAAATGGTACCAATTTACATACAGGGTTAAATTATATTAGTAAATATATTACAAGGGCATTTGGGCCTATGCGTGCTGATTAAAATGGCGCAACAAAAACAAAGAACAAGGTGAATTAAAAGGGACACTTCTCAGAAGCGTAGCTGCAAGACTTATAACAACAACAAACCGGCCAAACCGAAAAGGGCAGCAGAACCGGCACCAGCAGCTTGAACAACAGCGGCGTTGGTACGGGTAGTGGTGTGAGTGGTGGTGGCATCGCTAGAAGCGGATTTGACATCGGTGATGGTTGTGGTGGAGTCATCAGAAGAGCTAGAGCCGCTAACGACATCGGTGAGGGTGGTGGTGGAGTCATCAGAAGAGCTAGGACCACTGACGACATCGGTTAGGGTGGTGGTGGAGTCATCAGAGGAGCTCGAGCCGCTAACGACATCGGTGAGGGTAGTGGTGGAATCATCAGAAGAGCTAGAGCCGCTGACAACATCGGTGAGGGTGGTGGTAGAGTCATCACTACTGCTGGCATCGGTGGTGATGGTGGTTAAAGAACCATCGGAGTTAGTGGCTACAACCACAGCCTTGGTTTCGGTAGAAACATCACCGTTAGAGTTGGTGACAACATCGGTAACGTAGGTGGTTTTACCGTTACCGTTACC